>NC_064760.1:18477265-18836015 GCF_011397635.1 Epinephelus fuscoguttatus | reverse complement strand
GCTCCAAATCCACAAAACCAGCCTGAAAATGAAGGAAATCTAAAACGACTGCATTAGAGTCAGTGGAGCACAGCTGTGTTGTTGTCGGGCCCTGGTCTGAGCCAGCCTGATACTACGTGATTGGTCAGTCTGTGTCCAAGGGGACTTAGCGAAGGGTCAATTGGACTGTTGTTGCAATAAAGCTAAGTCGCAAAGAAAGGTTACAATTTTACACAAAATATCTGGATATTACTCTAATATAAAAATGTGCAAATCGCACAGGACCATTGAGACGCTGTCTGCCTGACAGCGCAGTTGGGTGCATTTCACCCTTTGCAGGCGCTTTGAGAGTTACCCATTGTCTTATGTGTGCACGTTTGGTGGCCACAAAAGCTGCGCCTTTTGTGAATTCGTCTCTCAATGTTTATGTGTGTAAAAGGCTTTTACAGATGATAGTAAACCTGCAGCCAATTGTCAGCAGTAAATGGTTTGGGCTCTTTATTCCTAGTTGGCTCCAGTGAGGGTGAGCGTGTCGGGTTTATGAATACAGAGCAGAAATTTACTGTAGTTTGCTGCTGGTGACTTTGCACCCACACAGGTCCCATTATTGATCAGCAGTCAATAGAGTAGTATAGTTGAATAGTTTCATTCATAAAAACTATATTTAAATACTACATAAACTAGTACATTTTCATTAGGCTCTGACATGAATTGAAGATGTGTGTTAATGTTTTCAATCACTATGACCTTAAATTCTAATAAGTGCTTTTCACCGCACAGCTTTGTCTGTACATTTGCAGTATCTTCTAATTCTGCCTGTCCTTTTAAATACAGTTTAACACATTTATTTGGACCCACTAGATGTGGTGTTGTTTATATTTCCTGTGTGTGTTTCCGTTTGTGTTTGACACACAAAGCGAGAGAAATGTGCGCTTCCTGATCGTATTTTTGTGAAGAAGACACTCTTTGCACTCAGTGTGAAAATACAGTACATGGAAGTCAGTGTGTGGGAGTCTGTCTACATAATGTTTTAGTTTATATTTAGTACAGGGAGTAGAAAGTGAGGCGGTACTGTGGTCCATTCAGCTTTCTGAATAAAGCTGGCTGAGGTTTACCACAGCACAAGATTGTGATATTATCACAGTATGAGCGGAGTGGATATCGGGTCATCAAGAACAAACTCTCTGTGTGAAAATGGGACATCAGTTCCTTGTGTAAATTTTTAACACTATTCCTGATGCCATTTTTTTTTTGGTGAGTTTAGCTAAACTGAAAATAATTATGCTGGGTCACACGTCATAAATGGCTGGCGTGGGGGATTAAGCTTTGTGGTGGTTCGATAGTGGCTACTGATTAATAGCCTTCTCTGTAGTCATTTTCATTAAGTAGTAAATGTGTCAGAGAGAGGCATGGCACTCAAATCCATTAGGAACAGAAAATACCATTTATTTGGGCTGATTCGCTTGTAGCTAATCCATCAACACAGAGAAAGTAGGTCAATGATCGAAGCCAAGCAGGGACTGTGCCCAGAAGAGGACAGATGCAATAGATCCAATGCATTCACACAGAAACACAGGGCTTTTCACAGGATCCCAGTACAGAATTTCTATAGACACACATCATGTTATAGAAGCTCTCACGTACAGCGAGCATGACTTCATGAAAGCATATCTGGCTGCTCCAGAGTGACCTGGAGGCCTGTGCATGCCTTTGCATCTGCTTGCCCACTCATACAGTAAATGGGGTGGTTATGTGGTGAATAGGGGGGGCCATACTTCACCACCATCTGACCTCAGTTTCAGTAACGCTGACTTGTAATACACAGAAGCAGACTGCACGCTTGCCTTGCAATCCCACAACCTTTTACGCCTCTACGGACCCTACGGTCGCCTCATTAAAGTGCAGCAGCTCGTGGTTCTGTGCCTGCTAAAAGCCTGCCATAACACTGATCTTGAACATGGAACTGTTTCCTTTCCCCTTTTCCTTTGTGTTATGTTATCACTTTTCCCTTTCAGCAACCGAGGATATATTTAACGCAGCCCCCACTGTTGTTGGTTGTGTTTAATTTGAGTTGTTTAGTGAACTTGGTGTTCTTGATCTTTCTTTCTGATTCTCTTCTATCCCTCTCTCCTTTCTCTTCTTTCTCTCTCTGTCACTATGGCCCAATCCCAAAACACCCCTCGCGCTTAACACGTAGATTTTACCCCTCTGTTTTGTGCATTCATGTCCAGCAGTAGGGCGTCCTTGTTGGGACAGAAGGTTAGGGCGAAGTGCTAGGGTGCTAGATCATCGGCTGCACAAGAGACAAAAGATACCGACAACTGTATTTTCTTCATTGATAACGATTTTAAAATTCAGATAATCGGATTATCTTAGTATCATGACGTATTACGGTCCTTTCCTTTATAACAGAACAAACGTTGGTTGGCAGATGTCTCGATTGCTAACTAGCTAGCTAGTAGGGGTGTAAGTCCCCAGTTTCATCACGATGCGATATTATATTGATTCTTTGGACAACAATAAGATATTTGCTGACATTATAAAGTCTGCCACAGTATGATTTCGATATGACACGATTTAAGGGCCTGCGATCAATATGAAACGGTATTGTGTGCCCATTTAACACAATCAGTTACAGAGGAAGCTTTGCACTTTGTATCAATGACATTGGATCGTTGATCATTTTATTGATATATTGCTCCAGATCGATGGATCATTTCATGCCTACAACCTAGCTAACATTACATTATTATTGCTGATTTGTGCCTGACAGTCCTTCATTTTGACATACTCGCATGTCGCTTTCACCCTGTTTGACGGTAATGACACCCAAAATTTAACAAAAGTCCAGCAGCAAAGTTGCTGCACTTCTTACTGCTTCTCTAATATCAGTACAGACTGCCTGTTAATGAAGCAGTATTCTTTTTATTTGATGATTGGTTTGAATGATCGATAGCATGAAACGTGAATTAATCCAAGCCTCCTGACAACCGCAAAAGGCTGCCGACACAAGAGAAATCACCACTGTAGAAGATGGCATATTTGCAAAGAGCGGCAACACTCGTCTCATCTGTTTACATAAATACCAGCACACCAATGACGTATCAGGGTCTTGAAGGGTTGTCCCATTTCACAGAGGACGTTACCGATATAACTCTGTTCCGAGGGGCAAGGTGACACTGGAAGACGAGGGGTAGGGGTAAAAATATGAAATGGGATTGGGCCTGTATTGCTGTTATTTAAAGCTATAGCTGTTGCCAACATGTGATGTCTTTTTATTTGCCTGTGTTTCTGCCTAGTGTTTTTGCTGTTGTTGTTGTTTTTGTTTTGTTTCTGTGTGTGGTGAGCTTTCTAACCCCAGTTCATTCTGTTATGGCACCACCGCAGTCCAGGATGACGCTGCCCCAGGTACCCAGGAGTACATTATGTTACGGCAGGACTCCATCCACTCTGCGGATATAAGGAGTAAAGGGTCCCCCTTTCGTGCTAAGTGTCACGAAATCTTCTGCTGCCCGCTGAAGCAAGTCGTCCACAAAGAGAGCACAGAGCCCGAAGGTTTGTTCGCACCCCCTCCTTGTTTTGATTTGCCGATGCTCCTCGTATCCCCTGCCCACTCCCATCTTGTTTTCCCCTCTCTCTCATATTCTGTGTGAACTGATAGTTCTCCGCCCCTTCAGACTAAGTTCTCTTTCATTCCTGTCCCATTTTTTCGAGAGCATCTGGTGTGCTTCTGCCCCTTTCTAGCATGTGTGTGTTTGTGCACGAGCGCGTGTGTGAGCGTGCGGAAGTGTGAGTACGTGTTTGAGCATAGTATAAGACTAAATGCTTAGGGCATGTTTGCTTGCAGAGAACCTGTAGGAGAGCATCTCTCTACGGGCTCCTCTGCTCCTGTCCAGTGTGGTGTGTTTGGACTGTATGAGTGAGTGTGTGTGTCTGCCTGCACATCTCTTATGTTGGACTGAGTGAGGAGCATAGCATCTGTAGCTCCTGCCCACCCCTCCCTACCCCAAACTATTAACTCGGTCATCGCCACCCTGAGGCGCATGCACAGACCAAAACAAAGTGCAAAAAGAAAAGGGGTTATAGATGGAGGCAGCTGCCGCCCTAATGAGTTCAATGACTGGGCAATTTCAGTGTGTGCCTCCACTTCAACTGGCCTCATAGAACAAAAAAAAAAAAAAAGGTGAAACTCTTTCATCTTGCTGTCCTGAAGACGATGTGAGATTGAAACGTTTCATATTCATGACTAAATAGTGATCTGTTCAGCTGCAGACTGCAAGTCAGCAAGTCTCCCCTCTCCTCTTGTTCCCTCTGCTTCCCATGCTTCTGCCTGTAGCTCTGTGGTCTTGGTGGCTGCATCCTACCCTCTCAGTGCTTCCCTAGTTCCTCCCCCCCCCACCCTGCTGCAACTGCTTCACCTTTACCCCTACCTCTATTTACTTCTTTAGTGCTTGTAGCAGCATGAGGATACGCCTGTGTGCTGAATATGCTACCAGCGTTTGTACAGTTAGGACACACAGTAAAGCACAACAGACGATAAATCCCCTCCAAGCATGCTTCCCTACCCTGCACTGTCTGGCACTCAGTCTCTTTGACTGCCTCATTTATCATCTATCCCTCAATAGAGTGCTAAGATTGTAGAAATTGCTTTTCTTTGCAGACTTCCCTGATAGGTAAGATATGAATTGTCTCGCTCTTGATATGTTTCCTGCAATGTGTTGCTATGTTGCATCTCAAAGAGGGACACTCTAAGCTTTAGGTATCAGTTAACCTGTTGATGGGTGTCTGTGTGCCCGCTGAAGGACATCGAGAAAGACAGAGAGGTAGAGACAGGGAGAGGGAGATAAAGGAGCGGAATACTAGCGGAGGTCTGGCTTGAAAAGTACAGATGTATTATTCAGTTTGGCTGCAGCTCCAGTTGGACGTGACTGAATTTACAAAGGAAGGAGGGGAGACTACAGCTGTTACGTAAGCTGTTCATGAGGACGTCATTAATGTTGATGCATGATGCGGATGGAAACTGTATTTAACCATGTGTGGAGCAGGTCATACACACACAAAGAGACACACAACCTAAAACACAGAGCTGCGGACATATGTAAGTAACATAAACACCAGATACACTCAGTGAGATAGGAAATGTTTGCATTTTTATTTGCTGGAAAAAAAAGGTGTTTGATATGCAATGAAAAACAAGAAGGTTGTATGTTTTGAGAGATCTGTGCAGGAAAGTCAGCCTTGTCACATTGTTGCCATGGCAACAACATTCCAACCGCTTTGTGTTGCACTTATTAATGATTTTCATGGATTAGATCACTTAGCTTCATGTTAAATAGAGTTTGTAAGTCACGGTGGATTGCAGCACTGTTCAGTCAGCAACTCTGGCTGCTTGTCTCTTATCCCTGTGTGGTTAGATTATATTAATAATGACAGCCATTATACTGTGAGCAGTGTTTCCAACGTGTTTGTTCTGTTGACGTGCTATACGTGTGTTGCTGACAGTGACAGGTGCTCTGAAAGGTACAAACATTAAGGCGAGATCTAACAAGACTTTGACGGAGTCAGTTATCCGCAGTATCATTTCCTCTGAGTCTAATTCCTCTGATGCAGATCCCAGCACTACACCGAGGTGGCTGAGACAAAGATATTGGTTTCACCAGTCACTGCTTGACAGCACAACACATCAGCAGCACACTGTGCCACCTCAGAGGATGACTCAAATCATATCAGTTCATCTCTGTAGAGCTGCAGGGAGTAAAAGCACAGACAGAGAGAGCACTGGACTCGCCTCCTCCATGCTCAGGTCAGCGTGTGCTGCTGGCTGTCTATCAGTTTTGTTCTCTATCTTGACATACACTCGACAAGCTCTTCGGCTCGCTTGGTGTCACCACCTCTCGATTCCTCTTCATTCTCAAACCACTCTCTCCTGTTTCCCTCTGCTTCTGTTGCTCCCTCTTTGGCTCTGTTTCGTTTCTTCACAGCAACAAAAGATGGTGCCCGAGGGGACCGATCTGTGTAAATACCCCATCCATAATTCAGACGACGGCAAGACTTTGTGTTTATAGTTCCAGGCTATGCCATGTACACACAGACAGACAGATATCCATATAGAGGTGTAAGCTCAGAAGCATATGGCATGAGCAGTATGTGTATGTTTCACTTGTGAGAGATAAACTCAAGGAATACGTGTTTTACTAGTTGAGTTAGACCCAAATCTGAACTGCAATACTCACTGTTAATGAGAAGTATCTTCACTCGCTCTGCACTGACTTACAGGCTGTCCTGGCCATGACTTACACAAGAGGACTTTTGTCTCACGTGGGCTGGGTTTAGATTACACAAGTTTTAAAATGCCAAACGACTTAGAAATTTGACTGCATCACAGAAGTAAAATGTCACAGAGAGGAAAGAGCTGAAGGTGGTCATTAATCTATGATAATTTTGTAATATGAGTATTTGTATGAGATGAATCCTCATCTCTTTCTCTCGAGCTCTTCCTGTCTTTTAAAACAAAGTATTTTTTTATTAGTTTTTCAGATCATACAAAATACAGTCACATCCCATCCCACAAGTAACTGCAGCCCACTGCATCAAGTTCAGTGGTAAATAAGATACAGACAAAATAAACAAATAAAAGGGGGGTTGAAATTCATCGAACATCTGTTCTACCTGATCCACAACTGGTTACCAAATGGTGTAGAAGTTTAGGGCAGAGCCTATTGTAGCATCGCTCATTTTTTCTAGGGTCAGATGATGCATAAGATGAAAGTTAGAGGAAGCCTGCCTTTTATTTAAGCACGTCAGTTAAGATGGAGATCCTGTGGTACTGTGCCAAATACTGCAATTCTGGCAAAAGGTTCAGTGGATATTTACACTCTTTAACTTTTTAAACATTTACATGAAATGATGGAAATGGCTGGGGCTGTCCCAAGTGAATCTTTTGACAGGTTTTCAGGGTTCAGATTTGATCTGTAAGAATTAAAAGTTGACCTAGCTGTCTTCAGGTTCAAGAATACAACTTAAAACCCAAACCCGGTTTTATTTTGAGACCAGCATTAGTGATTTAGACTGAAAAGATCACTTAAATTTTACAGTACATGGCGATATTAATAAGTGCAGCTTTAAATGATAGGTTCAAGTCTGCCTTAAAACAATAGTCCACTGCCCCTATAAGCACTGCAATCATTCACTGCTGTCTGAATTGGTTGATTTATGTGGGTAACTTCCAAAGTTACTGTCTTTTCGGTAAAAAAAATTCTTTGTGTTTCCTTGTCAACCTAGTCTCACTCCGAAGTCAGTTGAAATTCGGGGCTTGGGCAGTGACTTGCAGTGTCAGACACTGACGCAATAAGCCGTCCTGTAACATCGGTATGATACGCGGCTGGTTGCCGTATTAGTTTAACAGTGCCTAGTGGTGTCAAAGGGAAACGCAGCCAGACAAGAATGAAAGTTAAGGCAGAGAAAGTTCGAGTAGGGCAGGCGGAAGAGGTGTTGAATGGGTCCAACAACCACTGACTTTCACCCGCAAGAGCAGTGTTTGTGTCCCGTAAGATTATAAAGCCAAACCCTGTTCTTTTTCCTAAACCCAACCACATGCTATTCTTGCCTAAACCTAACCACGTGTGTTAGTTATTGAAGTAATTTGCAGTGTTGTACTGACGTAGTGCATTTATTTTGAAAGTGTCTGTATGTAAATGTTATGTTTCCTGTGAAAACAAGTGTATTTTGAAAGAAGACAATGCATGAAACAGGCAAAACTTGACACAGCGTCCCAGAACATCAACAACCAACACACCCAGGGTACCTTGCATGTCGTATGTGGACGTGGAAATTCCATGACCAAACGCTGATATGTGACAAGGTCAGAGTGAGAATTTGTTGCCACTGTTGAGCTGTAATGGAAGGGTTGTAACACAAATTGGTCACTTTCACACTAAAAAGACTAAAGCTTTATAAGATATTTACTTTATTTAGTCAACTCAAATGGCTGAGGCCTCACGTTAGCCTCAGATAAACTTTGGAATCCACAACAGCTGTGGATTTTGTGCCACAGCACTCACATTGGAGGCACATTATTTTATTGCTCATAAGGGCACTTAATTATTGTTTTTCAACAGCCTTGAAAATTGTGAGCCTAACCTTTAAAGTGTCACACTGGGGGTTTGGCTTGTTTTATCCTTTATCTGCAAATCACATATATTTCACATTACCACTGACCTTTAGTAAAGCACAATAAATTGTTGGGTTGACTCCCAACCCTGTAGCCTTTAGTTTATGTTCTTCTCACTATAGCTTGCAGAAATTTGAAACTTGCTTGAGACTGGTAATTCATCATAATGAGCAGGGAAGTGCACGGACATTTTAAGGACAAGTGGTTCAACCTAAGGCCATTATAAAGTTTTGTTTTGTTTGTCATAACCCACCGTGAACTCTAGGATGCACCATCTAAAGCCAGTGTAATGAAATCAGCAATATGATATGTCTCTTACAGGCAGAATAAATTTCGGCACCTGCGCTGCTCGACGTTCAGGCTGCTATCTAATCTGTTTCAGACTTATTGACAAAATAACTCATCTGCTGACCACTCAGCCAAGAAAATGTAAGCAGAGTGCAAGAGGAATGAGTAGTAGCCCCATCTATTTCCCACACCCGATGTAAAATGCATGGCGGTGATTCACCACAAAGTCGACACAGCGCAATTACATTTTGGGGGGGGGGGGGCAGCGTCTCTCCTTATAACAGAGTATCCCATTGCAGTGTCTCACCGAGTCCTGCACACTACTGCAATGTTGACAAGAGACAAACATGCAGCCTCAGGATGCACTCGTGCTCCAATAACAGCTTGTTTAATTTTCTTTCTTTCCTCCGCAGTCTTTCTGCATGAAAGCAACAGCTCTGTTTGTCTAAGTCAATACATAAATAGACTATGCATGAATAAATAATGTGTATGATAATGTGATTTGGTGCCTGGAGAGAGTAGGGTGGGAGGAGAGTGTCAATGTCACATCAGCACTGTAAGTTCTGCTGTGCTTACCTGACCTCTCTGTTTGCCTGGAAGAGTGCATTCTGGAACCTACTGAGGTTTTAGCGTGTAGTCTGAGTTAGGGGTGTGAATCACTGGTTTCATCACCATATGTTATCATATCGATTCTTTGGACAACGATACGATATTTGCCGATATTACAAAGTCTGCCATGATACGATTTCAATATGATGCAATTCAGGGGCCTGTGATCAACATAAGACAATATCATCTGCCCATTTAACAGTCGATTACAGAAAAAGCTGCCACCCCTTTCTTTTGCCATAAAAATTAGTTAGTTTACTTTATACTGACTCCACTAACACACATACAACAGTTTAGGAATAAGTTAGCCTCCAGGGCTTTCTGCCAGAAAGACCATTCTGGAAGAAATCTTGTCATTTTAACAAACTTCTCCCAACAGCCATAAAACATGGATTAATAGGTATCAAATTCAGCTCAATAACAACTGTCAGGGTTCATAGACATGTCAATTGATTGTTGCTTGTCACCCATTATTAGCTCAAGCATGTTTACATTGCAAAAATTAGCCTAGCCGCTAGCAGGCTTTCCTCCACTCATACTTTAACAAATTACATGTATTATTTTATGCTTTTTCTTACTCAATGCTGGTTTAAGTGTCTCCCAGCAGAACAGATCAATTACATTTCAGTCTGCATGCATGTTTTTTCAGCTGAACATTGTTGAAACAGAGCAGCTAATGTTGCAGCAGTGAGAAGTTAGCTGAGTGAGATGCCCTTACAACGACCTATAACACAAAGCATGTGCTTTGTCTCTTTACCCCTTTTTTCCTCAAAATATTTCCACACTGCTGATTTATTCCTGAGTATATAACGTTATCCTCATTGTCTGTCTCGTGGCTGCTTGCCATCTGCCTGCCGGCGTTTGACAGTGACACAGACTTTTGAAATAAAAGTGCATCCTCAAGATGACAATACAGATCGATGTTTTCAGACAGTGGGGGAACAGAGTTTAAAGGTCCAGTGTGTAGGATTAAGGGGGATATATTGGCAGAAGTTTAATATAATATAAATATGTTTTCTTTGGGTTATAATCACTTGAAAATAAGCATTGTTGTGTTTTTTAGAATGAGATGTTTATATCTACATAAGGAGTAGGTCCTCATCCACGGAGTCCACCATGATTCACTGCCATGTTACTACAGTAGCCCAAAACGAACAAACCAAACACTTGTCGAGATACGGCTATTCACATTTTAGCTTTTTTGTGATGGCCACCATAGTTAGCAGCCCCTCTGACACAGCAGCGTCAGAAAAACACAGTTTTCTGTGAAAATGATTTAAAAGTTTAAATCACCTGGTCTGTTTGAGTTTTTGAAAGGAAGAGACTTCTAAGGATAATTTAGCTCTGTGTAAAAACTGTCTGAACAAAAAAAAATGAAGGAATTTTAACCAGGAGAAGCTTCAGCTGGATGCAATCTGCAGTCCTCGCCACTAGATGCCACTATATTAGGAATATCCAAATGTATTTTAACAGGGGCCAGATTAGATAATGTAAATATACCTGGGGGCCAACTGCTTCTTGAGTCTAACAAGTTATGAAAAAATAAATAAATAACAACGCAACTGTTTTATGCTTCCACATCTGCTACCTAGCAGGAAATGTCTGCTGTTAGTTACCTGTTTGTTTATTGTTTACTGTCTGTTTATGAAAACACACAAGTTCAGCTTGCATAATTCCTACTTGATGTGTATTAGCTGTAAGTAAGTAATTAAAATTTATTTTTATAGTGCTTTTCACAGACGTAGGTCTTGCAAAAAAGACTTCACACTACACAACAATTCTTTTTTTTTTTTTTTAAAAAAAAAAGGGTAGATATTGTATGATAAAAAGTGTATGATAGTCCTGCCACTGTAAGGTAAAGGGAAAAAATGTAAAGTGATCTTGCTTGAATAACACTATTGTGTAGGGCCACATATAGTGTTTCTTTAATTTATTTTACCAGCTGATAATAAGAAGAGCAAGAATTAAAGCCACAGTGAACATTTATGTCAAATAATCCAGTACATATGAAGGACTAGTGTTTTATTAGCCTAGTTCGCATATAATCAACACTTGCATTTGTTTTCTACTGCAAGTGCAAAATACTTGGCATCTACTTGCATACTTGAACATGCTCACTTTTCATGTCATAACACACACACAACTTTTAAATACTTATTTCCTCAGATTTAGGCAGAAATGCTGACATAGTGTTCATTTCTGGCTTCACTGGGGATTAAACTAAAGGCATAAACAAACAGCAGGAGTGGGTGTTTATGACAACATTAATGAGAAACTACTCTGGAGACCGGCAGAGAAGTGAAGCAGAGTAAAGTTGCCAGGCCTATTACATTCCATCATTGTCTATTTAATTAGCACGACTCTCGTATTCGCCTCCACATCCCAGGTCCTCTCCTCACGGCAGACTCAGCGACAGCCAAACCCACCGGAACTGTTCTGTTCATAAATACAGTCAATGGCTTTGTTATGAATGAATATTGTGTCTACATTCGTCAGCCATTACATGTCTTTTAAACATATTGGAAAGTATCTTAAACCAATCAGAATTGTGAATGGCAGGCCTTTATTGCATGGTATTATATGTAATATTGTATAATGTATGCTTTGAAGATGACTTTAATAAATTATGTTATTTGCCTTATGCTAATGGACTGTGCAAGAAGTAATATTTCCTGTATACTAGTGAATGAGATGCAGGTACAGCGCAAAAGTAATACCCCATTTTATATAATATATATAGCCAAATGCATCATGTGTTTTTATCCCACATGTCCACATTAGCAGCTTTACTCCCCATCACTCTCACTGCCTCGCTCAGATATGACCATCCTTTACACAGCTTGACCCTAAAATCCCAGTTTATGTAACTAATGGATATGCTGCATTATTGTTTCATTCAGTAGAATCCCTGTGTAACTACAGGGCGGCTCTAAATCTGAGCTAAACAGGAACGATCGGTAGAGTAGTCAGGTTGTAGTAACTGTGACACAAGCAGGGGTGTAAGTTTTCCCTGGAGTGAACAAGCGTTAAGCTATTTAATTGAGGCAATGAGGCACACTGCTGAGTCAGCACCACGTTAATAGGAGTCTTGCAAAGTGGCTCCAGACAGCTGCCGGGATAGAGATTACAGATACATAGTGTCAATTATAAGGAGAAGAAATGTATTTGATGGCATAAATGTCAACAAATAAAAATAAAAATCCTATTTTTTGGTTGCATAACATAATATATCTTTGCTTTTTAAATCTCCATTGCAAAGTTTCAGTTCTGTCTTTTGCTACCTGTTTAACCTTCTGTTATCTTCATCCATCAACCACACCATCCTCCCTGCACTCAGCAAAGATGGGAGCAACACAGACACTCATGTGGTCTCCATGCTCTCGTCTTACTAAACCTAATACTTTAACAAGTTGTTTCTGAGTGTAAGGTCAGCTTTGCCAAAAACTTTTTCCTGTATCTTTAAAGTTTGGGTAGGCACTTTAATTTTGGCATCATTGGGCAAAAAACGTATAATAAACTATGAGCATATTGCTATTCATTAATTTATTCATTTTTCGTATCCACTTATCCTGTTGGGGGTCGCGGGTGTGCTGGAGCCTAACCCAGCTGACATTGGGTGAGAGGCAGGGTACACTCTGGACAGGTCACCAGACTATCACAGGGCTGACACATAGAGACAGACAACCATTCATGCACACATTCACACCTACGGACAATTTAGAGTCACCAATTAACCTGCATGTCTTTGGACTGTGGGAGGAAGCTGGAGTATGCAGAGAAAACCCACGCTGACATGGCGAGAACATGCAAACTCAGCACAGAAGGGCTTCCCCAACCCAGGTTTGGAACCCTCCACCCGGGGTTTGAAGCAGGAACCCTCTTGCTGTAAGGCAACAATGCTAACCACCGTGCCACCCATATTGTTATTCAGGTGGACTAAAGGAACACCAGACTTTTGCACCCCCTCTTGGCTTTGTTTTCAGCCGTGTTAAAGAAAGTCTGACAATAAAAAAATTAAATACATGGCAATATGGGTGAAGCATCTCATTGTTGCTAATATTTTAGCCTTATGCTAACCAGAACCAAAGGCTCACGGCTGCAGCTTCAAGTCCATGTTTATGTAACTGACGCAACTAATGTTAGGGCCTCAAATCACAGTGTGTCTTCCGCCTCATTCCTCGGCACTCCACACCACCTTGCGAGAAGGGAAGCGAACAGCAGCTATGGAGACAGACAAGTCAGCAGCCGCAGCAACCTGAATGGAGCCAGCACAATCTCCAGACTCCTTGCTAGATCAGCAAACTTTCAGTTGCTGCCATTACACAGTTTAAAACCAGCACTGCTACTGGCCACCAGCACTACACTACGACAAAGGCTTTGCAAATGATGGTATCTTCTCTCACAGATTGAAAATTTATGGTTGTATCAGGCATTTTTTTAAATCAATGACAAAACATGGCAAAACAAAGGGAACTACTGGTTCCACTCATCGTCTTTATATTTACTGAGTCTCTTGAAATCCTTGAGGTCCAGCCAGGAGCAAAAAATTCATAGAATTCACACATTAGGTGACTCACTAGTTTTCATCTCACATGTCCTTTTGTCTATCTGTCTAAGTGTCCAGTATTAGTCAGGCTCTACTGCCCTGGCCCTGAATATAGAATAAAACAAAGGAATGAACACAGGGTTTGCTCCCTATTCCCTTTCCTTGTACCCAACCACTATTGTCAGCTGGGTCATGTCGCCTGTCCAGATGTTGTCAGGTTGGACAATCTGTTCCACCAAGCATGTTTGTCTGTAAAGCCTACAACGATAAATCACATCAACCTGAATGTCAGTCAATCTGATAACACTGGAATATCAGTGATAGTGATTGAATTCTCCATTGATCAAAAATACTAAATTCTGGCAACCTGACCTTAAAGATTGTCAAAAAGGACAGCAAACATTGCACTGGGACTATTTAAGGCCATAAAGGTTCTGTAGACTTCCTAATTACTGGGCAGGGGACACCAGATCTGCCCAAGCAGCACCCCATTAGCAGAGACCCAGAGAACAACAGGCCAGTTTGGCTGACACATGCAGACAGTTTGAGGGTCATATTGGGTGCTGGCGGGGTTATGTAAAGACCCTGCATGTGTCATCTCAGGGGGGCACCGAGTAATGTGCCAGCGCGCCGGCCAGGGCTCATGTTGGCTAGGATTCATGCAGACACCCAATTTCTCCCATCATGTTGCCTGCCAGCCACCGAGAGGTCTTGGGTCTTCCAGGGAGCCTGATGAGACCCAAATTAAGGGCCAGAAAAGTTGTTCCTTCCGCCACATACAGACAGTATACTGTGTAGTAATTAGGGCTGTCACCTTTTATTCAAAAGATGAATATTTGTTCAATGTAGTTAATATTTGAATTATGATAACCTGATCGACCTCAAAACCTACAGTCCATAAGCAAAACCAACAGTTGCTGCAGGCCCCGTTGACCTATCAGTAAACTACGCTAGTAATGTTATGTTGTTTGCTATTAAAATGGAGGACACTAACGAGCCATGAGCCCTGAGCGGACAATCACGACACCAAAGCATCTGAAAAGCAGTGTTTTGGGCTTGATGCGATATATCGATCATGTACGATATATCGATATATTTTCAAACAACATATAGATTTAGACAATACAATTTATATCGATAAAGGGTCAAGCTGTGTTACATAACACATACCAGTGTGCATCCCTCCTCTCTCACACTCTCTGCACAGCTCTGCCCCATTCACTCACTCACAAGTTCTTCAGCAACACTAACAGACACAGAGCTGCTCCTCTGTTTAATCTGTCTGTTAATTAGTCTACAGTGAGACACGGGTCTATATGTTGTACGTGCTACGCTAAACCAGTCTGTTAGATGAATGAAATTACCGCAGTAGCACACATGCAGCACAGTGCTGTGCTGCATGTGTGGGAGAGCTGCTGGATCATATCAGGTGAGGATTTGTTTGCTAGTTTATCTGTGAGGTGGATCGTCGTAGTCTATTTTGTGACACTGAGACAGCGCCTTGATGCAGGTGACAGATGTGTTAAAAAAAAAAATGCAGCGACAACACAGAAATCTCATATACAGGACGTATATAACGACGACAAAGTGTCTCTCGCTCCTTCCCTGGCCATGGAGAATGACTTTTTAACTCCGCCACCAAAGATTTTTAATTGGTCCAAACTGCAATGGATTTAGACCTACTTAATAATTCTATAGTCACGTTATAGTTTTATGTCCTGTGCTGCAAACCTTTAAACTTCTGTAGCTCCAGTGCTATGTGCAAAAAGTTAACATACAGCCCTGCTATTTATTTTATTTATGATATTTTCTTTTGATCGTCTGTTTTTATGAATGACATCTCAAAAGTGGCTTTGACTTGCAACTGAACAAGTAGCCCATTTTGTAGAAAATACCGCTATATATAAAATACCAAGATATGAATCTTCGTCCATATCGCTCAGCCCTAGTTTTTACCTGTTGAAGGGCTGCATAGCCGCGAAAAAATAGAGACCAGCTGTGTAAAAATAGCGTTGAGCTGTGCTGTGTCTGCGAGGGCAAGCGCAGCTTCCGTGGTCAGTGTAGCAGCTTCAGTTGATCCTAATTGTCGCACTTTGCTGAGGGCATTTTGCAGCAGACATGTCCTGCTGTGTCCATGCCCCATGTATTTTGGCCGTAAGTCTCGAATGACAGAAAAAACTGTGGACACACCTGCTAGCTTGCTACCCAAGTGACATAGTAATGGCACCACAGATGAGCGGAGCAACATCAATTGTACAACCTTGTCTGACTTCGGCACACTCTGCTTCGGCAGGCCCTTTGCCAGAAGCTCTTAAAAACAAATATAGCAAGATTTATATGCAAGGATATGCTGCCAACTGATGTGTTAAATCAGCTGTTAAATAAAAGTTATTAATTGCTCTAATAGTGTTATTGCCAGATGCTGGAGAAAAGTTGGTCAGCTTACATCCAAGAACCTTCAGTCAAGAATGGGATCAGATGTGTAACACCAGCCTTCTTAAATGCTGTGCCAGCCAGACAGTGTTTGTCTTCTTCCCCCGTCTCCCTTTCTTGGTTGTATTTCTTGTGTGCTGCACTAGAGACTCACTTTGTTTGTTTACTTCCTTCTCAATGGCGGTTAAATGTCTGGAAAGCGTCCAGGGTATTCCACAGTTGTCTTAGTCAATTTAATGCCGACTCAGTGATCTGTGTGCTCTGCAATCTCCTCCCCAACTTTGGAACAGCAGCGACTGTGGAAAAAATAGCTAAAGTATCCAAGTTATATATTTAATCATCAGGATGATGTATTATAACGGCTGTTTGCAGAATCTTGTTTCACCCCTGATCTGTTTGCATAACCGTATCCCTCTACAGTCTTCTACATCTAAGTGACAAAACAAATGTATTTTATTGAAATACAGGCTGTTGTGTGCATGTGTCCTACTTAAAACACTCAGATGTCTTATTCGCACTCAAATTTAGGATTTGCACAAGCATGATCACATGGATCTTCTTTAAAACAAAATGAAATCAATGTCTGAACAGATAAATCTCAAACAGGATAAGCTGCTATTTAATTAAAACACTTGAGTGTGATAATACTTAAAAGTAGAGCAATCTTCTCAAACATTATATCATACTCTCGTCATCATTAATAGCTAGTGATCGCTAAAGGTCATTGTAATTGTATGAGCCCGAACAATAGATGGGTTAGACATTAAAAATTCATACTGTTAATGAAATGATAATTCTTCAACTGTCAAAGAGTGCTCTCTCCTGCCTCCTCAGTTTGCAGTCCTCTCCCTTTCTTCATCTCCTCCTGGCATATTGTTAACCAAAGTGTGCAGTGCTCCTCCGTTACCCTCTGCAGGTGTTTGTCAAATGAGCCCAGATGTAAGTAAGTCAATTGGCCTGTATGACGTGCCTTTCACCTCCAACAAGCTCCGGCAGAGTGTCACGCCCCTGTGCTGTACGGCATTGTTGTTCCTTGTTGTTCTCACTACACACACACACACACACACACACACACACACACACACACCCTCAGTCGGTTGTCTTACATCAGTATGCTGTGAACATGAGGCCCGCGAGTCATTATCTCAGACCCAAATCTAATTTTACAGCACACATACGAGCGACCAAGCGGGACAGGCTGGTGCACTGGACTGAATAAACAACATAGAGGCGTTGCATGTGTGGTAAACCTCAGCTGTCAGGTGCTGGTGAGACACGGCAGGATTAGGGATGTGCAGTATTGGACTTTTTGCCGATATCCGATATGCCGATATATAACAACCTATGTGGCTGATGACTGATAACAATATCGATATACTGCATCCACTCTTTTCCCCACCTAATTTTAGTGATAATCAAGTCTCTTCTGTATAGGAATTAACTTTATATTATGCATGACATAATGGATGTAGCCACTGTGACATCACCCATTGGTTTGTGGACTTCCATTTTGAAGGCTCAAGTTTGGCATTTTGACAATCTTCATCTTGGACTTTTGGAGCCGGAAGTGACCATATTTGGATGAGAGGGTGGAGATAATATTAACACCAGCTGCTAGGTTGCACAGTGCAGTGCAGTCTGTGGTTAACTGTGACAATGCTAATGCTAATTCCTACAAGCAAGAAACAGGCTTAAAGGTCGAGTGTGTAGGATTTAGTGGCATATGTTGTAGATTACATGTAGGAGAACTACAGTGGCCAATGCAAAAATGGAAAAGTCATGTCAAGAGTGTGTTTGGTTTGTCCTTTCTGGACTACTGTAGAACAACATGGCAGATCTCATGGAAGAGGACCTGCTCATTATGTTGATACAAACGAGTCATTCTGAGGCAACAAAAACACAACAATTAGTTGCTAATCACCTGAAATGATAAGAAATATATGTAGAAAGGCATAACTTTAAAGCCCAGTTCAAACCAAGGATTTGTGACGAAACAAGTCAAAACATGCAACTACTTGCAATGAGGCATTCTGCAACGTTCTAAAAACCTGCCAGATCACACCAATGCAACTAGATGTGATGGTGTATCATCTCTATGCAACAACTCTCTGTACTTTCGTTCTGATTTCTAGCTTTTCAGGCGTATTTTGTGGCTGAATATAATTTGTAGCTTCTTAAAATATGAATGAGGGTAGTGAAAGTGAGATACTGGCTACAGCTCATTTGTAGTAGTGATGAAATGGCGAAAAACAATAAAAAACAAACATCAGAGAGACTGTATTCATAATAAATATGCCACAATAATATAAATAACCAGTGCCAATTAGTTAGTCAATGAGAATGTGTACGTGTGGGAGGGGATAAGCACATACAGCTAGCAGCAGCGGCGACCCATGGTCCGACACCGGCACACCATGAGGACGGAAACAGAAGGCTCCATGTGGACAGAGTACCTGCCATAGCAAATACACACACTATCTGTGGTCATTTTGACTTGAAAAACAGCCACCGGTGATTCGACAAGCTGAGTTGCAGGTGACACCATCAGCATCAACATTTCTCTGCAACATTCTAACACTGTTTCATCTCGTCACAAACTGGGCGTAAGCTTTAATAACATCTAAATGTGTGAGTTATACAAAAATTCACCCTTTCTTCAGTTGTCAGAATGTTTAAATTAGCTGTTCAGACCAAAATATTTTTGTACCAAGCTGTAAACATGTTTGTTTCTGCTGTAAAGTCCAGCATTTTAACCTGGGAGTCTATGGGGACTGACTTGCTTCTGGAGCCAGCCTCAAGTGGCCATTCAAGGAACTGCAGTTTTTGGCACCTGCATATTGGCCTCATTTTTTAGCTCTGGAGGTGGTTGCTTGATGTTTACATAAAAACACAAATGCACCCATATGCACACAGTTGCAGCGATGAAGGTAGACGACAAACATAGCAAAATTCTACCAATACTCGCCGACCATGTATCGTCCAGCCCCTCAGACCCCTCTGCCAAATGTCCTCCCAGAAGCTTCCTCCTGGCCTCAGTGCCTTCTGCTGTTGCATCATTAACCATCATATAGCCCCTTAACTTTAAGTGTTGGAAAACACAGCACATCTGTCTTCTTTATAGGAGAATTTTCCAGTAGCACTTGTCTGTCTGATCCACATTTTTGAGCTTTGCGTGAGAGTGTGTGTATGCATGTGGGTCTTTGTGCATGTGTGTGTGTTCTCCGGGACCTACGGCCTTATGGCAGCCATTAGTGTTAGTTCGCTAATCCACTGGCTGGAGAGATAATTAGACATCGCACATCTCATCAGGCCCGGCCAGCATCCATTCACAGCTGTCTTTTTTCCTCTCTCCCTCTCTCTTGCTCTCATATTTTCTCTTTCTCATATTTTTCTGTCTCTCTAAGAGAAGGAACTCTCTTAGGGTGGTGTGCTACATTGTGAAGCAAAAATGGAAGTGAATGTTACACACAGGTTGTTTACATCAGTGCCTCCTCAATATAATGGGGAAAACACTGAGATTGGCTCTTGGCTCTGCGCAGCTGGTGTGTGTGAGTAGGATGTCACAGGCCTCAGATGCATGTTCAGTATGATGTAATGGGTAGCAATCAGGCAGGCAGGGAGGCAGTCCTTCGGCTGTACAGATGATCACACGTAAACCATCATCACAACAGGCCAGTGTCACGCAGCCACCCATCTCTAATCTGCGCCCTCAGACTGCCAAAGCATTGGTTAATATGTCCTAATCTCCCTGTGTTATCTCCTCAATTGCAAACACACACATTGACCCTGGATGATGGTGCTTAACGCAGGTCATGCCTCGACATTCAGCAATGTTTATTTTCCTACAGTCTGTGGTACAAATCTCACCCAGCAGTACTGAGACAAACATGTTCTGACTTGTTGAATATGAGTGCATGCTTGCAGCAGCTACTTTTAATAAATTACCAGAGCTTCAAAATACCACAGCAGCTGTGCAGCTTGGGGAACTTAGCCTTCGTAAGATGATATGGGCCCTAGTCATTCGCACTGATCCTTCAATCGGTAGCAGAAGGCTCAGTGCAATCATTCAATCATGTTAAAGCATGACCTCTGACTCACTGCACCCCACATGGAGAGATCCCGGACTGTAGGGCCCGATAGGAGGAGGAGCCAAGAAAGAGCAAGGGACACTGTGTAATAATCCCCCTGTCCATCACTCAAAGAACACAGTACTCAGTCAGTCAGCGTTTCTGTAAAATGTATCTAGTTTTGTGATTGCTATTAGAGAAGGTATTCACATATAGTTATGCTAAAGCTGACATGTAATTATAAGGATTTGTAGGAGATTATTGAATCTCTCCGTGTAAATTAAAAAAGTCCAGCTAATGGCCCATAAGATCTTTGTTAAAGTCCCAGTGAAAATTAGTTACTGTGTTTACCTTCGTACTGTGATGTATTTCTCAGTGAAACTTAACTGAGCAGTGTACAGTTACAACAGGGATTCAAGTCAATTCTTTCGCATTTGATTGGACTGCTAAAAAGCGGGGAGGCTTAGAGTGTAGCTACAATGATCAGGGAGTTACAGCGGAGTAGACTGCTGGCCCCATGGACACATCCCCTACCATGAGATCAGGAGAACGAAGGAGAGATGAATGCATTTGACTTCAAACACATTTTGTTTTTGGAAATAAAGACAAAAGGTTTTGCCCACTGATAACCAAACACACATCTATTTCTATCTCTTTTCATATTACTCTGTTAGCTACAACAATCAGGGATGACTTGCTACGATTTACAAGTGGTGAGGTGCAGTTTTATATGAGCGGTGTGGCTAGCTATTCATCCAAAGTCATATTTGATGTGATGAACTTTTGTTAACACCTTTGAGTGCAGGATGAGTCATCTTTACTTGGTTTTGCAGAAAGATAAAGGACAGGGATTTTGATGTAAAAGACTTTGAAACACATTTTTTTGACATATATTAAGAAATAAATGAGCAATTAACACAGGAACATGGGATTGTATTTGCTGTATTTAAGTGCTTTACTTATACTAAAGTATAGTAGTATGTATTAACTATATGACTATATTGACTGTAAATGATGTAAGGGCAGTAAATAGCTAGAAGCAGGCTAATGAAATCAGAAGACCAGATTCGGCCAAGGAGAACTGGTAACTGATGGACAATAAATCAGGACACAGAGACAGTTGATTTCAGTATATAGGTACCATGTATTTAGGAAACAAAAAAAACCAAAACAAAGTATGCAAATATTACAAAATAAATATGGCCATGTAAATAAATAGATTTCTTCTTCAACTACAAAAAAAAAAAAAAAGAACTCAAATACTCAATATATAGAAATAGGTTCACAAGGCTTGTATTAGCTTATGGCTAGTAATTAGTTAAGTCATTGGTGCACCATTATTTTCTTTCACACTTATTCAATTAATCATCAAAATACCAGAATGAATTCGCAACTCAACAGAAACCCTCCCAAAGCAACAAAACAACCCAACCCAATATGGAAAACACATTGAATAAATGTGGACCCCGTTCATAACATACAGTTTAAGCTCATCAGTTCTTCAGCACAAGTCAGTGCAAGTCCATAAGTCAATCAGTCAGTCAATTCAGTGTGCTGGGCCGAAGAGTGTGTGTGTGTGTGTGTGTGTGTGTGTTTGAAGGGGCAAAAGAGATGAATGGGGGAAAAGTATCTGCTGCAGTGTCCTACCGCTGTGGCAGGAATATGATGATAACTGCTGAGCGTAATTCTTGTTTCCTCCAGGGTGGGCTCCTGGTCACTTGGAATTTGAATAGCTCGCCATCCATCACATGGATCGTCCATGCACAAGAAACCTGGCCTGGTTAAACATAAGGCCAGAGCTCTTAACATTAATTAACTGCATAAAAGTTACATACAGTTACTATCAATCAAACAAATCCTCTTAACCAGTTACACTGAGTTGTAAATTAAATACATAAATGTAACAATTAAACAATTAGGCAATTAAACAACTCATTCATAAACTGGCAAATCTGCAGAGTAATGAAGCAGCGTGTGCCTCTAGTTGCTTAAATGCAGCACATTACCTGTTATCAGCTGACCACTAACATGCTACGTCAAACATTGTATCAAACATTGTAACCAAACACTCATTATGTCCCCACACACGCTACGTCGGGTGTTTGACAGTTCAACAGAACTTCAAGTATTCACATCTTTCGAACAGCAACTTTGACAGCCGATGGACATCTGCAGTCGGCAACAAAGTGACTGTTAACCTTCATATTGAACATTAAAGTAAGTAAACGCCAGCAAACTTTTTACTAACCTGCAGCCGCTCCGCTCTGTGCATCAGCCCCATTCATCTCACTTACAAGGGCGTCTGCTTCCTGTAAATAGCGGAGCGGCCCAGCTGATTGGCTGCGCGCTACTCACGTGGTTTACGTCATGTTAAACGTATTTGAGTTTGACAGAGTATTTTACCATTTGTTCATCTGAACCCTGGGTTACAAGTATAACAGTTAAAACTTACTTATGAGGCATTATTATAACCCAAGGATCCATATTATGTCAACAAATTCACTCCACATGCAGTTCTCACACACTCCCAAAGGTCCAGACCATTGAAATCCAGTGAAATATTTACTCCAAAGACATTATTACATCCATAGATGTGCACAAACTGCCTTGCATTGCTTCATATTTCTACACATAATATCCGTAATTTCTTCAGTTATTATGTGCTGACCTTTTGATTGACACCTTACTTGAGCCAATAGGAGCTTCCATGTTGTTCATATGGCCTCAGTAGCCAACAAGGGCCTATGTAGAAACAAAGGCGCCCCCTTACTTTGTATGGCCTCAGAGTCAATCAATCCAACGATTGGCCAATGGCTCATGGGTCTCGTAGTCAATGAGACTTCTCACCTCCAGAGGAGTTTTTAACATTACAGACTGTTATTAATGTGCACAAATAATAAATAAATCACTCCTCTGTTGTCTTTAGAGGACAAAAACAGTCCTTCTGATTGATTTAGTATTTCAGTAAGTGTTTTTGCAGTCCGTTCCTGAATGGACATTCCTGTCCTTGTTGAGAACTTTTTTTTTTTTTTTTTTGAAAAGCACCTAGACAAAACCTTAGAAAAACATGTGTAAATTCGGACTGTGTGAGGCTTCATACTTTGGTCCCGTTGTATTTCTCAGCTATTAAGTCCCAGTTCTAGTCATCTGCGGCACCTTATTTTGAGAAAATATTCAGGAGAAGGTTGAAAAAAAACTTTGTATCCAGTGTGCTGAAACTTATTTGTTGGGAAAAAAAACATGATAGTGTCACCTTTCAAATGAGACCATGTATGTACAAACAAGAACAACTTTCAATTTACTGTTAGTATTTTTACAGGACCTTATGGAAGTTTTAACACACCATTGTAAGGCAAAAACATTTGAAGACTTTTCACTAGTTTCAGTCCATAATAATCGATGAAAACTACACTAAACGTACAACTTCTACCTTCTTAGAATGCACAACCTGACAATCATGTGAAGTAGTGGGTAACACTATCCATGTGGTCTGGACTCTGCTACTGTAGACAGGCTGGAGCTGGAATGCAGAACTTGTGGACCAACTCTGTACACTGCACACCTGTTGTGTTACATAATGAAGAGCAAAAACAAAAGCAAAAGCTTCAGGCGGAAGCTATGACTGCTATGAGGGTACTGAGTGTAAGGATTGACAGGGAAGAGGTGGATGCTGCAGGAGTGGACTGAGTTAGAAAAGAAGTTTTATTTCCACACATCAACACGCATCTATACTTGTGAGGACCCTAGCCCCTAACCCACAACCCTAAGTCTTAACCTTCAAACAGCCCTTTGACGTTGTGAGGACTGGCTGAAATGTCCTCACAGTGCCGATGTCCTCACTACGATGGTTTAAAACTGAAACTGGTCCTCACAAGGTTAGCAGAACAAGTACAGAGATACATACATCTTATGTTCAGCCAAAAAACAGGTGGGACTTGTGAGTCAGCCAATAAATTGTTACAGAGATGAAAGAAGAACCACCACAAAACCCCCCAGATCCCTTTTCTCACCAGGGTTGCACCACAAACACACACACACACACACACACACACACACACACAGGCGCGCCTACATTACACACACACAGCATGCACTGCAGCAAGGACTCTGCTGTGCTGCCTTTGGATTTTTTGGATCCTTCTTCATCCTTTTTGATGGGTTCATAAAGACAGCAGGATTGGAGAATGCATGAATATTGCACACGGTTCATTCCTATTTAACTGTTCGCAGCCCAAATCAAAGAGAAGAAGAAATATAAGATGCTGCACTGCTCTTGAGAACAGTCACATTTCTGATTTTAGGAATTGGTTGGGCACAGTCGTTTTTTTGTGGTTCATGACATTTGTTTTCACATAGAAATGATATGAATTTAAGGGTGTGTATGACAGGATGACAATAATTTAGTACAGACTAGCTTGACAGTATCAGTGGTGGATTTTTGCCTTACTGTCTCTGAATATGTTTTAATATCTGTGTCACCTTTCAACTAAGAAGAAGGGGCTGCAATTTCACAGCAAGGCCAAGATATGAGAAACAAAACCCTGCTTGTCTGTAACTTTGTGTTGTATTGCTCTGTCTTGATCAGGGCCCGTATTCACAAAGATTCTCAGAGTCCTCTCAGAGAGCTCCTAACTTAGCCTAAAAATTCCTAGCAAGGAATCTTACCTTAAGAGTGATTCAGGAAGTTTCTGAGAGCAACTCTGAGCAAGGAGGGGACAGAAACTTGTATCTTAGTGAGGAGGTGTGGTTGCTAGGTATGACGCAGTCTTCTAAAAGCTGTGATTGGTTGTTACAAAAAGAAAAAATGCGCTCCTAGTAATGAATGGACAGTGAAATGAACCGATCATAGAACTTAGACTGTAGGCTATTAAAAAATGTGTAATCGTGAAAATAATTTTATGTCATGATGATGAAACTCAGCAAAATTAAATTAATTGTTGCACAACTTCAAAATGTTTGAACGTACCTC
Source organism: Epinephelus fuscoguttatus (assembly GCF_011397635.1). NCBI lineage: Eukaryota > Metazoa > Chordata > Actinopteri > Perciformes > Serranidae > Epinephelus > Epinephelus fuscoguttatus. Next base: position 18,810,954 of record NC_064760.1, on the reverse strand, counting down.
ATTCACATGCCGATTATCATATTGATTTGCTTATTGTTATGTTTACTCGCCATGCTGGTAATTTTACTACTTAATCTATTTGATATTAATGGTGGACGCAGACTCAGCTGTCAGCAATTACTGTGATTGCTGGCCGCCTTGTAAAAAGCGGTTTGATTTGGCAGAATGACCAAAACAATGAATGAAATGGAGGAAAAAGAATGAAAAAGCCGAACTGGGCAGAAGAGCAGTGCCTGCTGTTGGCGCAGCTCGTGGAGGAGAACAAAGAAGTTTTAAGTGGGAAATTCGGTCCCGGGATCATGGCACAAGGGAAGAGGTAGACTTGGGAGCGTATTGCTCGACAAATCAATGCGTTGTTCCCTCTCCTTTTACGCACAAGCGATGAGTGTGAGAAGCGCTGGTACGTGCTGCAATCCAAAACGGGCGTTATTGCGTTACTACGCTGGGTGGGAAAAGTAAGCTCATCCCTGATGAGGTCAACCACAAACATTATCCCTGCACTATCAAGCTGGTAGCGTCTTATTAAATCACTGTCGTTCAATACACGGAGAATATCTCTCCTTCCTCTCTGTCTTTCCGCCATCTTCTCTGTTGAAGACACTCTTAGCCTTCTTAAAAGTCCTCCTCCCTCCTCTTTTTTTCACCTTAGGAGCTCTCTTAAGGCCTAAGATGCTTTGTGAATAACTTTTATCTTACCAAGGGAAAATTCTCAGAAAAATCTTAGAATTTGAGGAATTCTAAGATTTTTCTGAGAATGACGTCACTAAGAGCTACTTTTAGTCTTAGGATTCTTTGTGAATACGGGCCCAAGTCTCTCTTGAGAAAGTGATTTCCATGTCTCAATGTGATTACCTGTTTAAATCAAGGTAAAGAATAATCTGATTGTTTCTCAAATCAGATCTTAAAGACAGACTGTCTGCACTGTTATTTGCAAGTGATCAGACTGGCTCTGCATGGTCCACTTTGGTAATGATGTGGGCACCAGTAACTGTGTAGCTACACCAGTGACACAGCTTTAAAATACTGAAGCATGAGAACAATCATGCTGTTAAGCCACAGTTACTTGTTTCAATTTATTTCAGCTTCTGCCTGTGGGCTATTGTCCTCCATGTTGTCCTTCATAGCGTTTTTTAATTTAACACAAGAAAACTATACAGAACAAGTTGGGGAATAGATGTACAAAGACAAAGGATAGACTTTGGTAACAATGGTGGAGATTATGCTACAACACAATCTAATACAAGAAAGAACAATAGAGGCACCAGTATATTGAAAATCGAGAGAAAAGGGATTTTTAAATGAAAAGGCAACAAAAACTACAAGCAGAAACAATCAGGTGAACAAATGAGGAGCACAAAAGAGCAACGTAAGAGACATTAAAAGAGCAAGAACCTAGGAATTGATTTATCCAATCTTTAAGCTTCACTATTCCCATATATTTTAGTGACTTGAAGTAGTTGGCAACGCTATATATGAACACATTGAAAGAGGGAGTACAGCCTTTACACTTAAAAGTATGAATATGATGTTTTCCCTGCTGTCCTCCATAGTGATCTGCAAGTAAGAGCATGAATTCTGCTCAGCACTTCCGTCATTCGAGTGTGTCGCGTTGTCGGCGACTTGAAAGACACTTTAGCCTTGTTCCCACTGCACAAAAAACCCACTAACACCCACTAACATCTGGCTTTTGTATGTAATGGGAAAGGTTAAAATAGGTATTCACACCAGGGTCAAATGACTCTGCAGTAGATGGGTATTTATCAGCTCTGACTCTGATTTGGCTCTGATCTGGAAACACAATGCCCAAGGTTAAGCACTTATTTTAACCCCTTTACCGGCAAGATGCAATGACATGCCACCACAATATATCATCCATCTACGCCCAAGCAGTGCTCAAACATCGATGTAAATTAGTCTGCACCAAGTTTGAGAAAGAGACTGAATAAGTAACATTTTTACGGGCCTCTGTGCTGCTTTCTGCTGTTTACTAACCTGTTTTCTGGCCTGTCCGTAAAAACCAAAAGGCGTACTTGTCTGCCGTAGAGCCATGTACACAGCTCAAGTCGACAGGCAATGGAAAAGGAGTCTGTAGCCAATTTTTAGAGGGTTTACTGAGGTTTAAAAAAACTGTGTACACGTGCTAATTTTGGTGGAAAAAGGGTTTTAGAAATCCAATTAGAGCATCTACAGTGTCCAGATTGAGATGCATGTGTAGATATCCAATTGGAAGCACATTTCAAAACATTTCCAAATGTTCTGTCCAAACTTTCTAAATGAATGTGGATACAATCTGGAATGCCAAAAATGGATTACAGCTGGCAGTCTGACCAAGGCCAAAGAGTTTGGTTTACTTTTTTAAGTTTGGTTGTTTTATTTTTAGTAGCTATATTTTATTAAAAACAGTGTTTCCAAACACAGTTCTGTGGTTACCTGTTACCAGTGTATTTGCTAAGCATTTGGCTGGTGGCTAGTATTAATTTCTTGGCATAATGTAATGTCCACACAGGGATTAGATAATGTTCTGTTATTACTGCAGGCTTCATTATGATTTAGAAGTCCAATTCTGTTCAGTAATAGTGTTGCATTTTTACACGATATGCCTACTACAGACCACAGAGAGCCATTACTGCTTCACTGCTGTGTTCTGGCCTACTTTTTTCATACCTCTGTAGGGTTCTCTATCAGCTCTGCACAGCTCCTCCCACCTGTTATATTCCAAACACTGGTCCACTACCATCCATTGTCATTATGTTTCCATTGATTTCTCTGTGTGCTGACTTCACTAACAAGCGCAGGGACTGAAAGTGAAAAGTGGGATAGTCTGTGTTGGGTAGGGAACATGACCTATTTACCCACCCACTCCTGTAAATTGAGTCATCATGTCTGCTGTCGTGTCATTTCAAGCTTAGTCAATCTGTTCCACCTAACACGTTGGGCTTTTAAGTACACTGAAATAATCCGTGCCAATCTGAACCATGCTTTCACACTGCCATCCCCATCTTTTTGTATACATAATCATCTTAGGTTCGAGTGTAGCGCCAGAGATGTAGGCCTGTACTGTATACAGCCATTCATGCTCACTGTATGAAGAGCTGGTCTCCTCCATGCAGCTTCCTGTCTCTCAGATCTGCAGTCAGGCAACATGAGACGTCACTGCGCTGAATGAAACCCCCAATACCTTCCTCAAGGAAATGCATCAGTGGCAGGGGAAATAAAGAGTGTGTGGCCGGACTAAATGAGCTTCATTAATGTTCACACCCAGTTCGCTGCACTGCACATTTCTGACCTCGTTGCATAATATTCACAGTTATTCTTGAAGACAGACAAGGGATGTAATGGGGTTATTCTGAGGACAGGGACCTGGTTAATGGATAAGCTCAGGGTCTATTACAGAAACTCGGATGAAAGAGACGTCTAACACCGAAAGAGGAGTCAGCGTTTCTTCTCATCAAGTGAGCACGAGAGAGAGCGAAATGTTTTCATCTCTGTTAAAACCTTGTGTACTTGCTACTTCTAAATCGAGACACATTTTCACAGTTTCAGTTTCAGGAATAGCACAGTTTGCGCTTTCATCATCCTCGCTAAGAAGCGTCCGTCACCTAAGACAACAATGTGTCCCAAGTTAGCAAGTCTTAAAAAAAGACACGAGCGTGACCCCTTGTGCTCTCGTGCCAGTCTCAGAGCTTCCCTTTGTGTCTCCGTCAGTAAGCAGACAGTTTAAGCCAGCCGGTGTCTGAGATGATGCCTTTAATCTCACTCCATTCCCTTCCTTGATGTGTCATACTGGAAAGGATATGTAGGACAACATCACTTCACTTACTGTATTCTGGGACTAAGACTGCTCTTGCTAGACGGGGCATAATTAGCGTGGAGTTATTAATACAAACTTTCAGAAAGTCTGGGCTCCTTTATTTTGGCTGCAGCACACTTCCTTGATATCTCTTTGATACCAGATGTCCCTCTTCACTGTGACGAGAGCCCATTTCCTGGGTGTGTTCTGCTTAATGGAGGAGGGATAACTTGAAAGGGAATAAAAGTGATTTCTTTTTGTTGTTGTTGTTTATGGTCTCTCAACTCCTAAATGCTGTCTCTCTGTAGCTTTCCCCACCGTGATGGATATTGCCAAAGGGCTTCCATTGACTCACCATCCATGATTCACACACGTTACTGTTCAGTCATCCATTTTGGCGAGGGAGCGTCTCCCGCACTTGATTTCCTCCTCCGGCTACCTCCTGTTGTGATGCTGGCAATGATAGAAACTGGATGTTGTTCTGATAACAGGCATTTAGAGACTCCTATTAGATTTGGCGGGCTGGCTGCCTGTGTGTGCATGTGTGTGTCTGTTCTGCATGTATATATGTGTGCTTGCTGAATTATCTACATGCACAAGTGCTTACATGCAGACATCATGCTGTATGATCATATCGTCCAGGCGCTCTGCCTTGGATAGCTGATGTAAAAGTAATGTGGCATTAGAGACTGTGTGCTGTGGCTAACCTAGAAACCGGCATCATGTCCACAAAGCTGATTGTGTACTGTACATTATGTGCAAAATGACATTATCGTAAGCCTGAGAGTCGCTTTGAACTTTGTCCTCTGCCTTCCGTGCAGCCCGACTACATTCCCTATAATCTGAACTGAGTCCTGTTTATTGAATCAACCTCACAATGTGGCTTTAGTTCTGTAAGACCTGCTGCTGTTTAAAGTATTTGCACTGTCTAAGTCTCCACACACAGCAATCAGTCACAGGGGCTTTTAGCCACCTTCCTCCGGCTTACAACAACATTGGCTATGATTCACCCACAATCCCCCTAGGGACCTGAGAACTGCCGGGTCATGCAATCGGTAGACACATCCACACACTCTGCTTCCACACACACACACACACATATTACATTTCAATTTCCATTAGTGGCCCAAACAAGACTGTAGCCTGCTGACATCATCTCATCGACGTTTCATAAGAGATCCTGACCTGCCTCTTTTTCATACCCCTGCTCACCTGAGGAACAAAGACGACATGCCAGACTGTGTCATTATCAGACATAATCAGCTTCAGGGTCTTTAATGTCTCCAACCTGCAGCTTTTTAGCAAAGTGTCACGTTGTTTGAAGTCTGAGGAGTAAAAAAAGGGGGTCAGCTAGTTAGAGGACGAGAAATGGGGAGCCTCTGTGACCCCGTAGTTTTACAGTCTTGTGTCGGGGATGACAGCACATCGCTGCTGTACCAGCGATCAGTCATTCCGAGCAGGCTGCTGCCTGAACTCTGGCCATTTCACACACGGTTTGGTGCCTCTGATTGAGATTTCACCACGTCATTACAGCCTCACACACACAACCGCACATACAGTGTACAAGCCGTAGCATGTGAAAGCCCACAGTATGCTTTGCAGCTAAATTATGTACTTCACATGCATTTAAATTAAGAAGTGACAGATTATAGAGTCGAGCTTGTGTAAATTTATTCACTAGTATATTTGCTGTGATTTATTCAGAGCTTTTTGTCAAAGGTATATCAAGTACTTGCGAGCAACAGCTTCCAAACATCTCCCGTGTGTGTGTATGTGTGAATTGTTTTTTTTCTAAATGACAGTAGAGGTTGACGAGGAACATGTAAACATTTTCGTGAATCTGCAGTATTAATCCCCCTTATTCTTATTAGAAATAGAGAGTTAAATATTTGTTGAGCACGTATAAAACCGAATTAAAAAGATGAACCAATACACTCTTATTATGTCCTTGTGTGTGTAATGTCCCCAATTTTCAGCGACCTGTTAAAATCACAATAGTGGCAATTCTTAGTTAGTGGTCAAAATGTCGCATTTACATAATTAAATAACTGCATAAATATTTACGTCATATATTATGCAGCAGCTTGAGGCACACATGAATTCATTTAAATGTCACTCTCTGAGATGATCATAACCTCTCCTTCTTCCTCCTCATGAATCTTGCATTTAGCCGTGAAGGTCCAGATTGCAAACATCTAATGACGAGCATTATTCAGCGGCGCACCTCCTCGTCTATTTGTATCGTTATCAAGCAAACAGCCACAAAGTGTCTGGCAGATGCTCGGCTCCTGAAATTGCCTCAGTTCTGTGTTTCGCTGCCATATTTAGCTTTTATTGATGTGGAAAATAGAATTGTTCTTTTCACTTGGGTAACAGAAATATCCGCAGCTATTCTGTGTGTGTGTGTGTGTGTGTGTGTGTGTGTGTGTGAGTGAGAGAGAGAGAGAGGAAATATGGCAGCGCTGATCAGTAGACAAAGACTTTGAAGGCAGTTGTGATACAAAAGGTAAGAGGTTGAACAAAAAACGCCAGGCATTGTGTTTGTCTGCTCCTAATTAGTTTTGCTGTTTTAAAGTGAGCACTCTTGATAATTTAATGAGGAGCAGACTGGCACACAGCTCATGTATCGTCTCAGTATTGATGTTTATAAATATGGTTTATATTGCATTTTCACTGCCACTACAATCAAGATTTTACTCTGTTATTAAATGACTTAAAAATCTTTCTGGCACTTCAGACAAAGGATTAAACACCAGATAATGAAGCACAGTTGAGGACACATAATGTCGACTGTGTATCTAAGAGTTCCAGGATGTAAAATGATGATTAGCTCCCATGGTGGAGTTGTGGGCACTTTCTCTACACGGTTTGTCCCCAAGGTGGAGATTATCCTGGTTTACCCGCTGGGAGGAATAATGGGACTAATGTCCTCCAGTTTCACTCTACTGACTCCTTGCTTTCATGTCCCAAACACAGCCCTCTGGTTCTAAAGGGGGGGCAGGCAGGACAGATCACACAATCATGACTCTGGCAGTCGGCCATGACTGTATTCCAGCCCCCTCCTCTGCTGGAACCTTGTGTGACTTATGGCTTCTTGTTCTGTACCATGCAGCAACCCCCCATTCTCAGCGTACATTCTCTCCCTCTCTATCTTTCACACACACACCCTCTTACGTATGTGCAGTCTCCATGGTAACGCGTGGTATCACTATGGCACTGGTGGCCTAGCATGCTGCAAGCTGCTGTTGTAGTGGATTTACTGTACCAGTGCACGCACAAAGAGCAGACAGCCAGCAGAACGCTGCCAAAGGGGCTGAATGGTTTGAGCAGCAACCCTGTGAGCTTATCACAGATCATTCCTTTTCCCCCACTGATAATATTTCACATTATCCCCTCACTGTGTACCAAGAGGTTCAACTAAAAAAATCCTGCTACTGCATTTTTCAATGGTATGTTAAGATATTCATTCAGTTGGACAGTTTGTATCTCGATATAATCAGTGGCACAATCCTAGTATGCAACTTTGCCCTCTATTACACACCACGAGCAAGGTTAACCTCCCCATTTATTCAGTGTCTGCCCTTGGAGGCCGCTTTTCTCTATGAATTTAAAAATTCATTAAACCCTGGGTGTTATCATGACAGCCTCGGGTTATTAATAAGAAGAGATAGCTTTAATTGTTTGGTTATATTTAATAATACAAAGGTCAACAGAGTGCTCAACCTTGGCAGCACACAGGCATATCTCACACTTTCACTTTGGAGCTCTGCTCTCTAGTGGACAGAGACGGCAAGAGGAGCAGGGTGCTGGGACCTTCTGGGTCTGTATGAAGACATGCTGTCCTCACACAGTTAGGTGTGTGTGCGGGCTGAGTGGAGCTTTTTTTAAGAGTATGTTTGAACAGTTAACTGTGGAAGGAGGAGATAACACTGAGCCTTTTATAGGACAGCAGTTTCTGCAATATAGCTTCACAGTTAAGAGTTTCAGTGCATCTTTTAGTAGAAAAGTCTGAAGTGTATCAAATCTACATCTAATGTTGGACTGTTTATCAGCGCTGCAACAAGTACTCCACCAGTTTTTTAACAATTAAAATAATTGCCAGCTGACTTCCGGTGACGTCATGGATGAGCTTGCAGCATAGTAGTCGAGCTCCGATGGACAAAAATTACAGATAAGAGTGACAACGATAATATTTTGAGATCGAAACGTTACATGTTTGCTTATGAAACATGAGTGCCTCCGCCGGTCAAAGGAAGCAAGACAAACCCGATCCTCCGCGAGGGAAAGAGCCGAATAAACCGAGCCCAACTGACGCTAGCAAAAATGCTAATGCTAACGCTAGCGGAAGCAACAGGTGTCAGTCTGATACATCGATTCTGGAAGAGCTGAGGAAACTCCGCAATGAAAACCAAGACGGGCACAATCACACCAAACTGGCCCTGGGTCGTGTTGAACAAACGGTTTCAGACATAAAAGATAAACTGGCAGAGCACGAAGAGAGGATGGAAAAACTGGAGGAGAGAGTCGGCGCGGCCGAGGATGCGGAGATGCGCCACCGGAGAGCGCTGAGGTACTTAGTTCACCGTGACATTGATCTCTCAGCAAAATGTGACGATCTGCAAAATAGACTGAGAAGAAACAACATCAGGATCTTTCAGATCCCAGAGGACAGTGAAGGAAAAGATATGGCTGGATTTATTAAAGATCTGCTCCAGAAGGAACTGAAATTACCACCAGACTTGGACATTAAGATTGAAAGGGCGCACCGCTCCCTCGCGGCCAAACCTAAAGATGCCACAGTCCCACCACGATCGATTATAGTGAGATTTTTAGATGCAGCAGTAAAGGATGCGATCATAAAGCAGGCATGGAGCCAGGGTCCAGTCCTCTTCCAAGGCAAACGGATCTACTTTGACCAGGACTACTCCCCTGATTTACAGCGGAAACGGATGAGGGTGCACGAAGTGATTAAACAACTCAAAAAGAAAGACATACAGGCGAGGTGTCTGTATCCAGCGAAACTGCGTGTCAAGCTGAACACCGGAGAGAAGACCTTTTCATCACTATCAAGTGCTGCGACGCTGCTGAAGAAGTTGGGGGTCAATCTACGCTGCGAGGAGAGAGAGCGCATCGAGGAAGAACTGCAGGATGGATGGAGGAGCCAGGAGAGGGGGAAGAGGAGAGCACTCCTGTCATCAGCTGATCTCAAGGCCATTCTGCTGGAGGAGGACTGAAGTGACTGTCACAAAGACGGACGAGTAAAAACATTAAGTAATTTGTCTCAACTAAGCCAGTGGTAAGATTGACAGCCACACATTAAGCTATATAACTAACGGGCTAAAGAGGAAGGGAAAAAAAAAAAAAAAAAAGTTTCCTCTTTTGAAGTTTCTAGAACAAATTGTTGTCACAATAAAGTAGTGTTATGTGTTAAGATAGTCCAGATGGAGGCTATGCTTGTATATAGCCTATGAGTGGAATACACTCGTTGAGACCTTTCTTACATCTTAATGTAATATCGGTCTCACTTGCACTGTGTGTGCTTTTCTCCACAGAGAGGGTAGGTCACACCTCTCTGCCCCAATATCACCGGGGATCTGGTGCAGTTGTAGTTCAGTTCCTGCATCAGATTGATGAAGTGGAAAGTCATTTTTGTATTTTCTATGTTGTTCTCTGTTCTTTGTTTTTCCTGACACATGCTACAGACAATGTTTTAATAGTGAGAAGACTGACTATCATATTTAAGTTAAAACAGGTAGGGAGCTATATTATAAAACCCCACAGAGATTATGGCTGAGTTGAACTTCGTAAGTTACAATATAAGAGGAGTCAATAACCTAATCAAAAGAAAGAAAATCCTGGGACAATTAAAGGGGTTGCAGTGTTCTGTTGCTCTAATTCAGGAAACACACTTGTCACAAACCGAACATTTAAAACTGAAGCGAGAGTGGGTTGATCAGGTGTACAGTGCTTCATGTGGGAGTAAAAAGAAGAGAGGAGTCGCTATACTATTTCATAAATCGGTGTACTACAGTAATGAAAAAATTTTTCAAGATGATGAAGGCCGATATGTTATGGTAATAGGCACAATTGGAGGGAAAAAGATAACTATACTGAATGTGTACGCCCCAAATGAAGACTGTCCTTTCTTTTTTAAAAAAATAGCTACTCTGCTAGCTGACAAAAGTGAGGGGATCATAATAGTAGGAGGCGACTTCAATTGCATCCTGAATTCAAAACTGGATAGGCTACCAGCAATTAGAAAATCTCGATCCAAAATGTCCAAGGGCTTATCATATATGATGAAAGAACTGGGTCTAGTGGACATTTGGCGACAGCTCCACCCTAATGAAAGAGATTTCACTTATATGTCTCAAGTACATGGGAGCTACTCAAGAATAGATCTCTTTTGTGTATCAAAGACCGAAATGTATAGAATAAAAGAAAGTACAGTTGAACCAATCTCTATTTCAGACCACGGCCCTGTGACTATGAAAATCAACATAGGAGCAGACAATCACTTTAGACACTGGAGACTTAATGTATCACTACTAACAGATATGAATATTAGGCAAGAATTGAGAGAGGCTTTGACTGAATACTTTAACATAAATGATGATGGTAATGTCTCCCCCTCAATTGTATGGGATGCTAGTAAAGCCACTATAAGAGGGAAGATTATTTCTATAGGTTCCAGAATTAAAAAACAAAGGCTTGCTAAACAACAAAGTTTGGAAGATAAAATAAAAAAATTAACAAGAGAACACAAACAATTTGGAAAGAAGGAAACTCTGAAAATGTTAAAGGAAGCGAGACAACAACTGGATGAGGTTCTGACATACAAAGCAGAGGGTGCTCTAAGATTCACTAAGAGAAAATATTATGAAATGGGAAACAAAGCCAGTAGGCTACTGGCTTTTCAACTCAGAAAAGCCCAATCTAGCCGTGCAGTTCCAAAAATCAGGAACCCCGAAACCAGTCATGTTGAGACGGACCCTACTAAAATAGCAGACTCATTTTCCACATATTGCAAACAATTATACAAGGCAGAAGAACTTGAATTTAAGGAAAAGAGAATTTTAGAGTTTTTAAAACCCCTTAAAATGAATAAACTATCAAATGAGGAGGCAAAACTTTTAACACAGCCTATCACAGAAAGTGAAATTAAAGAAATCATTACTAAAATTAAAAACAATAAAACACCAGGAACAGACGGTTTCCCTGGAGAATATTATAAGATATTTGTGAACGAGCTCACGCCTATATTGTGTAAATTATATAATTATGTTCTAAAATCAGGAGACCCTCCAAATTCATGGTCAGAGGCCATATTATCAGTAATACATAAAGAGGGAAAAGATCCCCTTTTATGTACTAGCTACCGCCCAATAAGCTTACTCTGTGTAGATTATAAAATCCTAACCTCTATAATAGCAACCAGAATCCAAAAAAATAGACAAACATTAATACAACCAGATCAGACAGGATTTATATTAGGACGTCAAGGAACAAACAATATAAGAAGAGCTTTGAACCTGCAAGCAATAGCAGTAAGAGACAGTCAACCATCAATGCTTCTCGGTTTAGATGCCGAGAAAGCATTTGATCGGGTGGATTGGCAATTCCTGAAGCAGACACTAATAGAAATGGGCTTTGGGAATGAATTTGTAAACTGGATAAACCTATTATATAAAGAGCCCTGCTCCAAAGTTAGAGTTAACGGTCACTGTTCTAGTTTTTTTAGGATCGAACGAGGGGTGAGACAAGGAGACTCACTGTCACCCATCTTATTTGCTATTAGTATTGAGCCTCTGGCAGAGACAATACGCCAAAATGCACAAATCCAAGGGATAGCAGACGAAGGAGGTTCAATTCATAAAATAGCTCTGTTCAGATCTACATTTTACTTTTTGTAAAAAATCCACTTTCTTCCATCCCTGCACTTATGAAAACCTTACATGAATACGGATCAGTGTCTGGATATAAAATTAATGAAAATAAATCAGAAGCCATGATGATTTCAGGCACTTGGCCTACTCAACTGAATAACAGTGTCTCATTTCGCTGGTCTAAACAAGGATTTAGGTATCTGGGAATAATTATTACCCCTAATCCCACCCAATTATTCGAGGCAAATTATAATAAATTAATTAAACAAATAAAAAATGATGTGACAAGGTGGGAAGTCTTGCCCCTATCTTTGATTGGAAGAATAGAGACGGTAAAAATGAACCTGCTGCCGAGACTCCTTTTTTTATTTCAATCCCTCCCTATTAGAGTACCTGTTTCCACGTTAAAAATGTTAGATAAATTAGTTTTAACATTTATATGGCAAAAGAAGAGGCCGAGGGTAAGATTGAAATCTCTTCATCTACCTAAAGACATGGGAGGTTTAAGTTTACCAAATCTCAAAAGTTATTACTTGGCTGCACAAATAAATGCTATAGTGGCATGGATCAGAAATGATCAGGAGGCAATATGGGCTAAGATAGAACAGGATTCTGTTAGGGGTGTCTCCTTAGCAGTACTCCCTTTTATAGATGTAAAGTCAGCCAATAAAATCAAAATAAAGAACGAATGGATAAAACACACCTTAAAAGTCTGGACAACTGTAAAAAAAAATGCTTAAGGGACCGGAGTCGATCTCAAGGGCCATGCTGATTGTAGGAAATATAGATTTCCCACCCTCCCTATGGGACAGTGGGTTCAGAGGGTGGGCTGACAAAGGTCTCCGTACAATTAATCAACTTTTTAAAGGAACAGAATTTAAATCATTCTCTCAACTTCAGGAGCAATTTGACCTTCCATCAAAAGATTTTTACAGGTACCTCCAGATCAGACACTATGTCACAAATCACAAGGAAAAGGAAATGGTCAGAAATGACCCCAATGAGATAGAAGAGTACCTAATTAATATTTTGGAGAAACAACACCCAACAAAAAAACATTTATCTAACATATACAAAAGACTAGTAATGGACACCTCTCAAAATACAGAATATATTAAAGAAAAATGGGAACTAGAAATGAATGTTATAATTGAAGACTCTGAATGGAATGACATATGGGCAGGATGCCATAAGGGAATTAATAGTCAACTATGGAAAGAATTCGATTGGAAGGTAAAAATTAGATTTTTTAATACTCCCCTTATTATTTCTACGTATGTGAAGAATTCCAGTGCTGCATTATGTTGGCGAAACTGTGGAAATATTGGAGACACCACACACATCTTTTGGGATTGCCCAGTATTGCGAGGATTCTGGGATGACATCAAAAGGGAGATTGATACTATGTTGGAGATAGATGTTGCTTTAGAACCAAAGTTGTTTTTGTTAGGAATCATACCCAAAGATGTATACAATGCCGAGCAACGATATACACTGAGGATTCTCTTACTAGTAGCGAAGAAAATGATAACAGTAAACTGGAGAGACGTAAAACCTCCAACTATAGGTCAATGGACCCAGAGACTGAAAAATGTCTATTTGATGGAAAGAATGACGGCCAGTCTGCAGCTGAAAATGGACACTTTTGATCGTAGATGGTCTCGTGTTTCAAGATATCTGGGGGTTGAATGAGCGGAGTGAAATGAGAGTGAAATTTCTCTCTTTCTCTCCATTATTGTCGCTTGTTTATTAATTCTTATTGACTACCTGGTTGTTCATTTGTTTCTGTGGCAGCTGGTTCTGCTGCGTGCGTCTACCACCTCTTTTTGTGATGTGATGTATGTATGGTATGTCAGGAAATGTCTTGTTGAGTGTTCTGTAAAATGTTGAAAAAGCTTAAATAAAAAGTTCTAAAAAAAAAAAAAAAAATTGCCAGCTAATTTGATAACTGATTAATGGTCTGAGTGATATTTAAAGAAGAATAAAAGTCAAAATTCTCTGGTTATCATCTTCTTAAATGTGAATATTTTCTGGCTTCTTTACTCCTCTGCGTTGATGAACATAACTTCTTAGGGTCTAGACAAAACAAGATATTTGAAGACATCAATATCTCTTAAAAGCAGTTTGTATCTTTTCGGACACACTGAGCTGTAATAACAAAGCCACTTCCTGAGAGCCACCTTGCTGGTTGGAGAAACATAACCATGGTAACCCGTGCCAACCTTAGCTCCACCGGTATCTACAATACCTGATAGCCGCATGATCATGTTGGGTTCATCCCCCTGTCCCCTCTCATTATGCCACGTAACGCTAGCTTCTTAATTAGTTGGCTAGCTACTGACTTAACTCAGTTAACATTCCAATCTCAACAGTGAATCAGCCTCACCTGCTGTCTGCCATTGTCTGTTATGAACGTTATCATCCCTATAGCATTACATTGTAGAATATTTATGCGAAAGTCATGTCCACTGTTTGCATGCTGTAATGTTCACTGGTAACAGTGTGCTATCCATGTACTACTGGTGTCACACTAAGGTTTTAACGCACTAAAAATCCCACACACGGTTTAAGCGTACTAAACAGCATGTTTAGTGCGGCATTTTGGACACAACGTATAGCTTTGCCGCTAACTGTGTTCAGCTAAGAAAAAGCCTAAATGCTAAGCTAAGCTAACTGACTGCTGCTTCCGGTGACATATTACGTACAGATCTGAGAGCGTCTCATCAAACTCAGTGATCAATCATCTGTAAAGTCTATAGTGTATCAAATCTAAGTCTAATCTTGGGCTGTTAATCAGAGCTGCAACAATTACTCGATTATTTTTCAACTATTAAATTAATCACCAGCTAATTTGACAATTGATTAACTGGTCTGAGTAATATTTAAAGAAAAAAGGTTATCTTCTTAAATGTGAATATTTTTTCTTTTCTTCACTCCTCTGTGTTAATAAACATAATATCTTGGGGCTGTGGACAAAGCAAGATGTTTGAGGACACTGTCTTGGCCTTTGGGAAACACTGATTGACATTTTTCACCATTTTCTGACATTTTACAGACCAAATAATTTTGAAAGCTGCAGGTGGTAACTTTTATAAAAATAACTTTGTCATATTTGCTGAAACCTTCACTATACTCTGAAAGAAGTACATGAAAGAGATAACCTGTGAAAAATCATGTCCCTCCTCCTCTTCTTACTCCCTCTGACCAGAGGCGACCACGGTGCACCAAAAACAACCAATCAGAGCCAAGGCGTCTCTATGGCAGCTGTCAATCATGTCACTCACTGCTTGAACTGCGGTCAAACTGTCAGCACTGATCAAATATGAATCAAGATTCTGTTGCTGAATTGCCTATTTCTTACCTCAGTGTACTGTTTAGCTGTAACAAGAGAAACTTTGTGACCTGGCCGCAATGTTGGATGCAGTCGACAGCTGAGGCGAGAAATAGGCAGTCACAGCATCTTGATTCGTATTTGATCAGTGCTGCCCAGTTTGACCACAGTTCATATGTACTGAGACTGTGTTATGATGGAAACTAACAGAAGTGTGTGCTTTAGCTATTCTAAATTATTTTCTCCCTCTCCCTCTGTGTGTGTGTGTGTGTGTGTGTGTGGGTACAGTATGTGTGTATGCGAGTGAGTTCAGTACAGTGAAGGTGCCCCCGGGAGGCCACAGTAGACTGGCATTCTGGGGCACTACAGTAATTAATGTGCCCATGGCACACTGCAACACAAGCAACCACAGCGCACGCACGCACACACACACACACACACACACACACACACACACACACACACACAGAGATAGTTTCTGAATGTGTGTGTATGTACGTCCTTGTGTCCTCCTTGCTTGTCTTATTTACAGAGTCTACAGGTATAGGTTACAGAGGTCACTTGTGTCTGGATTTGTTGAGACAGAAACTTTTTTTGCGTGAGGCTCAAACCAGAGGCCAGAGTGTTATCTCTCATCTGCTGGGATTGATTTTCTGACAGAGTAGTTCATTAACGCTGTCAGAGTCTGTGGTCAACTTCAAATGAGTCAAATTTAGCTGGAGTCCACTTTTGTCTTGCAAAACAGACAAAAGAGAGCTATGTTTTCTTCAGAAACTTGTGAACTCAAGAAGAAATTAATAAAACAAATGATTTATACTATTTTTGTTTCAGCATCTTCTTGTCTATTTAAAAGACGTCTCTCTCCTTTACTTATCTCTCCAGTTCCACTCCTGCTATTGTACGCTGTTTTGTATTTTTACTCCTCCATCATAGCCGGGCTGCTGCTAAGAAAAGCACAAACAGCGTGACAGACATTATCAGGCCTGTACACATTTGCACTTTCTTTAGTGTCATCTTAGGTGTTTGATTAGTGTCGCTGTTGTACAATGCAGCCCGACTCTCATCACCTCTTCCTGTCCTCCTAACTGTCAGTGATAAACCCAGCCATCCTCCTGAAGGGCCACACTGTCTGCCTGAGTGATGGCCCAGGTTTATCAGTAGTGGGAGGACTGAAGCAAAACCTGGGATCTGCGTCTGCTGGTGTTGAGATCTGTCTGTCTGTATTTGCTCGTGGTGGAATTAGAGGTATCGGATTGAAGCAGGCAGGGACACTGTATGCTGCTGCTGCTGCGGCAGTGTAAATCAGGCTGTATGGAGGTTTGTTAAGCAGCTTTTCCAGAGAGCGGCAGTAACATATATCCCATATATGAACAGGACTCCCTGGGAAAAGAGATCTTGTATCTCAATGGGACCTTCCTGGCTAAATAAAGGATAAATAAACAAATAAATAAATCACATGATAGAACCACAGTATGCCTACTGTATAGCTAAATCCTGAACTCGTGTTATGCTGCTGTAGGAAAGGCACACATGATACATATAAAACTGTGCACCTTCTCTCAAGGCATGATTGCAGAAGAAGAAGATGATGATATACTTTATTAATCCCTGAGGGGAAATTCAATTTTTCCACTCTGTTGTCATACACGCACATGCTCAAACAGGACCTATACATGCATTAAATGGAGAGCTGTCAGAGCGCTCCAAGCAGTTGGGGGTTCAGTGCTTTGCTCAGGGGCACCTCAGTGGTGCCCAGGAGGTGAAGTGGCACCTCTCCAGCTACCAGTCCACACTCCTTACTTGGTCTGTATAGAGACTTGAGCAGGTGACCCACAGATTCCCAAGCCAAGTCCCTATGAGCTGAGCTACTGCCGCCCCATAGTAGTATAAGTACGTTTCCATACGTACTGTAAAAAAATTTCTTAAATCACAGTCATAAACTATGTGTCTCAAAATGTGTCGTCCATTTTTTTGACAAGCAACGCAGCAACGCGTGTAATACTATGCGTTGCCAGCAGGGGTGATAATGCAAGCGACATACTTGAAATTAACCACTTATTGTTATTCACAGAAAAAAGCAGATATGAAATATGGCAGGCAGGGAAGAAAAACTTTGCGAACTCGGACGGGCACACCCCCATTTATATGACAGTTCTAGTGCCCTGCACTCTAATAAAATAGCAGTACTAGCTAGCCAGAATGTACCAGTGACTCTGCTACCCCCTATTGCGCGAGTGATGTATTGCATTTCAAGCATCACCTGCGTCGCTTGCGTTCAGTGTGTTGATTATGAAAGGAAGTGTGGTGCTCACATCACTTGTGTCGCTTGCTATGAAACGGCCCTAACAGCTGATCCCAGATTTACACATTTAGCATTTTGCCTTGCTATATGTGTTTTTTTTCCCAAGGCTGTATCTCTTGGATGCTGCTTAAAGTCTGGCACCTAGTCTTTACCTTTTTATAAAGTCCTGACCTCACCTGAGCGCTGTGAGGGTACACGCCCATAAACGTCCAAACAGAAGAATCAGACAGGCAGAGGGTAGACACTGCAGCAAAATATACCTCCACACACTGTGAGTGGGTCATCAGTGATGATTGCGCTATTTCTTCTGTGTGAATCTATCCATTGTTTTTTAGGATAATCCTGCACACAAGGTACAGCGGTTCGACCCACAGCTCCTCCTGCATGTTGAAGTATCCTTGGGCAACATACTGAACCCCATATTGCACCTAATGGCTTCTCTATCTGTGTGTGTGAACGTGTGAATGGTTACAGAGTAGCAGGTGACACTTTGTACGGTAGCCTCAGCCACTAGTGGAAGGAAGGCTAGAAAAGCGCTATACAAGTTCAGTCCATTTACCATCTTACCTTTAATATTTCAACAATACAATATCAATATTTTACCTTTGATTTTATGTACTATGTCATTTTCAAATTTCTCACAAGTAAAATCTCTTTAACACTTTGACTCAGTGACACACTATACTACAACTGCCCTTTGGCAGCAATGTCATAGCTACAGTAACTTTTAATAGCATGTGAATTTAATGCTACGATTAGCTTAAGGCAAAAATATAACTAAACAAATTACTTATTTATGTCACATGTGTGAAAGATCTACTGCTCGACTGGAGCTGCCTTAGTTCTAGCCTTTTTTTCTAAAGACAGACGGAAGGCAATGAGTAAATTGTGCAGTATTGATTACAACAGCATTATGATCCAACTAACAGTGTTACAGTAAGTGATATTAGGTTACCACTGGTTACAGGAAAGGATGACAGTTAATCACGCTTCACAAAGAGGATCATTCAGGATTTGTCGTCTTATTAATGAAAATGTTTTATTGTGTGCTGCCTGAGATGTGATGTTTGTTGGCTCTTGGTTTTAGGAAAGTCGTTGTGACCTCGTACTCTTTCTACTCCTAGTAAAGTAAAAATGCCTCTATGGATATAATGGCTACAACATATTTAAGTACCAGCTGTTGTTGAGGTCATGATGATTCTACGAAGCCCAGTTTCACTTTAAACCAGCTTTGGCAAACATCTTGTCTTAGACTTTGTTTCATTTCTTTTTTTAAAAATATATAAACAAGCTCCATTTTGATTTTTTATTCAATCTGGCACCTTATTCACATTCAGATTACAGAAGAAAAGTCCCAGTGTGGATCAATTTAATTTCACTGGGAATTAGAAAATGATCAGTGGGCCACCTGGCACCCATCACTGACCCTAAGCTGAGTATCACTGGGTTAAAGGTTATGGAGAATATAAACGACAGTAAACAGGAGAACAAATGATTTTATCTCCACAGTACGCCTCGAGTCATTTAAGCCACATCCTTTGTAAATCAATATATTGGTATTGACCCATGAACTATTTATATTCCTATCAGGTTTCCATATGTAATCATAGAAACTGCTGTCATCGGCATGGCTGTGTGCTGTCAGCATGTTGCGTTATCAACCTCTGAACAACATACAAATATATATATCATTGCAGTGGTGACTTCACTGATTTGTCGTTTCACTCTGAAGCACATATGTATTTTTAAATAAATGGTAGTCTCTGAAAATGCCATGATTGTACACAGCTTTAACCCTTTAATGTCCTTACAAAGACAAAAAGCAATAGAAGACGTTTTCTTTGCTGTTTTTTTTCCTGTTTGGGCTGTAATAATAAAAGTCAATGTTTCTTTTTCAAACAGACTTAATAGTTTTTTTAAATATAGGCCTCTACAAAACGGTTAAGATGGTCCTTCATAGTAATGGCAGACAGAAAGGAAAAATCAAAAGTACAAATTACTGTTATAATGCTTGTAAGATGTCTGTATACCAACATATATCAGTTTGTGACAATAAATTAGTAGTACTACCAGTCCACATATGTATTCTAGATATGTAATAGTGCAGCACTTTAAAAAAGTATATTTTTCTAACATTAAATACAAAATGAAAAAACATGACTTTTATGACATTAACAGCAGTGAATATTTACCCTTTTTTATTTTGTGAAAACTGTGACTTTATTATCTCAGCATCACTATCTCTATACAATAACAGGACAATTGAACTGTTTGATTGAGCGTGGCTTTAGACAGTAAAAAATCATACTTGTGAAATTATATCAGCATATATATATATATATATATATATATATATATATGTGTGTGTGTGTGTGTGTATAGCAGATAACACTAAATGTATCATTTAACAACAATGAATGATCAGATGATTTTTTTTTAATTTCTTTGCAAATAGTACATTTTTATAACAACAGCTAAGCATCACTACCTTCACCATTTAAAGTACAAATAAACCGTTTGGTAGAGTGTTTTAAAAATGATTTGACTCTTATTAGGTTTTTATTTTTTGTATAAAGTTACATAAATCTGTTCGGTGAAATCTGGGGTGTAACTGTAGTTGCTGACTTCCTTACAGAGGTGAACTGAAAAGGCATGCTATAGAAAGACTGACATTTAGTAGATTTTCTAGCATAATATTTTATAGCACATATAGCACATTTTTCATTAAGACAGAGTGACTCAAAATGTGCTCTAGCAAACAGTTGAGCAGGGCATTAAAGGGTTAAGTTCCACCCTAAAATATATATAATGAAGTGTGTTGTATGTTTTGTGTTGGAACCCCTCGAAAATTAGGGGCTATTCGCTAATACATGTTTATTGAAATATTTGTGTGTCCTGGTTGGACAAACTTGTAAAGCTGCATTAAAGTTTGTGAGTTTGAGGTTTGAACAGCAGAGAAAGAGACCGTGTTTATGCGTATGGTCATTAAGAGACAAATCCTGGAGCTATTCTGTGGATAGTGAATGATGGTGATCCTTACTGGGACATGAGGACATTTTCTGATTCACAGCTGTCAGCTCCACATTAAATGAAATTAAATTGCATGTTAAAGTGATGCTGATTCAAGGTGATGCTTTGCATAGAGAGGCATATGTTTCATAAATGTTGTGAGTTATGTTTTGAGGTTTTTTTTTTTTTAGCTTGAGTGTGAACGTGCTGGTCTTGATATCCTGTCCACTTGCTCCATCTAGTGGTCAAAGCTGTGTATAGCCACCACACCAGCTTAGACCAGCCCTCAGACGTTCCTGGTGTACTGTAAGGCTCACTGTTTCTCGGAGCTCATTGTTTACTCCATCAGCACATACAGTGCATCAATAAAGCAATCTACTTTTGATTACACACCTTACTTAATTGCATTAATATGAAACAGAGCTGCAGAAGAGAGCACACTTCCTCTACTGTGTTGACAGTAATGTCTGCAATGATGTTGATTAATAATGAGTCACATTTGGTCAGTCTGTATTATCTGTGCGATGTGTAAAAACCTGCTTCTGCAGTTTTACAGAACAGACTTGTGTTTGTAAAAAAACACTTTGCCTAATGCATGTTGTCTCAGCTGATTGTACATCGATATTTCTCAGCCCAGAGTGGACAGGCCTGTATAACCGGTTTAGTCAAGGCATTATCGGATCATTTTACATCATTTTTTGTAACATGAGAGCAAAGTCTTCCCTGCCTCAAGAAAGGAAGTCCAATCCCAGCCTGCATTTTCGATCACTTTTCTCCAATCCGGCCCCTGCAGAGCCGCAGCAGCACACTGAACACACACGCCCGTGTTTGCCGGATCAACAAGACCTCTAAATGAATGTTTAATGAGCGTTTTAGGAGTCATAATGGCATGTCGCTAATGTCCTGTAATGATCTTCCTGTTGATGGCCACGCCTCGATGCTTTCTCTTCCACTACGCCTCTGACAGTTGTCTGACAATGGTTTGAACTTTTGCTGAATGTAGACTTAACTCGCCTTCACTTCACAACCAGGCGCCTGCAAGGATCTGAGTCTCAGCTTTGGCTTCGCTTTAAACAATCATGACTTTCCCACTGAGAAAATCGGTTTCAGGTAGGATGCTGCTTTTGTTTATGAGTTTTAGCTGCACCTTTTTGTTTTTAAATCTTTATTTTTTTGAACTTAAAAATTATGTCTGTTGTGTTTTAAAGGCAAAGTGTCCCATGTTTTCTCGAGTAAATAAATAGTTTATGACTTTAAGTGATGTTAGTAATGTTTAGTAATATTTTATTCTGTTGAGAAGGGGTGATTTTCTTGTTACTGTGCAGTGGTTAACACGGAGCTGTCCGTGGTGCTGAAGTGGAGGAAAACTGAGCTCCTCACTGTTTTGCTGTTTGATTAGATATTTTATGTTTATTAAAGACACATGTAGGAGCTTTATATTTTATATGTAAAATTTATATAGATGCTTACTGTATTTACTTCTATATCACTTCCATTTCTGTTTTCTTCAGACTAAGCAACGGCCCATATTTAATTAACCAGAAATATATAATATAGAGGTGTAGTTCTGTGTGTGTTATTAATTAGAGGAAATGAATAAAACATCTACAACAGTTTGGGCTGAGGACTGTAGATGGCACCATTGGTTAGGCTGTTAACTGAGCTCAGACCAGGACTGAAAAAGCAAAGCATAGATGAGGCAATCAGGGCTGGACAGAGACATCAGTGTCAGGATATGACCTTTGATCTGACCACTTTGTTTTCAGCTGGAATTTTCACGATGTAAATTAAAAATCATCCAGTAGCAGCAAATTAAAAAGGTGACTCAAAGGTGGGATGATATGGGTGTTAAAATTTTGTAGAGATATAACCGGTGGACTCTAGTGTTGTCCATGTCGTGTTGACATGAAGAGGCACAGACCATGGATATCTTTGAAGGCAATCTCTGTTTATTCCCAACAACTCTGACAGCAAGAGGCAAAAACAAAATCCTCGAGCCCCACTCTCATGGAGCACAACAGCAAAAGGGGAGAGGCAATGGAGGAGACATCCCTTTCTAGGCGGGGTACCCCTACAGGTGAACATAGGGGTACAGAAACTGAGTATCAGACGTTCCACATATTGACTATGGAGGCCTAAGCATGTCAGATATTATTAACAACTAAAATAAATTTTGTGTAATTATAAAACATAATATTACAAATGTACATTTTGACTTTGTTACACATATTATTGCTGTGTAATTGACCCTGTTACAGAAAAACACAAGTTAATATTAATTATATGGACATTTATGAGGCTGTTTCAATTTTATTTTACCCCCCAAAAATCACTTCCTCTTTACTTCTACACTTTATTTATCATGCATGTAAATCTGCTGACATCTGATGATTGTTCCCTGCTGCTGAAGCGAGCATTTACATTATAATAAATAACATTTTAAATAGTTAATCATGTTACTTTGAGTGAGATATATTTTTTTAATTCAGCCAAGGCAAATGAGCTGTATCAGTAGTTATTAACTTTGTCCCCTGTGACTTTCTGTCTGATAAAATATCCTAAATTTTGTGGTATCCCTCCTTCTTTCTCCTATTTGCCAGCTCCCCGCCCCCACTCCATCTACGCCCTTTCCTCTCGCTCTGTAACATGAATTATCCCATATGCCGGCCTATATGGAGACTCTCCTAACTGTGCACACTGACCGGGTTTGTTCCACTCCCTGTCCTCTGCCTCCTCCTCACTGCTCATCCTCCAGGTTTGTCGGTGGGATGCTGTGAGCAGCTCAGCTGAGTCTGTGCCGTGCGCTCAGCTCGGATACTGCGTCCACAATGATGCGCCTGCTGCCATCACCTCCGCTTCAGCAACACACAGACAAACTAATGGGATCTGTGTAGTGATGCGTTCACATCCTCTGCGCTGACTTCTCTGAAAAACCGCGATGTAAAGTGTGTGACAGTGAGGGATTAGAGAGAGCGGTGCAAACACTCCCGGCGTCTGCAAACAGGTGTTTCCATCCTTTTGGCTGCGCATTGAGCTTCATTCACGACTATGTGCCTCCCCGAGCACCATGTGCGCGGCCATGTAGTTTAGTGGGATGATGCAAAAGCGCTCACACAGACTGGCTTTGTGCGTATTTGTTGTGATGCAGGGAAAATGATACAGTTGGAGGAACATGCAACGTGCTGCGCTCAAAGTCTTTGTGCAGCTTCACGGTGGACCGTGTGGGGTTTATCTTTTGTTAAGTTCCACTTTCTTCTCGGAGATGCAACGGACAATTGCTGAATAACGCCCAAATTGCCGAAAATGATTCACTCGGACATTATCTAACTGGCTGTGCTGCACTGCTGGGACTGTTTCACTGTCTGCTCCTCATAATCCACTTGTTCTTTAACGCATTGGTATAGTTGCCTCACATTGTCTGGACGTTTACCTCCGGAATCCAGTTTGCTGGGTGATTATTTTCTTCCTGGGAAGTTGTTTTCCAAAGCGCAGCCAAACTGGCCATGGCTGCGGCGATCGCCAGCTCCCTCATCAGGCAGAAGAGGCAGGCGAGGGAGCGGGAGAAGTCTAATGCCTGCCGCTGCGTGAGCAGCCCCAGTAAAGCCAAAGGAAGCTGTGAAAAACCCAGCCGACTAAACGTTTTCTCCCGGGTTAAACTCTTTGGCTCCAAGAAGAGGCGGAGGAGACGACCAGGTCTGTTGTGTCATTTCATCAGGCTGCAGGATCACTAACTCTGCATCTAATGTATTATATTTCAAAAACCATCTAAACAACATAGAGTATACTCAGTGCTGTTTAATTTCTATGCAAATGTAAAAGAGATGAATGACTGTGCCAGAGTTGGTGGGAGGATGAGGGGCTCCCTTTTGAAGTTAGTCCACAGGGAAGTCACCTCTGGCATCTCAGGCTGCTGAGGGATGTGTTAAACTGATACCTCATCCTTCACTGTCCACTTAACCAGCTCACACTGGAGTATATATACAAAAGTACTTATAAGTCAATATTTTAAAATCACGAAGACTTCAGTGTGACCAGAGGGTCAAATTAAATTGAATTCATTGAAAGTAATTTAAAAACTGTATCATCAGTCTCCAGAATGATTCAATGCTATTAATAAATGGTAGCCCTGGGTGGATACAAGTTTACCGACAGATTTAAATAAGCAAAACAAGCAGGTCTTAACTTTAATTTTGAATTTTAGAAAAGTCGTATCTCCCCACATATTGCTGGACAAGTTATTTGTTGCTGAAATGTGTCAAACTGCAGAAATACTACAGATAATAAGAAATAAGTGGTACCTACTGTCAGAAAATGATAACTATTACAAGTACATTTATATATTTATAACAAGTACCATAATGGCATGTGAGCCAAGGTCCAGTCTGGCCTTTAAAGCACTCTTATTATCACAGTGACTGAAGTGTGTCTCTGTAGCCTAAAGCACTCAATCCCTCACTAATCCAGTGCAGAAGTGACCACCGCTGCATATCTGATATGATCACATCTTCAGCCCAGCGCTCACCTTTTGTTACTTTTGTCTTATATGGACGCGATGACTAAGAAGATTCAGCAGTTCTCTCCCAAACTTTATTCGATCCCTTCCACTTCATTCATGTCTGTTTTGTAACTCTGTATAAACATACCTGGAGATAAGGTGCATGTTTACGCAACAGCACAACTATCCTACAGTGTTTGCACCCCTCTCACTTCCAGTTTCCATTTCTATCCTGTGGAGGAAGCAACGAGTGCCAAGGAGAAGGCGTTGTCTGTGTGTGACTTACACCCAGCACAAAGAACTGGCATGTTTCAGAGATACAGTGTGGACCGTATGTGTAGTTTGGTGTCTGGTTATGCACGTTCTTGTGTGTTTACAGTACATGCTGACATATGCACGTTTCTAAAAGCAAAGTCAGGTGCCGCACTGAAAAGTTTTACAACAAAGTGGTAGCAATATTTCCGGTGTACACGCTGAGTAAACCTCCTCAGAAAAAGTAACCTTAGTAAGGGCAGAAATGGCAGGATTGAAAGGTAAGTGAGATGAAAGGATAGATGAAAGGTGTGGTAAACCACAGTAAAGGACACTCCACCAGGGACAGTAACCAGGGAATGGAGAGCACTTAGCTCTTATCAGACATTACACTGATGTAACACAGACAGGCTGCTGGGCCACTTCAAAAGTAAATGCTCTGCCACTTCAAACTATTGTCTTTTAGACTTATTGGGGCTGGTTTTATATGTTGCTGCACAGAGCAGTGCGGCTGTTGTCCATATTATTAGTAATACTATTACTATTTTCTATTTTCTTAACTCTGTATTTTATTTTGTCCTTGTTTTAGATCATATATTTGAAAATACAGCTGCTTCACTGTATCAAAAACATGTTGAAATATGGAGCACTACATTTATGCATGTAAATTTCAGCGTATTTCAATTTTAAACTGAATTTACCCAAATTATAGTATTTACTTAAAATCACAGATTTTATTGAAGTTTAGATTTTTATTTCCATTTTTCAACTGCAAATATCGAGTTTTCTGGACACCAAGGTAGCTTTTAATTTTTATTTTTATTTGTATTATTATTGTTATTTTTATTTTTATTTTGTTTTAAATATATATTATATATTTTATTGAATTTTTTTGTTGCTTTTTCTCGGATATAAACAGCGTCACCGAGTGTTAATCAAATTAATGTACATACACAAAAGGGAAAAAACACAATAACTACATAAAATAATAATATAAAATGCATAAATTACAACACACAAATAATTCTCTAAAAAATAAATTCCTAAATAAATATGCACCACAAGCAGCATACTAGCTCTCAGACACTAAAAAGTGTGCGCACATGGCGTATGATCACACCAGCAATGTGCTCCAAGCAGCTTCTCACCAATATAGTTTTTTAAAAAGATTATTTTTCTAAAATCCTGCCTCTATTGGAAAAAGACATGAAGCATGGGGAGAGAAGAGGGGCTGACATACAAGAAATGCCCTCGGCCATCTTAGACCAGTGAGCCAACACATGCCCCCGAAGCCATTTTTCAAATTTGATAATATTTGCTCTTGTCCATCTGTGATCTTATTTCTCTGTGGAGGGGCCACAGGGGCCGCCTGTTCAGTCACCTCTGTTCCACTGCAGAGAGAGGACAGAAATATTTTCATGGACTGTGACCACAGCTTGCCATTTCAATACCATTAACAGGATTTTCTGGGTCTGACTTTGCAGCTCCATAAAACCTTAATGTTATATAAAATTGTTTTAATTGATCAGACAGCTCGCCGTGTTGTTTATGCAGCCTGTGGATAATAAAAGTGAAATGGTCCTTGTAAAGTGATGGACGATCGGTTGGGATCTGCATGTAGGATATCAGCGGACCAGAGCCTTTATGAGTCCTCTCATTTTATAAAGTGGGAACCACCATGACTGAGTGTTCAGCCAATGTTAAAGTATGTTAAACTGCAGCTCGTCTTATGGCTGACTCGTTCAAGCTCCAAAACTATCAAACACAACAGGATTCACTTCTTTATAGTTGAATAAGCTTCTTCAGACTTTTTCTTTGGTTGTTGGTGGTGATTGTGTTTGCTTCAGTCAGCCGTCATAAGTGTTCCTTTTTGTCCCACCTCAGCTCCACTCAGCCTTACCAAGGTTTGACTAAACTGAATTTTGTGGCTCCAGTAACTTCCAAAATGGTGGCTTGGAAGCTTCGACTACGGGTGACATCTTGCTGCTACATTAAAGTTTCTCTAGTCTTGTGGTTTCATTCTTGTCTTCCTGTCTTTGCCTGCCTCCACAGAGCCCCAGCTGAAGGGGATTGTGACGAAGCTGTACAGTCGACAAGGTTTCCACCTGCAGCTGCAGGCAGATGGAACCATTGATGGGACGAAGGAGGAAGACAATGGCTACAGTAAGTTTTAAGTTCTTTTCATTGCCATGCTAAGCTGTTAGTCAGAGGGAAGCAGCCTCCTTGCTATTGTCAATTCTATGTACAACTGTGGGGACTGCATTAGCTGTATACCATCTAATGGAACATCACCATTATGGCAACTTAAACATCAAATTCACACCCCTCAAATGTGTTTAAAGGATACTTTGCTGATTTACAACCAGCTCTGTATCATAACTGTCGGTAGTATGCATAAATGAAAGTGAATGTCGTAAACTTCCCTCAATCTTACCAGCGCCCAGATCTTTCTGCTCATCTCCCAGCACGTTTCACATCATCCAGCAGATTTTCACTGGCTCTAGGGCTGTTGCTCAAACTACAGATTGTTCTCCTGAATTTTCATCTGCCTGACACCACGGACATAAAGAGTAAAGAAGCAGATTGAGAGAGACCCGCCCCCCTCTGTCTCTTACTTACCAAACATAGACATAAGAAATACAGGACAGAGGAAAAAAGAAAAAACAAAAAAATAAATAATGATAATAGTAGTAGTAATAACAATGATAAGAAATTATAAGATTAACGATAACACACTGCCAGCTACAGGACAAACAGCACAGTTTTATGCCAGTTAGTACTGTGTCCACAGCAAGGTTGAATCTGCAAAGTAACTAAAGCTGTCAGATAAATGTAGTGGAGTTAAAGTATACAATTTCTCTCGAAGATGTAGTGGAGTAGAAGTATCAAAGAGAAAATGGAAATACTTAAGTAAAGTACAAGTACCTTTAATTTGTATTTAGTACAGTACTTGATTAAATGTACGTAGTTACTTTCCACCACTGGTAACTGAGATGAGAAGCACCATGAGGCTAGCAAACGCTCGTTTATCTAACAGTGCATATCAGAAAAGTGGCTTCAAACAGTCCTCAGTGTTATTTACACTGCCTTGTCCTGTAAGGCCGTGGCTACAGTGCCATTACAGGTGGTGGCGCTTTATTTGCTCAGGCTGCAGGTAATCAAACTTGACTCACAGCAAACTCTCACATGCCAGGAAGTATCATTCTCACGTAATCCACTTTCACCTGAGCAAATAAAGAGCTGCACTGTAGCCACGATGTAGTACACGATAATGGTCTGTACAAAAATATAAGCTTGTGTGAAGTTTTGACAGACACAATCGCTAAAGAGTCATTCCCTCCTCACACCTTGCACACTCCACCTACCCTACCAGTCCAAGATGTAATTTGTGGTGGCCTGTGAAAGACTTCAAAGATATCTTGGTTTTTATTGGCCAAAGATTTTTGACAAAATGCCTAGATTTAAATATTACAAAAATGTTGTTGGTGTTTAAACAAAATATTTACACGATAAGATTTTCGATAAATAACCATCAGCAATCTGAATATTGGGTTTGAGCAGAATACTTAGATGACATACTTTGTATCATCTGAGTAAAAAGTGTCAATATCCGTACTCATGATGAAGGAAAATCTCTAGTAGGGTAGCTGTGATTGATCTGTGGTTACCCTTGTGGTCAAAAATCACGATGCTCAATTCTGAGATTGTTCTGTAAATAGTTTAATAATAAATTACAAGAATATACAAACTTCTGATCAACCCATTTCAATTTCCGGTTTGAAATAACAACCTCCGGTGAGGCTGATACAGTATAGTTGCACAATATTTTTGTGTGGTAGTATCGTATCATCACACAGTGCCAACTATCGATTAAACTTTAGATAGCCTACTAAAATAATATAATCAATTGATTTTTCAGTCCTACATACATTTTGCTGCCCCAAAAGTGGCTGAAGTCAGATGAACAGACTGAAAGCTTTTCTTTGGGATTAACAATTGAAAAAAGGTAATAAATCGCAATATATTTTATTGCAATACGCAACGTATCGCAATATATTTAAAATTGCAATAATATTGAATTGTGACTTAAAGTATCGTAATCTTCTGGTGATTCACACCCCTAGTGAGGCCCTACCCATTTTCGATGCAAGTCCCACCTACGTCTTGAACGCTGACGTTAACTCAGGTCATTTAGAGTACAGATGCAGATAATTTAGTTAGATGAAAAGATACAGATACAGATACAGATACAGATAATGTTTTACTCTGTGATCTGTGGTGTATATGATGACTATGTGGGTAAAGACAAGTAAAAGAACAGCTAGAACAGTCTAAAAAATTCAGAAAATTACATCACTCTAATCCAGCCTTTAAAAACACAAACAACAACACTTCCTATATGACAATGTCCAAAATCTAAGATGACATCTAGTCTTGTATCACGACATCAATATACTGTATATCCCAGCCATAACCGTCAGACTGCCCGACTGCTCTGCCTGCCCATTGACACAATATTAATCTGACCACTCGCTGGCAGCCCTAATACCTCAGTGCGCCGCCCCTCCCTTTAAAATGCCAAACTCTCCTTCTGAGTTGCGGTTCAAAACTGAAATTCAGCAACACTGAGCTTGTTTTTATTCTCACTCCCGCTCCTGGATAAACAGTATTGGTTCACAGAACAGAGACAAACATTCTTCTTCTCAGCCAGTGCATATGAGCACTGCAGCACTGAGTGGCTGTTTAATCTGATCTAATCAAAGTCATCCTATGGCGACCTCAACACTAACCATGATTGGCTTTTTAACTCTCCTCCACGCTGCCTCTGCTGCGAGAGCCAGTTTTGTCTTAAACTATGTATTGATGCATCCCTATCATAGCCGTCACACCCACCAGCCCTTTGTTTTCCCATAGACAGATTAAGGAGGAGATCAATGGAAGAGGAGCTACGCAGCCACTTGTCTGGTAACAATGCAGCAGAAATGGACCACATATAATTAGACAGTGAACACTACATGCTTTTAAAGATGAGAGCAGTACAGCAGATAGTGACCTATGTGTAATCCACTTTGCCCCCATACTAAAACAATATGAGGGAAAAGATCTGCATGGCGCACTGAAACAGCTTTGATGTAATACTTGCTGCGTAATCCTGACACTAAGTAGATGTAAACACTTCTGGAGCCTCTGAATTAGTACCTCTGTATTCAATTACTCCCCTGGTGGAGATGGCCTGCGTATCTTAGATATAAACAGCAGCTCTGTGAAAGTGGGATGTAATTTGTGTGGAACTTGTTCCCAAAATAAAACGACAGCAAAGTTAAATACGGCACAGAACAGAGTGTATAGTAAAAGTGAAGACAATGAAATGACATCTTAAAGACGTCCGCATTATACCTCACCCCACCCAACACGTCTGCACGGACTCACTTTTCTGTTGACTTACGTAACAACTGGCCCGCACTGGCTCCAAAATAGTTTTTGAAGAGAAAATTAAAGAGTGCTGCTGAATAGGAAAAAGGAGAAAGAGTGAAGCTCTTTGCACTGCTCCAAAAATAGCGTTGTTAGGCGCTGGGTGCGCTTGTCTCCATGGTGATGGAGAGCGCAGTCCTCTGGTGCTACTGGTGTCTTGTGATGGTGGGAGAGGACCTACTCAAATGCACACACACATACTCACACAGACACACACACGCACAAAAACAAGGATTTGATCTTTGCTACTGCAGCGTGCTGAGAAGACAGACTCAGCCGTTTGGCTGCGGTAATAAAGAAGTTTGATATTTTCCATGACATTTTCATTAGCAAGGCAAACAATGTCAGAAGTAAGAAATCCAAGTCTCATAAATCCCAGTGATTTCTCTCCCATTTTATACAGTATCAACCATTTTCTCATGTTGCATCACAGCTGAGCAAACCCACTGGGTATCCACACAGAGAAAAGAGACAGAACTGTACAGCAACTCTAAATCCTCTTCTTCGAAAGAAGGAGCGTACTGCCTCAGTGTTCAAAATGCAGTCCATGCTCAGTCTTGTCCTAGATATTATGCTTTCAAACCTCATCTTTGTAAACAGACAGTAAAGTTTGGATTCAAAGGATTGTTAAAATGTCCAATTTTCTAATTTATTGTCAGCATGATTGGAGACAATGTGGATCCCAGAATTAGGCAAAGAAATTGGCAAGTCCTCTGACGTGAAATTCACATCAGATAAGAGCTCATTTAATTGCCACCGACTGTTTAACAATTTTTTTTAGCAAGTTTCAAAAATTAACTCCTCCTGTCATTAAAGTTTCCTATATCTTTAATGTCCTTTGCACTACACATTTCTGTGTTCTGTTAATCCTGAGAGGAGTAGTCAGCTGACGTCTCTTGTGAGCTTCCCGAGCATACAATAATCTAAAAACACTGCTATACTCTGAAATTGCATTTAATGTTTTGACTTCTGAATACAAGAGTCATGTTTTATTTACCTAATTCAGCCTTACATTTTCTTGATGTAACCTAATTTATCTCCACTAAAGAGCCACTGCAGTCGCACAGTAACAGACCACAGAAGGGCCGTGTAATCTTGTCACAACAGCTTACTTTTTAGCTGTCGGGATGTCATATTAAAGCCGCTCTAATTGCCGGCATGCTGCTCCCAGACTGAGTAACAGATAGGATAAATGTTTTAAAATGCGAGTAGCGATCGCTGGGAACGCTCAGGTTTA
The DNA here is from genome assembly GCF_011397635.1 of Epinephelus fuscoguttatus. Classification (NCBI taxonomy): domain Eukaryota; kingdom Metazoa; phylum Chordata; class Actinopteri; order Perciformes; family Serranidae; genus Epinephelus; species Epinephelus fuscoguttatus. The sequence goes on along the minus strand of NC_064760.1, from coordinate 18,779,180 downwards.
TTGTCAAACTAAACTGATCATGACTCCTGGGCTGTTAGTGGGTGAATCATGGAGACAGACTGCGAGCAATCATGAAAACTGTCCCACAGGCCTCCTCACCCTTCTTATTCCATGTGCCGCTCTGCGGAAGGAAAGGTCTGTGAGTGGGTGGTGGCCCTGTCATCCTCTTCAGTGTGCTCAGGTGTTTCTAGGAGCCAGGAAGTAATTGAGTTTCCCCTCTTGAAAATCTCCATCAGTACACCGGCTGGTAATCCTTCTGAAATGAAGTGGACTGCAGATGTGTACTGTGCGCCGTGGTGGGAGAACAAAGGGAGGAAACTCAGTGAGTGACGCAGAGTGGGAACGCTGCAATTATAATGATGAGAACTGCTCAGGTAGCAAGATGTTTCAGGAGAGGGAGGAATCAGATCTAAAACTATGCTACATACTAGAAAAACAAGATACAAAATGTATTTACACAAATCCAAATGTGTTGGATAAGTTTGCAACTCTTGTCGGTTTGATAGTGAAGAGAGATGTCTTAATACATCCCCCCCAGCTCTGTACACAGCAACGCTAAGATGGATCAATCAGAACAGAGAAGGAGAAAGTTTGCTGATATTTGTAACTTGAAACCATGAATTTCAGGGAAAAACTGTTCAGCCTCCACACAGCAGTATTGAAGAGTGCACCAAAAGGGAGAAAAATTGGAAGGACAACAAACAAAGTACTGCATGCTCTTTCGTTCCTTCCATATTTTTGCTTAGAAAATAAATAATTTATTGTGAACTAGTTTAGTAATTATGTACATACACTAATTATAGTTTATGTTAGGATGCTGTTCGTAGTGCAGCTCAGGTTCAACCCGTAATTGCAGCATTGATAGTTTCAGTAAATACAGATTTGGCAATCAGATCCATCACTGGTTTGTAATCTTAATAGATGCACAAGATTACTGTATAGTGCGCATAAAATACTGCAGATATTGAGGTTGTAAGTAGTAGGTCCTGTATGTTTGAGATATACATTTTACTGGCAGCATCTGCTGTACATGGCTGCCAAAGCAGGCATCACCTATATACATATATATACAGTGTATACACTGTCACCACTAACTATGTGTTTATGTGCAATTTAAATGTGATCTTAAGTTAGTTAACAAAGTGACTCGACTATAAATCACTAAGAATATAATTTAGAATTTAAGATGCACTCCACCACGCAGAAAACAGCATCAGTATGAGTAAGAAGTGGGCCTCAGGAGGAGCAGACATGAGTTGTGATTGTTTACTGAATACATTAAAACAAAAACATCGAGACAACTCTTAAGGCTGCATGACATACATTAATTCATTCATTAATTTTCCATAATCGCTTATCCTCTTGAGGGTCGCAGGGGGGCTGGAGCCTATCCCAGCTGACATTGGGCAAGAGGCGGGATACACCCTGGACAGGTCACCAGACTATTGCAGGGTTGACACATAGAGACAGACAACCATTCACACTCACACTCACACATGGCCAGTTTAGAGTCACCAATTAACGTGCATGTCTTTGGACTGTGGGAGGAAGCCGGAGTACCCGGAGAAAACCCACGCTGACACGGGGAGAACGAGCCAGGTCTCACTCCGAAGTCGTCGAAATCCAGTGCTTGGGCAGAGACTTGTAGCATCAGTAACCAAAGCAAAAGGCATCCTTTAACATTGGCATGATACTCAACTGGTTGACAACTGCACCCGGCAGCGTCAGGGGGAAACGCAGCGGGATGAGGAAGTTAAGGTAACAAAAGTCCAAGTGGGGCAAGCAGGAGGGGTGGTGGATGGATCCAACAGACACTGACTTTCACCTGAGAGAGCGGTGTTCACGTCCCGTAACATTATAAACCGCGTGTTCTTGTTGCCAAAACCCAACCCAACGTCAATTTGCATTGTTGTACCAATGTAGTGCATTTATTTTGAAAGAGACTGCATGTAAACGGTAAACTTCCTGTGGAAACGGAAAAGTACCTTGAAAGAAGACAATGCATGTAACAGGTAGAACTCGACACAGGGTCTCAGAACGTCAACAACCAACAAACCCAGGGTACTTTGCACATTGTATGTGGACGTGGAAAGTCCATGACCAAGCAAGTCAATGTCTGGCGAGGTCAGAGTGAGAATGTGTCGAGAGAACATACAAACTTTGCGCAAAAAAGTCATATTGCAATTATTCTGATAGGTATTGCAATTGCGATAATGTAAAAAATATATATAAAATGATGATGATGTGTTTTTTGCGGGGTCTGTACCAAACAATTATGTTCCTTATGTCTGGAATATGATTTGTTGTAGGCTGGGGCATCTCTGTAGCACCACAATGCTTCATTTAGAATTGTTGTGGCACACTGTACCTTCAAAAACAAAAAGCATCTCCTGGAATTTGGATGTTGCACCTGGCCATATTGCAGTCTCAATAATACTCTGAGTAATTGTGCAGCCCTATTTGCTACTGCGTATTACACTACAAGCTACGCTAAGGCATTTTATGTCTGTGACATCTGTTTTGGAAATATTGCTTGTGATCAGCCAAATCATCCTCCAATGTATCCGTCATTCTTAAAGTGCTGGTAAATATTCTTGTGGGATCTTTATCTGTCCAACAGCCTGACATTCTTTGTTGTTGTTGTTGTTGTTGTTGATATACTCTGACCGTGAAATCATTTCAAACATGTCACAGGGGACACGACAACAGACAAGGGAGTATGCTGAAAACGTGGCATTTGAAGAAACAAAATAACGATGAAGAAAGATGGATAGAGAGGGAGAGGCAGGGAACCACAAAGCGAGTGGTTCTGGGACTTAAACGTCTTTCCACTGAACTAGGAATATATCAGCCATGCCTGTTTACTCTACCAAGTAAATACATTATGCATTCCTGTGGCTGTTGTTTACAATGAAAGCTCGGAGAAAAGTAGGTCTGCAGCGTTAAAGCGATAAGGGCAGATGAAATAGCCCATCAAAAAGCCCCTATAGTGCACTTCACTCAAAGGAGTCCGCAGATAGGGATCTACTAAGTGGCTGGCGAGAGGACCTATAGTAAGGGCACACACAGCCGACTCAAAGCTTAACTGATGTGAGAATGAAGTTTTATTTCTCCTCAACCTGGAAGTCCACATCCTAATGTGACAAAGGGAATCAAAAGGGAAACTTAAGATGAATGTTATGACTCTCCTGTGGGTATTATCTACTGTCATACTATCAAAAGTGCGAAACAAAACTCCACAGCAGTGGCGATGGCATCACTGTTTGGCAGCATGTGCAACAACAGTCAGAACAAAAGCCGAGAAGTTTCCTTTTTTTTTTTTTCCTCTCTGGGATAGAAACACGACTGCAGACTTTCAGGTGGACGTACATGTGCTTCCCTCTCTTCAGCCCGTGGGTTTCCTGGCAGCATCTTATGAAACAAACGCAGACACACTTGTATACAGTATAGGCTGACATTAATTAGATAGAGGTGCACCTCACTGACCAGCTGTGCCGCCGCTGGCTCTCTCTGCTTCAGCCCACCGGTCACAGACAGGTTTATGTGTGTGTGTGTGTGTGTGTGTGTGTGTGTGTGTGTGTGTGTGAGCATGAAGCTTATATACAGAGGTGTGCAAGTGTTTTCTCTCTCTTTTTCACTCTCGTATATAATGCTGCATCACAGCTGGTCCATAGCGACTGCAGATAAATGGCACGATGGAGAGAACAGCGTTGTCAGATAACAGCTGTTATCATCACAGATTTACATTTGGCCACAGTTTGTTTTTTTTCATCTTAAAGAATTTCACATATTTTCGCAATGTAGGCTTAACTCTACACAGCCTATGATTTCACTTAGTGTGAATATACAACATGGTGAGGTGCTTTGTCATTTCAATGATTTCTCTGTTTCTGCGTTTTGTTTCTAATTTTGTTCATTTGCTTTTTGAAACACCCCTGGGAGAGAGTGGCTGAGTCCCCGAGCTTATGTCGTACCTCTATTTGTGGTTTGGTTTTGACAACTCACTCTTCCATCCAGACAGAAACAGGGAACACTCATAACAAATATTTTAACCCCTTAATGGTGAATGCTGCCAGGCGGAGCTCACTGCGCCTTGGGCTCGCTCTTAAATATGAATTTCTCTAAGTAACAACTAGCCCCGTTTCCACCAAACACTTTAGGTATGGTACCTTTGGAATCAAAAGTAATGCTGCAGACATGGTACCTAGATCCGAGCATTTCAATTGCAAACAGTACTCTTTCATGTGGTTGTTGTCACTCACTGCTCCGTCCAGCACTCACTGTATTTCCTCCTTTATCAGTCTGCACCTTGTTTATCGTCCACAGACTGGGGTCACATGGAGACATTTTCAGAACAAAATAAAACAGGCTGCAGTGAAAGTCTCTCTCCATGGGATATTTAAAAATAGCAGGTTTGTGCATTTAGTCCTTCTCAGGCAAGCTCAGGGGTTGAGAGTTGCAGGAGCCCACAGGAATAATGCTCCACAACATTTTTTTTCTCCAAGTGATGATTGGAATATATGCATCTTAAATAATCCGGTCGAAGTTATTATATATAAACGCTTGAAGATCCACTCATTACTAAAAGTCATGTTATATAAAAACAAAAGTAGGTCGGCATGGAACAGTTCCATTGGTACCATCCACAACTTTTCACAGTGGAGACGGAAAAAAAGCGTACTGAAGTGAACCAAACTGTACTGCTTGGTGTAAACGGGGCTTTAGACATACTGTCTGTCCTCTGATGTGAAAATGAAAATGTCAACGGCAGGGTAATATTGTCTCTGTCAAATTTGACTCTGTTGATGGCTCAGTGAATTACTCAGCTACTGTATGTGATTTATATCTTAAGTATCTAATAGAATCATGAGAATTTATGGTAACTGCATCATAGACATTTTTTATTAATTGCCTTAATGTCTTTAAAAAAATGTATTAAGTGTACACGCTTTGTTTATCCTTTCTTTCTGTTGTCTCTTTCCAGCCATGTTCAACCTTATTCCAGTGGGGCTGCGAGTGGTGGCCATCCAGGGGGTGCAGACCAAACTCTATCTGGCTATGAACAGTGAGGGCTACCTGTACACATCAGTAAGTGTCTAAATGTGTGTGTGTGTGTGGGATGGGTCCTGGCTTCCATCCTAACACTGACCTTCGAGTCCAGCTGGATGCAGACAGAATGCTCGGTCTCTGGCAGACATTGGAGTTACTATGGTGACATGAGTGATTGGAAGAAACATAACAAAAACATGCGACAGAGAGGATAGATACTGTAAGGAAAAGCAGTGATTTTCATTAACGTGTTTATACATTAGCAGATTTTTCTTTTGTTGACATTATTTGTCGCTCTCACTGTGCCCACTCAGACACAACATCATCCTAACTCTGATGAAAGAGCAGCATCATTTTCTTATATAATTCAGTGTCAATAAAAAGTTCAAGGATAGTGTAAGCAGGCGGAGCAGTGACATATCCGATCGTGGCAGCTGCCTCTTCATCTTTGATTAAATGTGCAAGGTTATGAATAATTCAGTTGCAGGCCGAACAATGTTCCTGTTCGTCTTCCTCCCAAATGCCACCATCGCATTGTGTGGCAGGCGTCACCGAGAAGACTGACAGGCGGCATGGATGTGCACCCGGAGGGCGTGCAGACACACACATTCACGGTTACCAGACAATCCTCATAGTCAAATTAGTAAAGATTGTTCCCTATGGTAAAGGTCTCGGTAGGCAGACACAATGGTGATTGATGGAAACAAGCCTAGAAACAGCAAAGAAAACCTAATGATCTTGTAGCTTTTTATTCTGCAGCTGCTGCTGACAAATTATCTATTAAATAGTTAGACAGTAATGTGATGAAGGAAGGAGGGAAACAGGCCTTCTGGCTCCTCTCTCTCCCCCCGATTTCACTCTCTCATACACGCAAACACAAATGCATTAATAAACAGGGCTAATGTGATAGCTCTCACCAGGCATTAGTTCAGTCAGAGACACTTACGTCAAGGAACTGCAGATGGTTATTCAGTTAGATTCCTTGAGAGCTTCCTCAAAGAGCAGAGCCTCTTTCTCCAAATCCAAGAAGCAACAAGACTACAGCTGAAAGGACTAACATCCTGAATAAACACATTCAAGAACAATGCTACCAAAAATATTCAATACATTAAATAAGAGATTGAGGTATTGGCAGCAGCAGCGAGCAGCATTATAAAGATGGCAGCAGAATAATAGTGAGAACTGTCTCTGAACCAGAAAGCTGGTAGGTGATGAGCCACTGATAGTGACACACAAATAAAATAACTGAAAGATGATCATGTAAACTTCAGTGCTTCACATGAAGTAACACCACGCTATTTAATCTCAATTAAAACTATGTAAATACATAGATTTGCAACCAGCCAGTATTAAATCCACAATCACTGCATCAATCAAGTAATCATAATAACACAGTATTATTAATAGACCAAAAAGTGTTTCCATATATATATCTTTCTGCATATTTTGAACATTGGAAAAGCTATTATGAAACAGCAAAATTCGATAAAACATTCTTCGTTTTATACTTGCTTGAGGAAGTTTTTACCTTTGTCGAAAAAGAGTTGATGGGCCAAGTGGGATATTGAAACGCCTTTGCCGAGTAAGTTCAGACATAGCAAACATGTAACTGACATGACTGATCGGCTGTTTTTGTTGTTGGTGTTTTTGATTTATGTGATATTTTGAATGTGTCTTCTTCCCCGGACAGCATGAAACAACTTAATTAAAATAAATTCCTGAAGGCTTCACTTGCAGATGGGTTAGATGGCCAATGCGACTTGTTTTGTTTCCAGTCTCAACCTCTACTTCTTCTACTCCGTTTACTGGCGGATTACAGCCATACATAAAGCACAGCCTATATTGCCAACTTCTGACAAAACTACGCTTTGTGTCAACTTGTTTCTTCACTCCAAACCAGTTCAGCAAAGGGAGAGCGGGGAAGATTTTGTAGCTTACATACACTGCCAAATTGGGAAGGTGTATTTTGTAGATAGCATATGGAGAGTGAGGTATGACGTGTATGAATTAGTGCAGTTTGAGATGCCTGAACTAGCTCCTGGTGTTGCTCCATTTAATGGTAACACACCTGATTCACTTCTTTTTCACAAAGACCCTTACGGACCAAAGGAATATGAATAACTTACAGGGTAATCAAGGGATAGACACAAAACTTGAGATAGCCAACAATCAAACGTCCAAATAACTTCTATGAAAAAAGAACTGCTGGGCAACCAGACCAGCCATCTAATTGAGACAGGCCTTTATTTGTCAAAATGTATAGCCACACTGGGCTGGTAAAAAGAACTGGGCGTCTTGTTGGGACGAGGCTTTTCAATGAAGTTTTACAGTAGCTACGCAACCTGAAGAAACTTAGAACTGTGTTGTTTTCCCTGTCATTCATTATCAGTAAGTACAACTAATTGAGCTGCTGTCCATAGAAATGTAATTTTTTCCCTAAATCTACTTAAAAAAATTTCATCAGTTGAAAATAAATATTTAATCTCTAGTTAAAATCTATATTTAGAAAAAGATCCCATTCAATGTCTGATTTTTAGGACCAAAAGAGTAACAACATAATAACTGTGGCCCTTTGCAGTATGCTATGGTCCGCCTATAATTACATTTTAATGAGCCCTTGCAATTGTTGGACAACATATCCATGGGGGTTGTTGCCCCAGCTAAGCATGCCTGAGGGGAATATGCAAGAATAACTGAAATAAAACATAGTTCTTCAACCCCTTCCCACACATGCATGTACTGTATTTAACATGGCTCCCCAGCAGTCCACAGCTCTCAGTGAGTGATTTTAATGATATGAGCTTGGCTGTCAGTAATTACGCATAAGCATATGTGGCAAGCTGTAGGATTAATTTAATAAAAATGGATCCTGCTGGCAAAGGCTCTACCAGCAGAGAGAAGCAGCAGTAGAGTTATTGGCCTGTTTCTAAACTGTCTTATTACTCCGCCAAGGAGGTTATGTTTTTGGTTCAGTTTGTTTGTTGATGTTTGTCTGTCAGCAGGAGTACGGAAAAAAACACTTGCCAGTTTTCATGAAACTTGATGTAAGGGTGTAGCAAAGTGTAAGAAAGAACCTACTCAACTGGATCCAAATCCCCCCCCCTCCCCCCCACTTTTGTTAACATTGCGAGATAAGGCCTTAACAGAATGAATAGCATGTATCCTAAAATCCAGTAGACAATTGTGAAACATAATCAACTGTAAAAGTCAAAGACTCAATATCACAATTCACATTCACAGGTACCAGTAATCCCCTGGGGTAGCCTACACATTTAATTGCTAAAATTTCATACTGAAAGCAGGTGTTCTGGAGCATTCATTTGACATAGCTGTAATAGTTTTGGAAATATATCCAGACATTGCTGCGGTTGCAGATTGGTATATTATGGAAGACTGGACTACGGCCTTGGCTGAGGTCTGGCCCTTCAATTTTCTGATATTTTCAGCGAAAATCCACAATGCCAAGCAGATTTCAACTAGCTTTGATGAGAGTAATGACCTTACCAAGTTTCAGTTTTGCTTTGTCAGTGGTGTACCCCAAGGCTCTGTCCTGGATCCTATTTTGTTTTACACAATTAGTGATCCAGAGCACCAATACAAAGCTTTTTTTCCACCAGGTTGAAAAGGTCTAATCTGACACTTATTTTGTTTTCTTTAATCTGCATCCTTACCAAATTCAGAATACATTTTGGGGTCCACGTGACCACACCCAGAGCTTTCTATTGGTCAGACTACCGATATTAGTAAGCTATTACAGCGCTGTATCACTAGATGGTCTCTGAGGTACTGACTGGACTTTGTTTGTCTTACTTGGCTTCAGGCATAAAACTGAAAGGAGTCTGTGTACTGGAGGTTGTGACTTTTAAACTCACTACTAAACTCAAGACTTAAGGCCTTTGCACACTGAGTCCTTTCTTTAAACCTATCATCAGAAAACAATCATTACGCACAGAAACCTTGCACACTGATTCTGATGCGTTTTATCATTCTATACATTGCGAAAATTCATGACAAAATGAAATGACACATTTCCTCCTTTGCCTCTCTCCCCTGAAATTACCTATGGCTGTCACCACTCCCTCCCAGTCTTTCATTTGGCACCACAGCTGCACGTAAGGGTGGAGCTGTCCTCCCTCTCTATCTCCACATCCTCCTCCTCTTCATCATCATCCACCTGAATATTACTATCTGACCTGTTGAAAGTGAGCTATCTGAGTTATGAAATGATTCTGTGTGCCCCATTCTTCTATCTCATCATGGCTGTGTCCCACCGCCACATTTTCTTCACTGATCCTTGGACGTATGCGAAAAACGCAGAAAATCTGCAAAAAATAGTGTGCAAAGGTCTTTACACTTAAAATTGCCTTTGTTTGGTATTTACATTCTCACATTGCGTCTCTTATTATATGTTTTTGTGCGTGTTGATTTTTAATTGTGAAGCACTTTCTGACATCTGTTCTAGAGAGGTGCTATATAAAGTAGAGTGTAGATAAACTTAATTGCTACCAACTCATTTAAGATGAATGAGTGTATCTGCTAAAAACAAGGGTTGATTTTACTTATAAAATATTTTGGTTTCCAACACTGAACTAAAAAAAAAGGAATCAGGATTCAAAATGATATGTATATGAGAGCAGGACTACAATTTGAACCACAATAAGTAAAATCTAAACACTGCTAAACTCTTCTTGCACTGCATTTGCATTTTAATCTATTTTGTGTATCTGTGATGCAAAAACATGTTAAATCTTAGTCAAATGGTAAGGAGCGTGAAAAGATAAAAAGAATGCTGCATGCTACATACTGTATACCATCTGTGCTGTGCTAAATACCAGCCCTCACATGAAATACAGTACATCTTGTAGGTGTGTTAAATTGAAAGAAAGCAGTCGGGGGGATGGGTTGCAGAGCTTTCCATTTCAGCTAAATTAGAGAGGGAATTGAATTGAATGTGTAGCTGGCTGCCTAATAGTGCCTGTCTTACTGGGATTGCTATGGTAAAGTGCTGCCTTGAAGCCACACAATAAACCAGCCAATAGCAGGTCAGCATTGGAAGGAGATTCCCAATCAACTGTGGAGAGACAACAGATGACGTATTCTGGGTGTGCGGGGGGGGGGGGGGGGGGTGACGTGCTGCTGCTCGGATGTGGATGCTACCCATTATTCTACATGTGTGCATAAGTGCATGCATGAGTGGAAACTGGAATGATTGTTTGCAATATCATGAATAGGATTCACATGATTTACATGTATAGTCAAATTACATCTTTAACATACACATTCTAATGCATACTAAATTATAAATGTATATGCACGGTTAAGTTCAACTTGATTTTATGCATTTTCTTTGATAGCTGATTAATTTGAGTGGCTTTTAGAGCTGCATCACATGCATCTAGTGTATGTGCGTCTGTTTGTACAAACTGTGTTCTGTAGGTATAACAGCATACACCAAGGAAAAAAGAGAGTGAGAGAGAAAGGAGGAGTGAGAAAAAGAGTGCACATGTGTGGGAGAGGCAGAATGCAGTACACCAGTGAAAATATATTCATCCATCAGTGTCAATGTGTGGGAGAGGAAGAGCCAATTAATATGTATTTTACTTTACTATGCTCTCTTTTCTTGTTTGCCCCTCTACCTTTGCAAATGTAGCGGAACAAGTTTTGCATTAGAGCTGCCAAAGCATCCTCTATTACACATAAGTAAAAAGTGTTGTCGACGTCATCTAAAATAATGTGAGAAAATTCAGTTACTAGCCCAGCATCTCCTTATATATCTGTAGCAATGCATTCAATATTCTACTGAATCTAGAAAATAGCCTTGGAGCTCTCTTGATATGTATTTAGATATGTGGGTATATTTTTAGATCCTGAGCTAAGTGGTGTCCACATATCTCGCGAGGTGCCTTTGAAGTGGTGTTATTAATTTCCTGGTGGGTCATATTTGAATTAGTGTGAGTCACTGAGGCTCCAGTTGAGTCTCGTCTAGACTGCTCTGTGTGAGTGTGTGTAAAATGGAGAGTTCAGGGCTCTTGGGGTGGACATATTTATCAGGTTAACGGTGAGGTTTACAGGCTCTTTTATTGCCTAAATAACCAGGCCGGTGAAAGATCTGCCATGGTCGTACCTCCTGTGAAAGTTCCTGCATTAGACATGAGACCAATCCAGCCCAGTTGGCAGAAGAAAAAGTTTGCATTCAGGGTTTTTTTTGACAGCCAATATGGCCGTTAATATAGAAGAACTACCAGACATATGTTTTAAATGGCCATATAATAGCCTGTATTTAAACGGCAATAAAACACTTAACATTAAATAACTTGAGAGAGTAAACTAAATGAAAAAGCAGTCTATTGATGAGAGTGACTAATAAGAGGTTTAGAGGCAAAAAAGGAAAAGGACTAGGTGTGCCAAGCATCTGCATAAATCACCAAGCCCGCCGCTATCCACCGTCTGGCTCAGTGTTAAGCACATGCCCTGCCTCGTCTATAAGGAGACCCGCGGTGGGTTTGAAGGTCTTCCTGGAGAACGAGGTCTGGGATGCCGTCACCGAACTACACCGAACTTGCTAAGAGGAAGACCATGACCGCTGTAGATATGGTATGCACCCTGCACAGTTTCCGTGGATAATTATTATAACAATAATAAATATATTATAATAAACTATACATATATAACACATTTCATACATGAAATGCAGCAAAAACTGCTTTACAATAAGGGCAGTATGAGCACTGAGTGCATCACATGAAAACAGACAATGAACATAAAACAGACAAACAAGGCAATTCAAAATAAAAGCACATTTAAACAGTTTAAAACATGGATTAATTCATTCATAAAATCAAGTTAGCGATTTAGCTTGGTCTGAGCCCATTCAGGGCTTTGTATACAAGGAGGAGCTTAAAATAAATTCTAAATGTAACAGTAAGATAAACAGATCCGTCAGTAATTAATATCCCAAAATCCTGTCTGCATAATACAAGTTCATATCTAAGTTGTCTTGGAAACTTATCTCATAGGTCACACAATATTAGGCTATTTAACATGCTATCAATGAAATTTACAATGACAATTCCCAGTGCACATTTAGTCCGTTGATATTTTCATCTGCCAGACAAAGACATGATACCAGAAAAAATCCGCACTGTATGTTACTACAAACCAAGGATACGTTACATTTGTATGTTTCATATGTGTCATATTAGCATTTCTAAAGAACAGGGTGAAACCTGGGCAAGACGCCCACCGAGCTGCAGACCACTGCATACAGTAGTTTGAGACCAACAAACAACAAGGGCTGTTTTTTGGCACCAATCGCAGTGTTTCCAGCAGTTTTTGGTGCACTGAACCTGGATGTTTTTCACTGATACACTGCAGCATTTCCCTGCGGCGTGTGAGCCATAAAACCTGAGTATTTTTCACCAATCCATCGGGCGTTTCCCAGTGGCGCTTGAGCCACTGAACCTGTATGTTTTTCACTGACAGATTGCAGTGTTCCCAGTGGTTGAGCCACCAAATCTGGAATCTGTTTTTCAGAGACACATCATAGCGTTTGCCAGTGGCGTTTGAGGCACCCAACCTAGGTGTTTTTCACCAACCTGTCCCTACTTTTCCAGCAGCTTTTGTGCCACCAAACATGGGTGTTTGAAGCCAAAACATGACCTTTTCCTAATCATAACCAAGTGTTTTTTATGCCCACACCTAACCACACCTTCACCACAGCATTGTTGCAAAACATAAAGTTTCATTGTATCCACTACATAATAAAATATCCATGGTTTGCAGAGACATAACATTGCAATCATTTTTTTTTCCTGGCGACTGGGTTGAAGTAATCACATTCTTATTCATTTATAAACGCACTCTGGATGCCAGCCAAACATCTAAAATGAAAAGCAAGGTAATCTGAATAATGCACAGGAGAAGACAAAAGAATGATGTTGATGAGGAGGTGGTGAAAAGAAAAAAGAGGCTGCTAGGAGAATGTGACACCAGCATTACATCTACATTCTCACTTATTATTTTCCTCCCATTTTTAGTCGAGATTTAGGTATAAATTCTTCAAAACAGGCTAATGCTTCAGGAGTGTCGTTGAAATCTTGAATTAGGGAAGCAGAGGTTGTTTTATTATATCCTTCAGAGTAGAAAAATAAAATTATATTCCTATGTATGTAGGATAAATATAAATAAAAATACAAACAGAAAACAGCTGCATATCATTGTGCTTGTACAGTATGTATTTGTTTTATACACCCTTGTTAGATATGAGGTTGGCTCACACCCATGCCTTTTCATCCATTTAGCGAGCACAATGCCTTTGGTAAATAACCACTGCTGTAAGGTTTCACTCCATTGAGCTGTGTCATTAACTAGTTTGTGTTTTGTGTGTGTGTGTGTGTGTGTGTGCCACCGGCTTGAACGTGTACCCTGTGTGGGTGTGTCTATTTGTGTTTGGTATTTGCAAGGGTCTTTTCCACTAGCTTAAAGCTCTCCAATTTATTCCCAAACAAATGAACACTATGAGTGTACTTTATCTTTAGCTAAAGAAAAAAAGGTGCCTTTTAATCCACTTCCACTCTACTGAAAAGACTGGGACATTGAAAAGCCGGATTTAGGAAGATTTGTCTTCACCGCACAGCCATAGCATTAGCTTTTGTGAGTCTTACGAGCATTGATGTGTCTGCAAAGAAACTAGCACAGCACTCAGTCCTGATTCCATTGGCATAATTGGTGTCATCTTAGTTTCGATATGGCAGCTGAATACACACGGGGCAGTGTGCAGCATTGATTTGGCTTCTCTTGTGAAAAATCCGGCCAATATCTTTACAGAGGAGATCAGATCCATTATGCTAGTATTTCTCCTCCTGCTGATTGGATCAGGAAAACACTATGGGGGTGTAATTACTCCCTTAAAGCCAACAGAATGCTGCTTGAGAGTGCATCATAATTGATCGTGTTTTCTTGACATGACTGCCTTGCTAATGCAATATTCATTTCACAGTTACCCTTACCACTGCTGAATTGTGTAAATGTATGATAGAGTACAAGAGGTTTTTACAGATGGGCAGTGAGTGCCTGTGCCAGTTTGTCTGTGTGTTTTACATTCATGGATATTGAAAGTGGGCAGAGAAACATCCTTTAGTATGTTTCACTCAACACTTGCATCAGCCTTTAAGTTTCTCCTTCCTATATGCAGTTATTGGACAATAAAGAGCTCAGGCAATGCTGCCATAACTTAAGCCGAGAATCCCCATCGCTGTAAAACACAAGACCATTCTCTGCCTCTCTCTGCCCTTTGCCCCGATATAAAATTCACTTCATTTAGAAAGACAGGTGTAAATAAATTTATGTATGAGAAATGTCTGTATGCAAGATCAAATACAAATGTACAGGCAAGCTTACATGTGTCGTTGTATGTTGAGATTTGAAATGAACGTTGCACTGAAATGAGATTTGCATGCCGGGTATTACCGACACTTAAAAAAGCAAGGAGGGATGGCAGAGCAGAGAGGATGGAAGCATATTTTAGGCAAACCTTTTGTGTTTCCGATAAAGTTTAATCTAAGGCTGCGCAAAAGTAATTACACTGATGTCCTTTTACTGTATTTTTGGGGGGTAAGGGTGGAAATTAAAAATTAGAAAAGTATTTCACTGTTGGAAAGATGGTCTATTTATAAAACTGGGCTGTTTATACAGTAGGAGGACACAAATACTTCTGAAATTGTAGTTATAAGACCAAAGAAAACAGAGGCAAAGGGCTGTGGCATTTGCTTTAGCTCGAGAGATAGAAAACCTGTAACTATTAGAATGCACTGTGCTGCACTGTACCAATATTCGCTCGCGCTGGTAGGTGATGTAATGGGAGATTGGCTGTTTTGACATAGAAAACAATGTCAGCCAGCTGGTAAAATGCAATCTCAAATAACAGTTAAACATTAAGCTAAAATACATTTCTGAAAATATCTTTGGTGAGATATAGGCAGCACAGTAATAGAATCTAGTTTCATATTTGATTAGCGCAGCATAGTTCTACAATTTGATCTCAGTTTTTTCAGCTGCCTCAGAAAACTACCCTAAAACATTTTTGGCAAGAAAAAGGCAAAACAGTAACAGAATCTTGCTTTATTTTTTATCAGTACTTCTTAGTTTCACAGTTTGATCAGAGTTTGGTGTCAGAGAGAGAAAGAGGGGCGGGTCTTTCTCGATCAGCTCCCATAGAGACAGAGCGCAATGCAGCATAATCTGAAAGCCACGCCCCCAGAGGGGAAATGAGGCCCGCTTTCCCCTCACACTTTCCCCCTCCGTTTCCAGCCTGTTGAGTTTTCCCTAAGTCCAAATGCCAAAAAGTTGCTGTGTGGTGGGCTGCACGGCCAATAAAAACACAGAGCTTAGCTTTTATCAGCTGCCAAGCAGAAAAACGGAACCTTGTAGAAGACAAAAGTGGATACAGGCAAACCTGAGGCTTCAACAGGGAAGAAATTGTGGGATCCTGACACTCCATATGCCTATGTGTTCAGCAAACACTTTGTCAGACCCTCCAAATGTATTTTTTAGAGTAACAGTTAACTGTATTTATGTATGTTAAGCTAAAGCTGTCCATTCCAGCGGTCCGCTCTAGCACTTCTATCAATCTACCAGCATGCCTCTCTGGTAGGCATAGCATGCTAAAATAATCCTTTGCCATCTTATTATTAGCTAATTATTAGCTAGCTATAGCTAATAATTTTAGCTAGCTAGCTAGCTAGCAATTCAGTCGTGGAGACTTGAAGGCGCGGCTGCGGAGGCAGAATGACAGCAAATGAGCGAAAAAGCGGAGGGGAAAGCGGGCCTCGTTTCCCCCTTGGGGGGCGTGGCTTTCAGATTATGACGCGTTGCGCTCTGTCTCTATACTATTTGGCTGAATCCAAATGTCCACCCTCTGGACCTGCAGACTCAGGCCTCATGGACTTCAGTTGTACATAGTTTGACGTATTTACCGTTATCACATAAAGTCTGCAAGTGCAGAGACTGCAAGCGGCTGATAGACAGCCCTTGACACTGTTTTACTCGTTGCCGTGGAAATGTTCAAGTATCGCTGCAGTCATATTCATGTCATATAAGTTGATGAACAGTGCCAAACTCATCTGTTCCTGCAGATAACACTAGACTTCCCCGGAACACGCCCACAAACTCCCCAATTCTGCATGTGTGGTGAAGTCTGGACATTTGGATTCAACCTTTGTGTCTTGTGGTGGTAGGCATACAATAATGTGAAGTAAAATCTGTAGTTCAAGCAACAGACCTAGAGCCAGCGAAATCTGCTGGATGACACAATTCAAGCTGAGAGATGAGCAGGGAGATCTGGGCGCTGGTAAGATGGAGGGAAGTTTACCATATTTGTACTACCCACATTATTAAGATAGGAAGCTGGTTTGAAATCGCCAAAGTATCCCTTAAAGTTTGCTGTGAATGTTGTCAGTTTAATTTAAAAAAAAAAATCTGAGTTACTGGCCTTGCATCAGGGTGAAAAGATAACTTGATATGTAAATAATGGAGGGTGAGATGAAACCAGATGTCACTGCTGGCACTGTATTAGCTTGAAAAAAATTAAGCTGCTATCAAACATGAATAGAAGATCCTAAAGCTTTCTGTTCACTTTAATTTTCCTATCTACCAGGCAGGTCCAACAGCATGGGTTAAAACTGAGAGGTCTGTTAGGTTAAATGAAAATGCTGCTCGTCCCCCACACAGATGCTTTACAAAGAGGAATGAAAAGGGATGGACTGTTTCCTATTCCACGTCCATACAATGTAGAGAAATGTATTGCAGAGCACAAATTTTCTCACAGCTACAGAAATAGCCTGCAGGGTAAGGAACAGCTGACAGACTTACACAACAGGGCTATGCAGCTAATTTAAATCTTCATTGTATCAAACACACCACAGCCTTTCATCTCAGTTTGCTTTGGCCCAATTGGTTCTGTACGAAAAGGGCACAGCTCCTAACAACATTACGTACGCTTAGACAATGCTGTAATCGTTTTTTAGAAAAACGCTTGCCTGGACATTGTGTAAGTGAGGTTGCCAGCTGCGCATCATTTGGACAAGGACTTGTCGTAGTTGCATATTTCAAGGAAAAGCCTGTGTAGTGTAATGGGATCATTAAAAGTCCATTTAGTCAAACCACCATAGATACGTGGGGGGAGGGAGATGACATGACTGATATTATTTCTATGCAGATAGTGTCCTGCTTTTTATTTCTAAAGTGATTTCCCCTCGCTCCATCTGGCACCGGAGTCATGATTAAAGTGATGTGAGATTTTTTCACCGGGAGATTGGTTTCAGTGAACAATAGATATGCTATTGACTGAAGGAGACGCTACTGGAGCCCATTCAAAAGAATCTGAATGTTTCTGTCTATCACAGTCCTGTTAGAATAGAAATGGGGATCCCCTGCCATTTTGGCCCCTCCTTGTGTCAGTCTGAGTGAGCCTGTCGTCCGTAGACCCACTCCAATACAGCAGTACCGGCCAGCAGCCTCTCCTCCATCTTGGCTCTCAATGTGCCTGTATCTGTATGCGTCTGTTTATCAATAGACTCTTATTCTTCTCCAGGGCGTGTGTAACCAGCCAAATCCACATAAGCTCATTATTAGAGGTAGAACAGAACTCCTGGCTCGAGAGCTGAGCAGCCCGTTGTTTGGCTCTCACTTGCTGCCCGAGCATAACTGAGATGGATGCTGCCCAGCCTCTCTAAGACTGCTGCTGCTAATCAGAGTCAGACGGTAAGAAAAAAGAAGACAATTAGATATCGAGAAAAACAGTCAAGAAATTAACAATGTTCTAGAAGGATTAAGACAGAAGTGGAGGACAAAATATCTGAATTAAATAATTAAGCAGAAATGAAAGAAGGGGGAAATCTATGATACATTTAAAAGTGCAGTGAGCAGGATTTAGGAGGATCTATTGACAGAAATGGAACATAATATCTATAATTATGCTTCATTATTTTAGTTAATTTTCATAAGCTTAGAATGAGCCCTCCTTATCTATGTAAGGAGCAGGTCCTCTTCTAGGGAGCAAGCCATGCTGCACTGCCATGTGTCTACAGTAGCCCAGAATGGACAAACCAAACACTGGCTTGAAAGAGGGTCTTTCACATTTTTATTTCACCTGAAGGTTTTCCTCATACTTGGAGAGGGAGGAGTGAGCGGAGAAGTATTCAGATGATTGCAACCTGTAACCTCACTTCTAGATGCTACTAAACCCTACATACTGCACCTTTAACCACCAAGTCCAGGGGTGTCAAACATACAGCCCGTGAGCCAGAACCCGCCCACCAAAGGGTCCAATCCAGCGTGCTAGATGACTAAACTAAGAAGTGCCAGGTTTCAGGACACAAATATGGCCACTGTAGTGAGGTTTTTTTTGGGGGGGAGTATTTTGCAACTGTCAAATATTCACCCTAAACAGCTGGGCTAACAGTTGTGCTAACTAACTGGGGAAGGCAGCTAACGCTAATGCGTTACCTTGGTTTGGCGAAAAGAACAACCGACAGCTGGAATCAAGTGATGCAAACATGGTGAACACGGAGGCCTTGTGCTCTGAGCCAGCACCTCTTCTAAGCCCTGTCGTTTTTTGCTTCGTCTTTGTAAAGTACTGACATTGAGTCACAGAGCTCCAGGTGCCCACAGACAGTGACGATAATACTGTCCTCCATTTCTGACTCCTGGTAATGTCTCAACCAGATCTCAATACTGATAGGCCCTCTTGATACAGAGTTATGCAAATTTCTTGAGCAAGTCGAAAATTTAAAATGCATCTGTGCATTGACTGTGCATGTTATCATGCTGTACAAAATATTCGCTTTGCATGTGGTGTGACCACACCATAATACTTGAAGAATATTGCTATACAGTAGCTTACTACTAAAGAACTCACAGACCACAGTGATCTGCCTGTGAGAAGAGCCAGGGCACTCTTTATTGTTTTATGTAAGCTTAGCTCCTTTAATATGTGAAGGGAGACATTGCAAATCTTTTACCTCTGTGCTGTTGTGAGTGCAACATTGCTGCAATCTGCTGGGGCAGAAGCAACAGAGCTGGCAATGCAAACAAACTGAATACACTGATCAAAAACACTGAGTTGGTGCTCAAACTAATCTGGAGCTGTTCACAGTTTGGAGAGAAGGATGCCGTGCAAACTGCTGTCAATCATGGAAAATATCTTGCATCTCCTCCAAAATTTAGTAGTAAAACAGCAGAAACCTTTCAGTCATTAAATTATTCAGCTACCGTATTTGGCATAAGGACTTTCATAACCCCTTAAACAGGTCCTATAAACAGAGATTTAAAGCTTTGCTTGAGGTCAGTAGACCGGATTCACCATCCTTGCCCTGTTAATGGGTTCAAAAGACGTAATAAAAATGTATTTAAAATGTCCAAAATAAATGGAATTGTCCAATTTAACCTCAAAGTCGCCCAAAATGGAAATATCTGTGAAGTTTACAAACCTTGACTAACATTGGTTGTAACCAAAAATGGTTACACTGAATATAACATATTAAAAAGCTCATGTTATTCCTAGTTCTCCTGTATGCGATCTTGAAACTGACTTGAAACCCAAGCAAACATCACATGTTGCTGCCTCATATGAGCATAGCTGAAGTAAGACTGCATTTTGTATAGACTATCACTTACACTAGAAGCAGTTTAGGGAGGCTGTATGAACAGGAGGAACAGTTGCAGCAACCAATACATATAGTCATTCAATGAACATGTGCACATGGACACACTGTTTTAATATACAGTATATCTGGAAAAAATGTAAACCTATCCTTTAAGGCACCAGGCCACATTTGGTAGACAAAGCCAAGACACACATGCAATCTATGGTAGGTCCCTGAGATCAAAGGCAAAACTAAGTGCAGACATGGCCTTGAACAGATATTGATTTCTATGGCATGAGCACAGAACCTCAACTGTTATAAACCAAGAACTCTGATAGTGACTACAGATGAACAACGGATGTTGGTATATAAGTACACAATACCTTTAAAGTTACCGGGCTTTATAACCCAGTACCAAGTGCTATAAAAACTGCTGCAGTTAAACGATACCTGAATTCGATCTGAAAAATTACTTTTTGTATGGTTTTTGCTTGCAGCCAATCACCGCAAGTGTATATTTGACAGATTTGGCAGTTCAGTGTGCCAAAATGTCACCAAAACGTTCAAAAGTATGGTGGCATTTTATGCAACTGAATGCTTCCATTCACACAGTGGGTATCCAATGAAGTAGGAAAAAAAAATTCTCTCCTATGATGATACCAATGCCATAAAACACAGGTTTGGACATTTGACAATTTGACTTGACAATTTATAGCGTCCGACAAACAAGAAGTATCAGTTGACACACTAACAAGCTTTTTAATACATTAAAAGGTGTTTCCTGGCACTTAAGCTGCTGTTTCCTGTCATTTAGTGCCAGTTCTGTGCAGCAATTTTATGACTTAATCTATTGGTACTGATATCACTTTAAGGGTACTTGTATTGTAATTTTTTAAACAATACCCAGCCCTAGGTCTGAGTCAGTGTTTTTCTCTTCATAATTTCTTCATATGTTATTGTTGATGTAGACCTTGAATGAATTGGTAACCTTTTTTTTCTTTTATGAACGACTATAAATTTACTGTTCTGTGCAGGCTGTCACTTAATCTGCTGATAGATCAAATATATTATGCTGTACATAGTGTTATGTCAATATATTACTGTTGCAACATGGCATGACATGAAATGGTATTCTTTGACATCAAATATTACTTCCAAAGCACATTTCTAGTTACACTGCATCCTCACAGTGAGGGTTAACGGCTGGCGAGCAATCCCCACCCACAACTGAGCTGTATGTCATGGTAAACTGACGGTTGAACGTGTGTGGTTGTGAAGACGATTAGAGATAGACGCTCTATGTTCAGCTTTCAGAATCTTTATAACTTTGGAGTTGCATCAGTTGGGAGTTTTGTTTCATTACCATGTTGCTGTTTTGGCTTTCATCTAACAGACAGCAGGCTGAATATCTGCTAATCTGCACATGGGAAGCCCAGTTAACGGGCTCTGATCATGGTTGTTCAAGGCATATGAATCCTAACATGATCAAAATTTGACATTAGACATTACAACACTTCAGCAGGAGCAGAAGAGTTTTGCATCTATACTACATATTCACAAGGTTTGGAAGTCTCAATCATTATCAGAATACAGTGTTTGAAATATATTTTGATTACTATTACATGTCTTGTTGAGGACTCTTTATGGAACATCGAGGGAAGATTGTCTCTGCTGTTAACACATGCGAAAAGTCATTTACGGACCATGTTATTGCCAATGTACTGGCAATTACTACTGTTTGGTATGGGGCACATGTGGGACAGCGGTAGGGTATGGAGGAGACATTTTTATGTTCAAGTGTATAAGAGTGTGTATATGTTAGGAGGCTTAGAGAGAAAAGAAATGTCTTTGTTGTCGACAAAGAACGATCATTATCCTTACCCTAACCCTGAACATAAACCTTCATACGTCTGCACTAACAATGATAAAACAAAGAGCGCATACTGTCATTTTTCTTTGATTAATCCCTCAGCTTTTTTGTCTTTACAGTTGGAAGAATAATTTCTTCCTGAACTCTAACACTGTAAGCTCCCAGTTGGTTCTGCAGCCCTCCTGGTGGGCTTAGCATTTATTCAAATGGAGTGTTTGGTGCCCCTGTGATGTTGCAGCTTAACTGAGAGCCAGAGCTGAGCCAACAGGATGTATCCCATTGAGGTGATATGTCACAAGCTTCCTGTGACTTCAGCTTTGTTTCTGTCAGAGATTTTTGCCTAGCGTGGTCTGTGAAGGCTCCATCAGTGAGAGGGGGTGATGAATGAGTGTAGTGTTGTCACGATACTGGAATTACTAACTGCAGTACAGTACCTTGAGAAATACTGATACCATTTTTGATGCCACATGTAAAAATTGACATCGAAGGAAATAAAATTTTGAATGTTTGTTCAAAGATAAATATAACAAGGCAAAAACATGACATCTTTTCTTGGTTAGCGGCAGAGAACAGCAGAATGACGTTAAAGCCCGGTTCAGACCAATGATTCGCAACAAGACGAAACCATTTAAGAACGTTGCAGATAAAAGCTGCAGTGGTGTAAACTGGCCAGTCTTAGCTTGACTCAAGCTGGCTGATGGTGTCACCTGAAACTCAGCTGGTCAAATTACCGGATGCTAGTTTTAGAAAGTAGAGCTCGTCACCTTTTTTGTGACAGCCAATCATCCCCACCAAGCCCTCTATTTGCGTCTTCATGGTGTGCTGGTGTCAGATGGTGTATCACTTCTACTGCCCACTGTATATTCTTATGCCCCCTTTCCTTATTTTGTTTCAATTTTCCGCCATTTCATCACTACTACAAATGCAACTGTAGCCAGTATCTCTTTAGCACTATCCTCATTCATATTTTAGGAAGATAAAAATTATATTCAGCCACAGGTTCTTAGAACATTGCAGAATGCCGCATTGCAAGTAGTTGCCTGTTTCGACTTGTCTCGTCACAAATCTTTGGTCTGAGCTGGGCTTTAAAGTTATGCCTTTCTATGTATGTTTCTAATTATTTTTCAGGTGATTATCAACTAAGAATTGATGTGTTTTTGTTACCTTAGAATGACCCGTATCTACATAATGAGCAGGTCCTCTTCCACAAGATCTGCCATGTTGTTCTACAGTAGCCCAGAGAGGACAAACCAAACACACTCTTGACATGACTATTCCGTTCCACATGCACCTTGCCTAGGTATGCACGATAATATCAGCATGATATTACCGTGCATGATATTATCGGTATCGGCCAACATTGGCTTTAAAATGAACTACCGGAATTGCCCAACATGCCTTTTCTTCACAATGAATGAATATTGCAAGTAGTTGCCCGTTTCACCTCGTCTCGTCACAACTCTTTGGTCTGAACTGGGTATAACAATGAGAGAGAGCAAAACAATTTGTTATGTATCAATTAATCTACATGTTTTACATTAAATGAGAGCAGTTGTCAGTTACTGTAGGTGGGTCAAAGTTCTTTGTCTCAAATGGGCACAGTGCAATATGGCAGTATACCAAGCTGATCTTTTATCAAGTTCAACAAGTGAACATATTCCAGCCCCTTACAGTTCACTGCTTTTATGTCACAAAGCTTCTCTATGTTTTCGCTCCATTGTATAGAATACAAAAGCTTCAACAGCAGAGTGAAGCACATCACCAGGCATGAACCTCATTCAGTCTTTTGAAGTTCTATTAGTGCTGCACATGAAGAGTGACGCTGCTGAGCTGTTATAAAAAACACAGAGGCTGTTATAGATGACTCCCTGTCTGGTAGTGACATGTTGTTTGTCATGATCTCACAGTGGGTCTTTGGCCCTGGGGACATGTCATCACTCTCACCATTGTCACCCACCAAAGTGATGTTTTTTTGTTTGTTTTTTTTTGTTTTTTTTTTAACTGGAATAGGACTGATCCTGAGTTAGACCAGCTTCAGTCTGAAAGAGGCATCCATCCTTCTCTTTCTAAGAGACCTCACTATGTTTCCATTGTGAGTTTGACCCGTTGGCTATTCCAACTGTGTTTGCATATACTGTATGTATTTTTATTGGCGTACAAAGTGTCCTAAGAAGACGATTTAAAAGCATGGCAAGAACAATCCACTTCTGACTAGCACACACTGTCCCTTGCGCTCTCTCAGGGGGAATTGTCTTCTAACTGATTAGACACTGTTTTGTAGACTCACTGCCCAAGCAGCTCTACAAATTGGACAAACACACACTCTCATAGACCTATGCACACACACACTCACACACACAATCCTTGCCTCCGAGGAAATAAACTTCAGCCACACTGTTGTAGCATTAATGGCCAAATCCTATACAGGCACTGGGTTCTAAAACAAACAGAAACAGTGAGAGGGGAGCCTTGCACAGTATGGAGTCCGGAGGATGAACAGCAAAATCGCATGTCTCTAGGGAGTCTCCCCACAGCCAGTTCATTAGTGAAAGAGATAAGAAAGTACCCAGATAGCATAAAAAGATAGTTGGAGAACACACACACCTTGCAGGCACTACCCAAGTGCACACAGATTGCATATAAACCCATTAAAGCCATCCTGTGAAAGCAATTCAATCATTTTTTTGTAGTTTAAAAGAAGTTAAGCACTTAAATACGTAATATAATAAGTGAAATGGCCGTACTAAATTATTGTGTCCAACCAAATCTTAAATATAGCGGACAAAACTCTGAGAGTTAATGAACTGCCCATACATAATTAACAGCTTGGAGCAAAATGAGAATATACTCTTCATCTCGCCTGTATGTTTTATTAATGCTCCTCTGTATCTGTCATATCATCGTTATCTATGCTATAAAGTGCTACATTATTCACGACAGTAAATGGAATGAATAGTTTTGAAACATTCTCAAGAGGCAAAATAATTTAAAGCAGGGGCTTGAGCCTTGAGATAGCTTCTTCCCTCAGTTCGTGCCCTACAGCGAGTTGAATATGCAGCGCAATGTACCGTTATTAAGTTGCACTCTAATGTAATGAACTATTGCATTTCAGCTGCGTCTGTTCATACCACGATGTCAGAGGCTCTTGAGACCTTGTGAATTACTGTCCAACAACTCCTATACACTGTATCTGCTTCTCCTTTTTCTCCCAGGAACACTTTACGCCAGAGTGCAAATTCAAGGAGTCGGTGTTCGAGAACTATTATGTGACATACTCCTCCATGATATACCGGCAGCAGCAGTCGGGCAGGGGCTGGTACCTCGGTCTGAACAAAGAAGGAGAAATCATGAAGGGGAACCATGTCAAGAAGAACAAGCCAGCAGCCCACTTCCTTCCCAAACCTCTAAAGGGTAAGGCTTCCCTAATCCTCTTTTACATTTTACGTTTACTCCATAAAGAGTCGAGTGTTTGTAGTTGCTCTAAATGGCTTCACTTGAAGGCAGTGTGAAAAGCTGGCTGTCATAGAGGTGGGGGAGGCGTGATATAGATTGAATTAGGGGTGGGCGATGTATTGATTATGGCCTACTCGATGCATCGCAGCTTGTTCCACGTGGGATGAATAAAATGACGATATCATTATCAACTATAAAATGTTATAAAATGTTGGTGTTTCAGTTCTTGTTCTCACTCCTATGGCTCTCTCTCTCAAAGAGAAAGACTCACAAACATGCACCACGTGCACTCCACCACCTATCCAGACTACACACTTCTAAATTATAGTGTGTGAGCAGGCTAGGTGTGTGTTTTTGTATCTGCAGGGCTCCAGACTGCAACTATTTAATCACATTTTGCGACCATGGAGCACCAGTATGACTTGCAAATGTTATTAATATATTAACTGGAGAGCTGTTAGGTTGTTTAGCACTCACAGGGAATAAATCCTCAAGTTTAATGGCGCCACTGTAAAGCTTAACTTTAAGCTAACTGCTAACATCTAACTGTTGAGCGACAGTAGGGGTCGGCGATATCGCGATATTTCAGGGTATTTTTGCGATAACGATATTTTTGACAATATGACAAATTAGTAGAAAAAAATATATATTATAAATTTAAGAAAACAGAATTGCATATAAATTTAAGAAAATAGAATTGCAACTAAATAAGTGATTTAGTTTTACATTTTTTCTTCAAATACTCAGTAAAAACTAAACAATAATGATGCCTCATTTCTTTAGTTTGTGCACAACAGTAACTCAGAGTGAGATTCAGATTCTGTATACAATATTATTAATAGTTCAGCAAAATAAAATCTACCTCAAATTACACATTTAAACAGCTCACAAAACAACAAATATACCTTGGGATCTATATATATATAAATCAACATGCAATATTCCTTAATAATTGAGTTGTTTTTTCCACCTGGACCTTTATGCTCTGCCATTTCTCCTCTAATCATCACGCTGTAACCCTTTGACAGGCTGTTATGATACCACAACTATCACACATTCACATATATGTAGTTTTTTGTTGAGCCGCAAGCGTCACGCAAGTTTACATTACCAAAGCTTTATGACAAAATCACTTGACGACACAGAGAGGCAGAGACACTGTGCTGCTGCCAGAGGAGCCGCTGAATGAGGTCCCTCTGAGTGGTAACTCGCTACAAGAGTCTGAGAAGTCCGGGGCTGTTCATAAAACATTGAGGACGCCATCGTATATCCCACACTACTGAAGCTGCTCCTCTTTATGGAACCACTGTAGATTCGGCAATAATTTAGCTTTCAGCCTTGCTTGTTGTTGCCGTGGGTAACAGTATGACGTGAATATGTCAACAAGTCAATTGGAGTATCCCAATATGAATTTTTCATGTGATATTGAAATTTCTATCAGTATTATCATGATTGAGATGAAACGGCACAATGCAAGCTTCAAGTTCACAACAAAAATATTAACCCTTGTGACCTGAGATGAGCCAGATGTTTCAGAATAAAAGCAGCAGCAGTTCCGCTTCAATTTGTTTCATTATAACAATACTTTTTTAAAAACGTATCTATCTATCTATCTATCTATCTATCTATCTATCTATCTATCTATCATAACAGTACTTTATTTAACTACACTGTAACAGCACTTTACTTTACTTACAGGTTACAATAGTTTATTTATTAGTTTAGTATTTTAGTAGTCTACAGTAGTTTAGAGGAGATTTCAAAATATTGATATATATTGTGTATCGCGATTTAGCCTAAAAATATCATGATTTATTTTAAGGCCATATCACCCAGCCCTAGTTTGAAAATGGGAATAATGACACACATTTTCAAATAGGCTCTTCTGGTAGACATGCATAGTGTGGCACTCGGTTGTTCACGTGAAAAGTGACAGAAATAATAGAAATACTAGAGCTAGAAAGAGAAATTTAAAGTCTATGAATGTCAGATTGTCAGTTTTGTTAAGTTACAGAAATGGTTCCATCACTCTTTCCGATGTCAGAAAGGTGCTTGGGGAGGGTGTTTCTGCAGCTACTCGACCGTCCAACATGCAGCTCTGATGGAGTCTACTGGCATCTTATGCGGCATCAGAGATAAAATTGCTCTGACGACAATCTATTGAGAAAGTTTTCTAATTATTCAGCAATATCACTTTTCTAGTTGGCAAAGGAGTTGTTTTTCATAATAAGAGACCTTCCCTGAGAACCACTAGCTCCTCTCTAATTAAATGTCCCCACTTTCTTTATACTTCCAGCCCATGTGGATATTCTCTTACTAAATGAGCTGCTTTCTACATGACCCTTTGCCATTTAGCATTCTCCTTATAGATTGCAGAACGAGGCTGAGCCATTGTCTGCGACCATAAGCAGCGGGGCCAAATATGTTTTAATGCTTTCAACAGTAGCACCCAGGACTTTATTGTCAGTACAGTAAAGTCACAGAGAGAGAACCACACCCATCCAGGCTATGTGTGTGGTAATGTGGTGAATGTGGAGAACAGAGGAAACGGAGGGGAGAGGGAGAAATGGTCCTCTCTGCTGAAAAGGCCACAGTTTCCTTTCATCTTCAACAAGACACAGATTTACCTGTCAGCACAGAGGAGACAGAGAGAGAGAGAGTCTGTTTTCACTTCAGTGGGATAAAAGAGGAGCACTTTTTTTCTCAGTAAGGAATAAAAGCCTTGCGACGCAAAAAGCCCAAACAATGATGAAAAGAGGGCCGTTTCTTTAGATTGTTGATTGTCGAGTTTTACGGTTTGGATCCATCACACATGGTTCTCTTTATAGTTTTGCTTCATTCTTTTGTGTGTGTGTGTGAACATTAACATGCCTACTGGCACTGTCAAGTTATTACTGGCTCCTACAGTAACTGGGTGACAAGATAATTAATTTGTAAACACAGTTGAACCATTTGGTTTAATGAAGCACCAGATTCAGTACTCTATAATATAATCATCAAAGATTAGGGGATTTGGGCAACATTTAAATGATCAAGTTTTACTGAGATATATTTTTGCTAGTTTCAAGAATGCATTATTACACTTACTGACCACTTTATTAGGTACACCTGTACAGTTAAATGTACTCGATTATAACAGTGTTGCCATGAATTCTTCTTTCACAAAACATACACATTTTCAGGTTTTGTTGACATTTTTCAGAAAACTGATAATTCTACTTTAAGTTTATTTTTGAGGTCATAGTTGGTGATGCTGCTGTACTGAGTGCATCATATTGACATGTGCTTCTTACATTTTGCACTACTCACATACATATATGGGATGAACAAAATATTAGAAAGTTCAGTACATCACTGAACCCAACCAAACCCCACTATACAATAAAATTAAGTGTCCTGTGAATGTATACTTCCTAAATACAAATACAATTTAAATGTGGTCCTGTACATTTCTGCAAACCATGAATTGATTGACTGGTTGATGAAACTTTGTTTCTACAATGCTGTTGTTAATGTGTGGTTATGTTTAGGTGCAAAAACACCACTTTGTCAGGGTCAGGAAAAAATATGGTCTTTTCACCACAGCTGCGTCTGGAAATGCTGTGATGTCCGACTACAAAAACACCTGGTTTTGGTGCCACAATTTTCGGCTAGAAAGGCCCTGCTGTCATGCTAAAAAAGCACCCAATTTTAGTCACACAATGTTGGCTGAAAACGCTAGAATGCCTCACTAAAAAACACCCAGTTTTGTTGTTTGTTGGATTTGAACAGTGGTCTGCTGCTTGGTCGGGATCTCGCTTAGGTTTCAAGCCATTCACCATACCTTCCACCTAAAAATGACAAAGTCAGCTCACTATACATGTAATCTGAACTACATCACTGTAGGAATATTGATACGCTACATGCGAAAAGTATACATGTTACATACCTGTGGTTTGCAGAAACGTACAATGCCAATATTTTATTCTGGTGACTACAGGTTGTTCAAAATATGATTCTTTCAGCTGAGATCGGGCTGGGTGATAGAGAAAATCAAATATCAAAATATTTTCGACAACATTTGTCAATATATTGCAAATATATCATACAGTTTATTGTTGGTACTTTAACAAAATATTACACAATGAAAATAATCATTAGTAATGTGGATATAATGACTAAGTGGATAAAGGCAAACAATAAAGCAGCTAGAACAGTCTAGTAAGTCACATCCATTCACTATAATGAAGCCTTTAAAACCAGGAAAAGATAACATTATGATATTAAGATATCCAAAACTGATTATATCTAGGCTCATATTACAGTATCAATATAATATCAATATACAGCCTAACCCTAGTTTGACTGTATCTATAATCATCAGTGAAAAAAGGAATCATATAATCTTGTGTTAAGGCTGAATTAAAGCATACATGCTCCTCCAAAGACAAGGTCAGTATCGATCATTGCAATCTTTTTTATTTCCACTGGAAATCAAGCCTCCACTCTTTAATTGAAAGATTAAATATCCCTGGTGAGATGGATCCTCTTCACACCAAAGACAGTAGCAATTATAGATGTTTTACATTTGTATCTTAACTATCTTAATATGAGGTTAATTTCAGATACCCAGCAGTGATTACAGTGCTGGATATTCCAGCTTGGGGTTAAATTCTCCATTTCCTCAATTTGCAAATGTGACGCCGCCCGTTCTTGTGTCTTCGGTGGAGCTCCTCCAGCCAGCATCTTATTAGGAATCTATGTCTGCCCTCGGAGATCGCTGTAATAGCTTTTCACTTTCATTTAACGGGCCATCCAGGGGGTCTCAAACACACTTAAGAGCAATAGCCAGAGAATGATTGCCTTGCTTTATGCTGAGAGAAAAATACTGAAAAAGAGAATAATAAGGACAGATATAGGCTGGGTGAGACAGTAAATCTAACAGATTCCCAAAACCATTACCCTCAGCTGCCTTTTGTGTATTTTATCCACGAGGAGAAATATAGTATTTTTTAAGGTCCAGCAGCAAAACCAAAATGAGAAAAACAGATTTAATAACTGTGTGTGTTGTAATACCCAAAGATTAAAGTAATTCTCCTTCTTTTGCACAAACTTCAAATTATCCAGTAATGCACAATATTTACTAAATCTTGTACATAATTTAAAATCCAGATGTAGCTAGCAGCATGGAAAGAGCTTTGCAAGGGAAAGAGAGAGAGAGAAATAAAGGAGAATTTGTTCCAGCAGCTCATAAAGATTTAGATGCAGTGGTGTTACAGGGCACCAATTAAAAAGCTGTCTCTGCGTTGGCAATGGCATCTCCTCCAGCCATTACTCACTACTCCTCTGGTTCCAGTCTGCGAGTCTCAACCCACAGCCTCTCATTCTGTTGTCGTCTGGGTTTGAATGACGTGAGCTGAACTTGATCCATCCAAACAGGAAAATCCTCTTGCAATTCTTCCGGAAATTCTTGATGCAAGTCACAAAGGGTTACCTCTATCGGAAAAAGTGTACTGTGGTCTGTCAAAAGCCATCTATGCGGGTGGGCTTGTGAAGGAATGTGCAAAATGACAACACGGATGGTCGTTATTGGGGATTAATGCTTAAAGATGAATAGCAGCAGTGGTGTTGAGGTGATACCGTAATCCAGAGGTCAGCCGCCCACCATTATAATCATACATTACTGTCACTAACAAGACTGCAACCAATCATCAGCAGTTTCCCGGTGGAACTCTGCCATTGATTGATGTGTATGAGGATGGTCTCCAGATTGCTGCTGTAACAAAAAAATGCTGGGCTAAGTGAAGTGTCTGAAGGACTGGGTTTGCTGTTTCAGCCACACACTCCCTTAGGAATGAACATCAAATAGCATTCTGGGCAGAAGGATGTTGACAACATCCTGAAACCAAAGACTCAGATTACTGATATTTTCTCTGAAAAGCGCCTGCTGAGATGCACATCGGGCCAATGCTGCATACACAGCAAAGCTAAAGCACTAGCAACTACTGAATTTATAATGCCATGCTGTGAATATAGGATTTTTTTTCTACTTTGGCACCAACCTGGTCTGCTGTGATCTCTTGATTCAGCTGTTTGTAGGGAACTGTAAGTAAGATCTTATGTTATACCATCACTGGAAATATCCTTACCAAACCAGAGCGCAGTCCCACTTTATTGCTATCTGTATACAATAAATTGCGACATATGCTGCAATGTTTATAGCAGTTTTCTGCAATGAAATTGGAAGAACCAGAACTATGAATGTTTTTGTGAAGGTGGGTTGGGTGGCTGATTGCCAATATCCAGCTGTTGCTGCCGTTTGCAGCAGTGTTGAAGAACTGTCTCTGGAAGAAGCCATCCTCCAGATCTTTCTGCCCGGTTAGCACAAGCTAACACAGCAACAGCGGCTAACATCCGACATCAAGCCATCAAAAGGGTCCCAACAATCTCCATCTGACACTGAAAAGACTCGACTCTCTAATTAAACCTGTTAATAACTGTTGGGTAACGTTAGCTGTGTGGTGCCAACTAGGGATCAACTAAGCAATACCTTTTATTAGTAATCAAGGAGAACAATAATACATATTTGGAATAATGTGCAGTAAAAATGACAATCTTAATGTCAAATAAAGAATAACACAAACTCCCCAAATAAATTGGTCCACTGTGGGTTTAATGCCCATTAGTAAATCTGTGTTACATAAACTATGTCTGTTGCATGAAATGTCTGTATTATCAGCAATCATCTGTTTATAGTTTGCAAACTATGATAAACTCTACTAATCTATCACCCCAACCAGGCACTGTCTCACTCCCTCCTCGTCTCCTTAAAAGTTCTTGTAGTTATACGTAAGTTTCCTCCAATTACTACGATGAGACTAACAGAGGAATGTTACCAGCAGAAACAGCAGATGTTTTGCAACTTCATTGCATTGCCTTGTGATGTCTAACAACTTCAGTAATATCTGCTGCCTTACGTCTCGACACACAGCTCAGTTGGCTGATCAAAGCAGCTCCAGACTGTGTTCGTCTCCGTCTGTGGCACAGCAGCCCTCAGGTTGATAGACTATTACTCATAAGGTGTAACCAATCAGACAGTGCTGTGGGTTGGACATCGAGCAAGGCGACAGAGTGGAGACTGTAGACAGAGGCTGAAAAAAATCTGAATATTGTGGCCGACAATCAGCCAGATCGATAATCAGTTGATCCTTAATGCCATTCTGTCCCAGACACAGAGCTCGCACTCCTCCAGCAGTAGTCTCATGATAAACAGAGAGGGAAAGGGGCAAGGGATTGGCCTTATTTTTAATTGTCGCAATCGCAACACAGTTCATGTTTTCTGTTGTTGCTCACATGCAAAATGCCAGTTTGTCTTATTCTTCTTTATTCTGTGTTTCCACAGTGGCAATGTACAGAGAGCCATCACTCCATGACTTGACAGAGTTCTCCCGCTCCGGCAGCGGCACACCCACCAAGAGTCGGAGTGCCTCGGCTGTGCTCAACGGAGGCAAAGCCGTGAGCCAGAACGAATCGACGTAGCCCGGTAGCCGAACCCAGGCCTGGGGCCGAACCACAAAACCTTACCTCCAGCAGAGCGTGACTTCAAGCAGACTTCTCTCACCGATCAGCGGTTCAGGACTAGCTACGACAACAAACCACACACAAACATCCAGACACCATCAATAAAAAAAGTTAGGTATCATCTTCGTCAGTCGTCATCAAAAAAAATCATCAATAGTAAGAAACTTAAAGGCACATAAAGCATTCTGGACTTAAAATAACAAATTAAAATATTGTTTTGGTCTTGACATTTATTTATTTACTTGATCACTCTCTTTTGGTGATGATCGCGTACCAGTTAGCTCATCCTTATCTTATTTAATTTTCTTAATTTCCTGTGGACAACATCTTTTCTTTGGTCATGTAGACACCAAGCACTCGTGCATCTGTCAGACAGGGACAGGAAGTTAGACATGTAGGCATTCAGGGCAGCCAGTAATAGCGCTGGTGTACAAGGCTGCAGTGGTACAGTACGAGCCCTGATCTCTGTCTCATCCATGCTTCTGTGAATACAAAGCCTATAAACTCCCTGGTGTGGCACAGCCTAGTGCTGCTGGGACTGTGGCCAGCCAGACGGTAGCTCTCCTGCGTCCTAGTGCACACGCTCAGAGACTGAGCTCTCTAGCATGGGAAAATGAAGCCTATGTTCAGCTGACCTGAAATATAAGGGACAGTGTGGCTCTCTTGCAGTTTTTGTTTTCTTTTCAGAAATGCCACAGCTGCACCTTGGTTTTCGCTAATTTTCTGAATTAGCTGAGAGCTTTTTATTTGAAAACTGGTTTTGTTTTTGTCCCCTCTTGTTCTCTTCCCTTACCATTGTTCAGTATTTGTATTTTTGTTGCTGTTTCATCATTGAAAGGGGTTCCAGCAAACCAAAGACAGAACGAAAGAGTGTCCCTTTAAGCCGCTGAAAACCAAGCCAGTATAAAGGCAAAGCTGGAATTTTTTTTTCCATTGTACATTTTTGATGAAAGAAAGCAAAGATTTTGTGGAAAACAGGAACAATGGACAAAGAGAGTGATTTTAAACACTTTGGAGTTGGCAGCGTGCTTGATGTTGTGCTTTTTGCTGATATGCTCGATGACCGAGGTATGAAACGTCTATTCTGTGTTCCCATTCCCTTCTGTTACCACTTTGTCACAACGTCTCCGTCTCTTGTCCTCGTGATCCGTTTCCTCCCTCTGTGCTTGTGTCATACTTCGACTCCCCCGCCATCCTTTTTTGTCGACTTCTCTTGACTGATACAGTTCACCATAGGAATATGGTGCAAGCCCCTTCCCAGGATGCTTGTTATGTGTTTGAGTAACTTATTGTGGTGACAATATTTTCTATATTTAAAAAAGAATACTGTGGACTTTTAGGTGGCTTAACATTTTATAGGACACGTCATATTTGTAAAAGTGAAGAAAAAAAAAGAAAAAAAAACATACAAAAATGAACATCTTCCCTTTCTTGCACAGGGCATGTACAAACACAACTATGTACAAAAAGGACCCTTTTTGTGGGCTAGGTACTCCTTCCTTCAGCTACATAACTTCTTTCTGGTACATGCTTCTGGGAGGCTTTCTTTTCTTGGTTTCCTCCGGAGGTGGTTTGTATTAGGTGAACCTATCTGTTGCATGGGAGAAAGCAGGGAAATTCTGGTCTAGAGCTGCATGATGTAGGCTATGTGTATTAACCCATGTTGGATCATGTGTTCCAAACTACCAGGCTAAATCTGAGAAAACAACATTTACAGGCAGACACTGTGGCTGCCTGGTAACTTCCAGTTGTTTATTATTTGTTGTATACACAAAAATGCACTGAATAAAATGTTTATATTAAGATATACTTTTAAAATGTGTCAGACTTTCTTCTTTGTCTCATCATTTGCCTCATTCATATACCCAGCATTATCTGTGTATTCCACCATCCAGCCAGTACAATTACAGAGCATCTTGGCTGTGGGAATTAGATTTAAAAGCCATTTCCCACCATTGTGATGCAAATATGCAGTGCGGAAATCTGGAATGTTCCATAACAACTACACACACTGGGTTTGGTGCAAATTATCCGCGTTGCCAGGTTCCATTTTTGTCTAATACATTAAAAAGAGTTCCTTCCTAAATAGTGCCCGTGTCCACTCCACACAACAAAACCTATCCAGGCAGAGAATCTTCTCCGGAAAACAAACGCCTATTGCTCCAAAGCCCCATTTCTCAGAAACAATACACAATTCCTGCATTACAAAGATTGATGGCCTGCAATCAGTCAGCCCTGCCTCTTTGTGTTTCATATCATATATTATAAACCAATCAGCCAAAGCATTAAACCCCTGACAGCAAAGTGAATAACATTGATCATCTCGTTACAAAGCATGTGTTGCTGGGAAACCTTGGCTTGTGGCATTCACGCTGAAAAAACTGCTCAGGAATGATGTGATAAAGCCCTCAAGGTATCAACCTGGCCTCCGAATTCCGCAGTTCCCAATTCGACTGAGCATCCATGGGACCTCTGTAGACCAGAGGTCCTGTGTGCATGCCTCTACAGGTCAGAGGCCCCACCACGGATCAGACCTAGCTCTAACCTGACGAGGAAAGGACACAGGACCTCTTGGAGTGTTTGGTGATGTGTGGCACCAGGGCACTGGCGGGGGATCCTCTAAATTCTGTGGGTTGCAAGGTGGAGTACAGGCACGTGACACAGATGCTCAGTCGGACTGGGATCTGAGAAATTTGGAGGCTATGTCAATGCTTTTTATCATGTTCCTTAGGCCATTCCTGAGTAGTTTTTGCAAGCGTAGCCATTGGGGATTTTTGCCCTGAGGGGGGTGGGCAGTACTTAGTACTTGGTAAAACAGTGTTTAGATGGGTGGTGCATGTCGAGGGGCATCCACATGAATGCCAGGACCCAAGGTTTCCCAGCAGAACATTACTTCGTAACAAGATGATCAATATTATTCACTTCACCTGTCAGTGATTTTAATGCTTTGGCGGATCATTATATATGGCTAACATCTGGTAACTTAACAGCTACGACACTCGGCTGCTCCAAACATCAGACCTCTGATGTAACAAAAAAAAAAAAAATCACCCGTCCATGAAGAAATGTGAGTTCTTTGTTCTTCTTAGGGGATTATGCCCTCACCACCATCATAACATAACCGCTGCATGAAGCGCTACATAATGCCAACCAGGGATAAAGAACTGTTTGATTAAGGTTTGACAGAGTAGCGCCCGGTGGACTGATGATGTCGTTCTGCATGATAAGTAGCCATGTGCTACGTTCATCATATTCCGTGAATATCATATCAGATCAGCAAGTGCATGTCAGCTACATTAGCAGAATTTATCATATCAGCTGTAGCAGAAACCTGATTGTTATGACCCTGAGGTAATACATCACTGGGAACAAAGAATTTAATTAGTCAGATATATATTTCTGCAGGTGGACATCCGCTGAAATCGAGGTCTATCTGAAAGTTTTTCCCCTGCAGAAATGTTCCGCAGGGGTGTGCAGGCATTCATAAGAACCCATAGATCTGTTTTTCTATTTTTATATACAGTGCAAATTTTTCAGACAAAAATCCATGCTTGGTGTGAAAGGACTTTTAGTTGGCAGGTTTGGTAATGGTTGGATGGTAAGAACAGGAAACCATCTATGCTGCATTCTGGCTTGAAAAGCCTTCTTTCTTGAACACACGCTTATACCCAGCATCCTTCCTTTCTGTGGACACCAACATATCACATATATGCCTTAATTGAGTTCAGAGTTGAGGACAGGCTTATAGGGCTCATTCTATCTAATAAATCAATATCTCTTCTGGATTTCAAAGGCTGGAGACTGGATACCGGGAAATTGCTCCACTGGTGTGGCTTTTTCTTTCGTCTGTATCAGTGCCTCCTTAGCTCAGTAATGTTTCTGAGTAACCTGAACAGTTTTACAGTTTGGCCCAAAGGTTGATTTTAGATTGGTTTTGGTAAAAGTGATCAAACACGTTCTCTCCAAAAGATAAAAGATAAATCATGTTTGGACTAATACACGAGATCACACATTCAGATCCATCTGTCACAGAGTCCTTTCTAAGTGAAGGGAACTGCAGGCTGTGCATGATCAAACAAGTCTTTACATAATTGGGCCAGAATAGAAAGAAAAAAAAAACAGTCCCGTTTGACAGGTAAAATCAAAACACATCAGTGCTATAGGGTCTTCATATGTGCAGAGAGGACGTGACACGAGGTGCTAATTACCTGCCGAGCCAGTCTCTGCTAAAACAAGCAGGGAAAGAATGATCTGAATGATGGCATGACACTGTGTTAACCTACCAGGCGTTGTTAATAAGGTCAGCCCTCTCTCCACCGCCTCTGTCATCTCCTGAAGAAGCACTTTCTTTAATGAGGGGTTTTGTCCATGATCACTCTGTGCTGATTGTTGCCCACAGTGCATGTCAGGAATGATAAGGGTAAAGGGTGTGAAAATGTGCCGCATAAATTAAGCAATGTAAGAAAAAAGAAGAATTAACTGGACGCAAGTAGTTGTGCGATAGAAAACAAGAAAACTGAAAGCTTTCTGAATTTTTTTTCTTTCGTAGCAAGAAGGAAATCACTGAAATTCCCAAAGATTTCTACATATTTGGACAATTTAGCAGTCATCTGAAGTTTGATGGGAAAGTTATTCAAGGCACAGTTTTTCCTCTGGTTGTCCTTAGAAGTTGCTAGTGCCATAACTTTGGGTATTCAGACACCAATATTGTCAGCTCCTTCCTCTTGTCTTCTTTCTGCTATTTGATTGGCCAAAACCCTGTTAGACATCCATCCATCCATTTTCATCCACTTATGCGGGGCTGGGTCACAGGGGCAGCAGGTTAAGCAAAGCACCCCAGACGTCCCTCTCCCTGGCAACGCTTTCCAGCTCCTCCTGAGGGACCCTGAGGTGTTCCCAGGCCAGACAAGATATGTAATCCCTCCAGCCTGTTCTGGGTCTGCCCCGGGCCTCCTATCAGTGGGACATGCCCGGAACACCTCTAACAGGAGGCGCCCAGGAGGCATCCTGATTAGATGGCTGAACCACCGCAACTGACCCCTTTTGACGTGAAGGAGCTCCACTTCAAGCTCCCTCTAGATGTCCGAGCTCCTTACCCTATCTCTAAGGCTGAGCCCAGACATCTCACAGAGGAAACTCTTTTCGGCTGCTTTTATCCACTACCTCATTTTTTCGGTCACTACCCAGGGCTAATGACCATAGGTGAGTGTTGGGACGTAGTAAATCTTCCGGCTCAGCTCCCTCTTTACCACGACAGTCCAGCGCAGCGTCCACATCACTGCAGAAGCCGCAGCAATCCATTGATCCATCTCACACCCCATTCGACCCCCAATCATGAACAAGAATCTGAGATACTTGAACTCCCTTGCTTGATGCAGTAACAACAGACAATTAACAACCAAAACGGACTATGAGAAAGATAACTAGAAAGAGACACATTTAAGTCGATATATAATGAAAAATGCCTTTTTAACCCCTTTAGATCAGATTTATTCCCCAGTCATAACCTGTACAGTTGAATGCATTCAACACTTTATGCCAAAAAATGACACAGAAAATACATTCCTTCGTATTCTTATATCAAAATCCAATCATGTTTTCTTCCTGTAAAACAAAATAGGATAGTACCAACCAATTTTGACCAATAATATTATGGCATAAACCAATCAATCAGTCTGCAGCTGTTAGTCACACAAAGCTAAGATTCACTAGTCAGCCAACAGCAGGGTACGTTAGCATCTTTGGGTGTTAGCCACCTAAAACCTTGGGTACTGCTTCTACCAAATACCATGGTTGAAGGCCCACTGGCTAGAAAGTATTTACTTTGAGGAAAGTGGTATCTGTGACACAGCTCCAGATCATGCACAAGGCATTTTACAGTGAACTACTACAACCACATGGAGCATACAATTGACTTAGCCTCTCAGTTCCTGGCATACACTGCTATGCAGTCGGTGTACACCATCAAGGCCTCTCCATGCTTGTTATGACATGCCTGCTTTTAGACAATCAAAGCAAATACCTCATGACATTATATCCCACCTGCCTA
Organism: Epinephelus fuscoguttatus; assembly: GCF_011397635.1. Classification (NCBI taxonomy): domain Eukaryota; kingdom Metazoa; phylum Chordata; class Actinopteri; order Perciformes; family Serranidae; genus Epinephelus; species Epinephelus fuscoguttatus. The sequence goes on along the minus strand of NC_064760.1, from coordinate 18,740,557 downwards.
TCCTGTTTCACTTAGAAATAGGCCACGATAGACAGGATGGACAGCTTTTCTGAATCTGAATTTGACAAATAGCAAACAAAGGTCGGCATAAAATGAACTTAAAATGTTGTATCATTGCAAAAAAGGCACAGACGAGACTTTTGCTGGTTCCAACATTCTATTGTAAAACTCTACAATAAGCTCACTCTCCATCGTTGGAGTGTGAGATAGAGTAGGCATCAATTTGGTCTATGGAGACTGCCTCATTACGCCCATTGCCAGCAGAGACAGGAGAACTAATAGGCTTCTGTAATATAGGCCCCGATATGAGCTACTTCATCGTTCATGTAGTTTGACATCCCCCTACTCCCTTCATTTCCTTTTGCCCATCTCTAGACTCCATTCATTAGCATGGGGCAGTCCAATTCATTAACAGAGGCTGCTTGCCTTATTCAGAGATGGTGATGTGCGGAGCAGCCACTTTCAGCCTGTGGTATCTCTTTCTTCCTTTCCCTCTCTCTTTCGCTCACTGACCAATCAGTTATTCTGCCCCTCACTTGGCCAGACTAATGAGTGTTCATGGAGCCCCTGAAAAGAGCGGATGCAAATCCTGAGGGTGTGTCTCATGCACATACACACAAAGCCACACACATACATGTCAAGCAAAGCTATTGCCACTCCACTGTGCAAAGATTTGAGATCTCGAGTGAGATCAGTCTGCAATAATCTGTCACGAATCAGGCCGAGCTGATGGAACTGTGATATATGTGAGCACTGTGTACCTGTGAATGCTATAACTCATTACCCTTTATCACTGCCAGCACAGGCTGACTGGCTTCATTCCTTTCTCTCTTTCTCACCCGGTCTCCTTTTCTGTCTCTCTGTCTTTGTCATCGTCTTCACAATTGCACTTTTGTTTAGTTGTAATATTGAGTGCAACATTTCATCACATGTACAGAAATTACACAAAGGATTTTATACACTGCTAAATATGGAGCATTGAATGGCAAGCCTCACTGCATGAGCTCTCTTCTTCTGTGCCACTTTACAATTGTTATTATTGACTTTATTAATGGTTACTAAATTATTCATTGCTTCGCAAATCAGCAATAAAATATTCAGTTACAGTAAGCAAAGCATCAATAAAAGATTTAATAACATTGATAGAACCATAACTAATTTACAACCTCTTCATGACTATGCTTGATATGACTACAACTGTTTACTATACCATGTCTAAAATAGCACTGTGGCCAATAGCCCATACAGATACCAATGTTTTTTGTTGTCGTTGTTGTTAACTTCATTTTTATTGTAATTTATTCCACCTTTTGTGACACTCAAAGAAAGAAATCTCCATGAAAAAATAACTGTTTTAAAGTCCTTCATTACACTGCCTTTGAATGAGCACAAACTCAATCATAATATATCATAATTCCCTCTCAAATATCTATTTTATATTTCTGTGAAACATCAACAAATGTCTCCTTCGAAAAAAATTACATTTGAACACATCATAATGTAACTCAACGCTCAGTGCTCAGTGAGCTCTTAGTTCCAGCCAGCAGCTTTCAACAACTAATGTCAACTATCTCTCTTCCATTTTTGTTGTTCACAATGTAGCATTATCATGGAAACAATAGGGTGCGTCCCCTGATACTTGGATGGTGAGTCTACTGCATCCTTTCCTCCCCAACAGTGCCCTGGAAAAGATCTCTGTTCGTCCTTAACATGTGTTTTACCCCAAGGCGACAGGTTGCCAGTACTTTCAAACCCAGCCACTGCTATTGGTGATGTCATCTTATTTGCTGACTGGCCCATGGCAGTCAACAAGGCAAATATAATCAGTGCATTCCTAGTTGTTCTTTAATATTTCACTGGGATTAGTTCTCCTCACTTAATGTTATGGATGTGTCTCTTTGCCTTTCATTATCCTTCTCTTACAGTGTTGTCACCAGAGGTGTGTTATACAGAAAACAATTTTCCACCTGCCAGTCAAGAAGTCAATGCATGAAATTACTCTAATTATAAAACAAGCTGGAGTGATTTGCTCCTTGCATTTTGCACACAACTTAATGTACAGCAAACTGAGTCAAACGCAGCTTTCCAGAAACATTGATGCTTTTTACAACCTTCGGAAGAAGACAAAGACAACTTAATCTAATTGACTGGCTGACGCTGAAGCCTCCCACGAGGGGCAGCTGCAGCTCTCATTAACTTCTCCTCCTCTGTTCCTTCTCAGTCTCCTTCTTTATCCATTTTGTTGTGGACAATTTAGAAATTATTTACTCGATATGTTCATATATTATTTGCAAATTAAAGGAGCAAATTACGTATCGCCAAGATCTGGTCTTTTCGAACATGGAGCTTTATTGTCATTTTTCACAGTTCCCAATCTTTGACAATGGACCATACCAAAATAAACAGAGGGAAGAAATTGAAGATAGCAGACTATAAATAATGCCGAGCTATATGGCTCTAAACCCTGGAGACATACCAAGAGTAAACAGGCAGGAGACCACAGGGGACAGAGAAAATGTGATAGCGCAGAAAGAAATAGGATAGAAAGGCTTAACAGCGAGATAAAGAAAGTCACCCAGCCAGCTAGTGTGAGGAAACAAAGTTGTGCATATCCCTCGTGGGGAGAAAACGGCAGAAATAAGTGACACTTGAGTTTAGCTGTTGTGTAAAAAACAGTGCACAGAGCTGGCTTATGTGCCAAGGCTCTCACACAGAAAACAAAACAAATCTTCAAATAAGCTTATCAGGTGACAGCAGTCAGAAACACAAGCTGACTAACTTTCTGCAGGCCTTCAGCTCATACAAGAAAAAATTGTCAGGTCGAGAAACTGATGAAATTGAATGAAATGCACCTCTGCCGCTAACCCTGAAAGTGCCAGGCCTCTCAATCCCACAACACCCCGGTGCCCTCTGAGAGCCGAGAATCCAAATAGAGTCTGCTGCTATTTGTCCCTGTAACAACCTCTCCTCCATCATCCTCCCTGTGTGTCCCTGGTTGGCACAGAAAGGGCAGTAGCTTCATTCTCAACAGATTACCCTGAGCAGAGAGTGTCTCGCACCTCTGCTTATCAGTGCTACCAGCACATCAGAGCACCACGGACAGGCGGAGAAGATGGGGAAGACACACTGTCCAGAGAATGCACGTTGATAACACCCACCACAAATAGCACAAGACATCACGGCTTCCTCCATTAGAGGTGTCGCCTCCTGCTCATTCCTCAGGCTATAGCTGGATATAATGTGGATTGTTTATCAGAGACTGGCGCTCGACCCACTTGTGATTACTGCGCACCACACAGAATTCAAAATGAAACAATGCCTATAAGTACCTTAATTTAAAGGTATTTACATTCACACGGAAAAACAGCATAGAAACGGCATAGAGGAATTAGCAAGTGAAAGGTGCCTGTCAGCCAAGAACAATCCTCAGTTTGGGATGATTGGCAGGCTACATTGGAACTACATAGCAAGCATACCAGGTTCAGGTGCAGCTGTCGCCTTTGTTGCGTGTCATTCCACATCTGTCTCTCCTTTCATTTCCTGTCAACTCTCTAGTGTTGACTCTCTAGTAAAGGTATAAAATGCCACAAAAATACTTCAACAAATCTAAAAGTCACCAGCCTATCGAGCAGCTCTATGATGCTGTACGTAAAAATCACCGAGGTTAGAGCAACCCATCCTCTGGGGACCATTAATTTGTCCATTGTCTGGACAAAAAGTTATGTCAGACAGCCGTTGAGTTATTTCAGTCGGAGTCACAGTGGCGGATCAACTATCTGACGGACCAACACCACTGCTAGCTTGGCTTAAAAAAAAAAAAAAAAAATGTCAGCACTTCATCCTCTCAGTCATTATTTCATTTGAATCAAATGTGAAATGAAAAGCATTAAAAACACATCTCTGGCTACGTTTACACCCACACTAATACTCCACTATTAACAAACATGACAATATTTTGAATTTGATGCTCGTCATGCTGATAGCATACCATTTAGATATTACGAATTTGTTTTTGTTTGTTTTTTTCCTCTGACTTTAGCCTTTCCGATTAAGACTGGGCATTGGGAGACATTAAGATTTTGGGGTTTTTACCACAGTTTGCAACACACACCTCTTAACCTCAATAGCTTTGTGCATTGTCATGGATATGTTGTACACAAACCAACTTCCCAACAGTTTACACAGCTCGTGTAGAAATACACCCAAAAAAGAGAAGCCCATATTTCTGGTCGGAAGACAAAGGACACTACTTTTAAACAGCATGAAAGACTTGGACATGAACAGGTTTTTGGATATGCCCAGATATCACAACAATGACCTTTTCAAGACAGTGGTTGAAAGAATAAAAGAGGGAGGCTGTGTTAGCACTGTCGAACAAGTCCACCACCGCTATGAAACTTCAAATAAATCCTATTTTGATGCAAAGAAGCAAAGTGAAAAGCAGCTCCAGCCCTTCCTCTTTTTAAATAATATTTTGGGGGGTTTTTTGCCTTTAATGGGAGTATTGGTGGAATATTGATTTTTATTCACCAGGTAAACAGCTCAGTAGGAATGTTCTCTTTTTCCAAATGAGGCCAAAAGAAAGAAAAAAAAATGTTGTGTAAGTAAGTGTAGTCAGTGTCTTAATGGTTTCTGACTACACTGTACTATGTGTCTGACACCATCATCTCATCTACCACTGATAGCACATGCAGTAGCAGCAGAAACATCAGTGTAGAGTGGAAATAATTCAATTTAATGCAAATGAATGCTTGTGTATTCTGAGTTCAACGCTGTGGGCAGGTTGACTTTGCTCAAAGATGTATACAGCGGAAACTGCTCATAGTGGGGGTCAGAATGATCACTATAAGTAGATGACTATTATAACTTTTATTTTTATTTATTTCCCGGGCAGATTACTGACATTTGCACTTTTAGTAGATTTTTTTGACAGTTTCAAAATACAGTATAGCTGTTTTATTACATAGGCATTATCAGTCCACTTGAGAGTGTTTGTTGTTTGAGGAGTCTAGACAAAGTAGCCTGAGGAAGTTTTGCTGCTGCTTCTTGTTGGTTTATAGTTTGTTATAAACTTTGAGGAGATTGCCATTTTAAGTAGAGATTAGGGCCCGACCGATATGGATTTTTTGGGGCCGATGCAGATTCCCATATTATGGAATAAAAAAAAAACCTGATAACCGATATATCGGCCGATTAAATTTTTCTGTTTTTCAATTTAAAACCCCTCGAAATACCTGCTTTTGATGGCTTAAATATAGTTCAAACACTCGTTACTGGGGCGTCTGTGGCTTAGTGGTAGAGCAGGCGCCCCATGTACAAGGCTGTTGCCGCAGCGGCCTGGGTTCGAGTCCAGCCTGTGGCCCTTTGCTGCATGTCATCCCCTCTCTCTCTCTCCCCCTTTCACACTTAACTATCCTGTCCATTAAAGGCAAAAATGCCCCAAAAAATATTAAAAAAAAATAAAAAAATTTAAAAAAAAACCACTCGTTACAAAGATATAAATTGAAGGAAAAACATTTTACTATTTTCAAATACTTTTATTATCAGAAATTGTCTGGAACAAGCAGCATAAACAATTTGAACACAAAATAAATCAAAAATATGATGTGCAAAAAGGCAGTCAACCTCTGGGAAATAAAACAATCATGCAAAGTCTGTATGAATTAAGACATTCACATGTATGTTCACAGTATCAGAGTTGTTCTTATTATTGGCAATTTAACAGAGGTAGGTTATAGTGCAAAAAGTAACGCAAGGACATCATTTCTAAGTAAAACACCATATTCCCTGCATTTTATTAGTGATGAAAATATAAGTGTTAACATCGGCATCAATCGGCCAACTGCCAACAGTTTTGTCTCCGTAAGTTTCCATGTATGAAAAGACCCAAAATGAAAACCTTAAGCGACCTACTTGATTACTACAGGCTAATTAAAAACAGCATCTGTATAGGAATGGCTTTGTTCCACGCTATTTGATCCATATAAGCAGCTGATCGCTATAACTGTGATCACTATAAACATTTTTCACTGTAGTAGCGTTCCCATTGCTTGAAACCATTTTAAAATCCAAGGCCCTCTGACAGGCAGAGAAATGGAGTCATTGTGGAATCCTCTGGCTACAGCACAACGCTGTGTTTCCTGTGTGTTAGATAACAGCTTTAGACCACACGGTATGACAAATTACACAAAAGCTGATGGAAAATCTATTATTAAAAGCCTTGTGTCTGGTTTGAGCAACTTTTGCTAAATCCAGTGATGACGTCTTAATTCGCGCACCTGTCATATGTCATAGGTCTGCCGGACATCTGGCCCCACAGGATGTTTCATCTGGGATAATATAATATGCAGCCAATGGTTTGCTCAAGACCCATTGTGTCAAAGATTACATAAATGAAAACACGAGGTGTAATTAGACTGAATAACAAAAAATGATTGGTCCGTGCAGCGCCATGAAAGCCTGACAGGGTTTTGATGAACCAATGAGGGATCACATATCCCAGTCTCAGTCAGGGGAGTCAGATTAACATTACTATAATCCAGACAAAGAGAGCAACCCATTACTTTAATGAATAATCCCCAGTTAATAATGCAGAAGAGCAGCTTTGGATGGTAATTTATGGATAATGTAAGGAGGAAATGTTTTATCTGTTGTGCATGGCAGCGGTTCTCATTACGGTTTTTATTATGTATTTGTGTCGGAAAAATCATCCCAGTGTTCCTGTGGGGAAAAAAGCCACCAGCTGCAGTCTTATTGTTTTATGTAAAGATGTCTTATTACATGAGAAGGGGTGGGGAGTATCCACAGGGGACGCTACAGTAACTTTAATATTTAGCTTTACATGTTTTATCCAGCCGCTGAGACCTTGATGTCTGCTCAAGGTAATGTTTGTGTAAATGCAAATTAGCTCTAAAGAATGAAAATATGACTCCAATATAGAGACGTCTCTGCAGACTAGTGATACATGGATCGCCTCTGATGTCATCTGAATCCATGTTTACCCACCCAAATTAATTTTTTCTGATTCAGAGACCCACACCCATGTGGACATTTCATTCCCTCTGTATTAGACACTGCAGCCTATGTTGCTTTTTAAATTATTTACTGTATGAGTGAGAGGCTGCTTCAGTAATTGTGAATGTTTCCATGTGAGCAGTGGCGTCACTACAGCAAATATCATGGGACATTTAAGCCGCAGAGCTAAAACCTGTGGTTATAAACTTGACAGAGGAAACAGAACTAAACTTTCAGCTTCTGAATAATCAATGAAGTGTGGAAATGCACACAGCTTCTCTCTTAAAGGGGAAGCACTCATAGTTTCTCCTGCCGTGACAGCTGCAAGTATTTAAGTCAATATCATTATTAAGCATAATGTAATATATTACTATAATTCACTGAAGTAGGCTGGTTTTAAATAAATGAACGTTATTTAAAGTTAAAGTTAAAGATGTTCATATACCATTTTTGTCCTTTCCAATACCTAAACTTGCGCATCGGCTGATGCCAAGCACCAATCCTATACAATCATATTTTCAAAAAATTCAACAGTTGTATGCTACTAACCCTGTATGGATATGAAATTATTGCTTTCATTGCTGTATGCATGGCTCAAGTTAAGCCCAGTATACACTGTGATATTTTAGGCTGTCCCAGACGAAAGATTACCAACGTGAAAGAAACTTGGCGACATCTTTGTTCATAGCTCTAAAACAGCAGTCCTACATCTAACAGTAAGAGAGGTTGGATGGTCGTTGTCACAGTCTTGTGATCAGACAGCCTGGGCTAAAAATCTGGCAGTGTCAGAAATTTGGGATGACCATCTCACTGTGTGACTGCTGTTACAACCTACGTCTACTAACCAACCAATAGCAAAGCAGCATGAAATGGCGCACTGGCGCTAAACCCAAACAGATGGATAGCTGCTCGCCATGGAGGCGAAACTCAAAAAAATGTGTGGGATTTTAGCAAAGAGGAAAATCTCGTTGGGTTGTGGCAGCAGAAGCCTTTCCTGTATGATGTATCCTCCAGCTCTCTAAGCATGGAAGGAAACAGCATCGGAGTTGCAGCTGCCAGGTGAGCAACCTAGCAGCTAGCAAACACACACAGACACACTGCAGTATACAGTAAACGACCCACAAAACTTTGTGACCCTCTATATGTTGTGCTTCACAGATGGAGAAGTAATAACGCGTGCCGCATCCTTGCACACTCAGTATGGGAGCGATTGCGTCGTAGATCGTAGCCTGTGATTCAGTAGGTGCTGTCATCGTACAGTCTGCATAAATCAAACTTGATGTTGTAGCCAAGTTTATTAGATCCATGTCACACAGTGTAGCTTGCACCGAACGTATGACTTATGAGACAGAAGGAATGGCATCAAAAAATTGCTGACATTTTACCAACGGCTAATGTTATGCTATTCAGGAGAAATCAATTCTTCTTCGCTGCTCTAAAACAGTAGCTGCTGGCAGTTGCACAGCACAACTTGCCATGTAGGCTACTGTTTTAGTGTGGCAAAGAAGAAATGATTTCCAGTAAAACTGCTGTTTTGTCCAGGTGTGATCAATGCATACGTTTGCGTTGTTGCCAATTCCCAATCCAGCATTTTAGGCAGTATCAGAGGCATTTCCAGTACTGGTATTGGCACAGCTCTGGTTAACATTCTTCTTTTTTGGTAAAATGGAAATGCCACCAGGTATTTATTACTCCTGCAACCCTTCTGCTATTAATCAAAATATACATTTTTATGACCTGAGCGATCTGCAAATTAAACTATTGAACTATTATTGCAATCTGCACATCACCACTTCAAAAACGCCTCTGTAGACACACCTGGGGCTGTCTGACCTGCGCGACATTGCTGAGATGTGCAACTCTGTGTCTTAAAATGTTTAACTTGACACCAGGAACAAAGAAGACGCATAACAACATGAAGCACGCCAGATGTGTTGTACCATAGGAAAACAAGTGTTTTGCAGATGTTGTGCTTTAGGCAGCACCTCTCTTCACATGATCAATACATGATCAGCAAGTGCCAGGAGTTATTTTGCAAAAACAAACTAAATTACAATAAATTAAAAGATCTCCTTGTGGCTATATTGTATTCTGGTCTACTGAGGTTAAAGTCTGGAATTTGTATCTCTGGTTCATTAATGATGCATTTCTCCCTCAAGGATTATTAAATGTCAGTGGAAAATGTTATCTGGCAAGAAGCTCCTTCTCTTTGAATCTGAGGGACTGACACCAAAACCTTTACTGTTAGAGATGTTAGAACTTTTTCTAGGCAACAAATTAACACTGTAGCTCTCCTACAACGTCTTGGTATGAACAAACTAGAAATATGCTTTGTATGATACACTACCACAACTTTTATTTAGTTTTTTTGGGTGATAATTATCTGAAAATCTGTGGTGAGATATTTTATGAGAGTTTGTGTTTTACAAATTCAGTATTAAGGGAACTTTTGCCACTGATGTCTGTGCACCACTGTCTCAGTGACGTGCACTTGTAGATAAAATATAGGCCTATATTAATGAAGGTTCATTAGTACAGTTTTGTATTTCTCTGTAATGTAGCACAGTGTTAACAATGTTACTGATACTATTCTCTCTCACACCTTCAACACAAACCATTGTGTTGCCCCGCCCAAAATATATCATTTTTAATTAAATCAATATCGTAAACATGTGGGCGACTGGTCAACTAGTGGCCCTAAATGACAACTATTGGTGGACTAGGAAATTGATAGTCAGGGCCCTACTCACATGTACCTTGAACTATCAGTTTATTTGGTGAAAACCCACGGTTATTGGCAAACTGAGTTTGGGATTGTCCAGCTGTGAGTCTTGCGTAAGAGAACAGGATCAGAAACATTTCATGTACTTTGATATTGTGGGTTCAAATAGCAACCGCTGTCTGAGGTCGTACCCTCTCTCTCTTCTGTCTTTTCAGTCACTCTACTCCACACCACTCAAAAGAAGAAAGATGTTATATAATTTTTTTTTTTTCAAAATGTGAGACCATTTTATTTATTATGGAACCTTTTGAGTCATGTTTTTGAGAGATGTGTGTGATTTCTCATCAGATACTATGAACTGATCTTGTGTCAGACCCACCGAGAATATTTCTATGCTCTATTTTCAGTTATCATTGTGTATATTCTCTCGGTCTCGGCCACCTTTTGACCAGCTTCCTATTTAAATAAATGTCATCAATTCTCACAGACAGGGACATCACCAATTAATTTTGCTACTGTGCCTGAAAAACTATTTGAAATGAGATTCATTAAAGAGATGTCCAAACAACCAGCATGGTGTGTTATGCAACTGCAGCACATTTCAGCACTGCTTCCGTTTTTTTTGTCTCACTACTTCTTTACCTGTTCCAACTGGATTTGCCTCAGTACTTTTTACCTCAACTTATTCAAATCTCAGTCCTGCGAAGCCAAGTCATCCCCTCAGGACAGGAGGAAACACTTGCTGCTTGCTGGACTACTCATTTCCCCCCTGCCTGGCAAAACAGTCACTGTCATCTCCAGCACTGCAAATTACATGTTTTTTTTTTTGTTTTTTTTTACCATAGTCAGCCTCTCATATCGTGAACGACACAAGTTACGTTTTCACCACACAGTGAAGAATCTGATCATACTCGTGTTCTGTCATTCTTGTTTTTATCAGCATCTTGTCATCTGGAGTCCAAATGCATTTCAGTTATCATCCTCCCTCTATCCTGCCTGTCCCCACTCTTGTCGTTAATAACCACCCATTTTTCTCTTTGTGCTGCATGGTGCTCCCCCTCCCTCCCTCGCTCCCTCCCTCCATCACTCCATCACTCCTCCCTTCTCCCCACGGCTCGTTTCCATGTGCAGGAGGGAATCCCAACTCTTGCCTCACTGCAGTGGATGAGGTCAGGCATTACGTAACAGGGAGCGAATGAGCAAGACAGCCAGCGCTAACCTCTTTTAGTTAGAAGGCAGGCAGTGAGAAGCAGGCAGGCAGGGGCCATATCTAATATTTATGAAGCCTCTGCAGCATAAATGCATTCTTCCCCTGCCCTGCTACAGTACTGTAGACAGCACTTGGTAAACGGCTGCGTGGGGAAAACATTTGGCCTCCAGTCCTCCATCCTGCATCGCTCACTCCTGCAACCACATCCCCTCCAAACAGGGAGGTGGAACATACAGTACAGTATTACTTGCAGAGATACAAGAAACAAAAGAGCCTGAGGGAACATTAATGAGAACTCAGATCCCTGCGTGTCTCACCAGAATATATGTGTAGTTCTGAGCCAGCAGATGTGAGTCTGGATCTTCAGAATATCTGATCAAATCAGTCACTGGGATCACATAATGAAATGTGTGTCACAACGTTTTGATATTACGTTGAATATGCATCACTGGCAAGCAGCGAGACTAAATCAGAATGTGTAAAAGATATAGTCTGTGATGTTTATCCCTGTCAGAACAACAACAGCAGCTTTAATATCCTGCTGGATTGACTGCCTCAAGCCCAGGTCCGGGAATGAATCAATATCGCCGCCTGTATTATATTGATGTAATGGTGTGATTTACTGATCTGATATTTGAGGATTTGCTCTGCTGAGAAAACATGACAGTTTGTGAAGGCTGTTTCCTCTTCTACATATGCATACCAGTAACACATCCACACAAATAAACGGCCTTGACATTAAACATGTGGCGGGAGAGTGCAGTGAGAGAACTGAAGATAATGAAAAGGACTTAAAGACATGTGTGAGTCAGAGAGAACACAAAGGGTGAGGAGAGAAGACACAGATTATGAAATCAACACAACAGAAAAATAGGGCAAAATATCAAACTCCCTGCAGGGAAGCACTCTGTTTCATCATAGGTTGACTGCTTGCAGTAATTGAACACTTTGTAAAGGGACCACGGATGTAGCAGGTTACTATGTAGTCTGCCAAAGCTGCAGAGCTCTACTGTATCTGTGCCATCGTATTCACTGTACTGGTACTGCATGTTTCCATCCAAATTTAGATCAAACGTGAATTTTCAAACCGTTTAACTTAAGTGTCAGCAGAAGAAAATGCAAATCAGCATCTTGTTTCATCTACAGTGAATATAGGGAGGGACAAGACTCATTTGTGTTTGGCAGCTCTTCTCGTTACAGTTTTCATAATGTTTATGCCCTGAAAAATGATATGGAACTCAAACGTGTGTGAAAAAGCTTCAGTACTTCCTCACTCTGGGGAATTGTTAAATTATTTTACAGTGTGCAGCTTTATCCCTTAATTGTCAGTAGCAACCAGTCCACACTGGAACGGACTCAGTCCAGCCTGGTCCGATCAGTCGTGGCGCTTCGATTATCAGCATCAGCCAGACAATTATACTAAGTGTCCATCTTCACACACCAAGCTACAAGCTTTCTTTCAGATCTCTCCCCCTCTATCACACAGCTCCACACCATCTCACACCCTCCTCTTCCACATCATTACAACTCCCTCTCTCGGTTTCTCTGCCATGTCCCGGTCTTATCTCCTGCGCACAATCACTTTCTCTCTGCCTCCGGCTGGAGCTTTCTCGTGCATTATGCCTGTGTGTGTCATATCTTTGGTCTCTATCTGTAAGTGATTGTTGTCTCTGTGCTCCACACAAGTAGCGTAATGTTGTGGAAATTGCTTTCATCTCGTACACCATCCTCTTCCTGATAATTTCGTGGTGATTCCGTTTGTCAATATGGGACTTGTGGTTGGGACGAATAATGCACATGCTTGGAGATCTGTGGCTTAAATTCCCATTAACAGCTTAGACTCTGAGCTCAAATGTAACAGGATGTCGATATCTTGGCCAGCTGTCTGTCAGCTCTCTAAGTGGAGCTGAAGCCATCAGCCTGGGGAGTCCTGCTGGGCTTAAGGTATCAGTATTCATCAGTAATACAATTCACAGAATCCCTACTATCTCTCTGTTGCCACTATCACCATGAAAACACCGGTCATTGTTGAAAATTACTATGAAATGCCATCTCATGTCAGGGGAATAACTAATTCCACCTTGTGTCATTTTACTACTGTGCATTATAATTTACCACAGGCCGTTTCAAGCAGCTAAGTAACTTGTTTCTGTTAAAAGAAAGTCCCTTACAAAGCATAAAAAATTAATGTTTGCAGGGCTGGACCTGAATATTCAAATATTTGTTTGGTAGGTATTCGGTTTTGACTTCTGGCATTTGATTATTGTTTTGAATGTCAGTGATTCCCACACATTGATTTATTTGTAGTGATCTGCTACAATATCAACATTACTATTTAAAATGGGTAAAATGTTATTTCATTGTGGAGCTATGCGCATCTCTCTCAGTTTATAATGAGAGCTCCACACCGGGGACAGTTGGTGAGAGTCTACCCACGCACATATACCCACATAAAGTCACAGCACAACGACAATAAAGTCCATCTTATCTTACGTAGTGGCAGGGATAACTGTTAGCATTACACGGCTAATGCTACCTAATGGGTTGAATGACAATGTCAAGAAGTGTGAGTTCGTTGGGACAGTTTTACGGCTCGGTGTCCATTGGCCATTGCTGCTGTGTTAGCTTGAGCTAACCAGGCAGAGGTTAAACTGACCATACGCCAAGACGAGAGCAGCTCTGGAGACAGTCTTGGAGTTGATTATTCTTCAGTGCTGGCAGGTGTCCATGAAATGGAAGTAAAGAAGCCTCCTCCATATTCTGTATTATATCATATATGTGTACAATATGTTGTACTGCACTTTACTGCTTCTTTTGCACTTCTGGTTACATCCTTAATGCATCTCGTTGTCTCTGTGCAGTGACAATAAAGTTGAATCCGATCTGATTGCCACGCATTGTTAGACACAGCGCTGTCTTATACCCTAAATATAAATCTAACTTTTTGTTTTTAGAAAAGATTATGAAGTCACAGTGAAGTTGGTCTGGGACCTTTTGGATAAAAAATGTCATTACTTCATTATTTTATCCTGTTAGACATTTGTGTCAAATTTTCATAATTTCATAATTAGTGCATGAATTCTTGAGTTATGGCCAATAACATGTTTCCAAAGTTACAGTGACCTTGACCTTTAAGCACCAAAATGTAATCAGTTCCCTCAAGGTGTTCACAAGAATGGGACAGACGAATGGACGGACAATCCGAAAACACAGAGCTGAGGTCGGCACGGAGCCATTAAGAAAAAGATGCTGGCTTTCACCTGTGAAAAGTCACACTGCAGTACCACTCAAAGGAATCTGATGCAGGGTCTCTGCAGAGGTGGGTGTGAACTTGTGTCACCTGTGCGCGTCATGGGTTTCCTGAGGTCATGATTTCCCCTTAAATGGCCTCATCCTCAGCACTTAGAGCTACTCTAATAATACAGGCAAATTATCTGAATAGTAGAATAATGAAAGTGTAAAAGAAAATAGAGCAAGTCATTTCAGTTAGAGTTTTCAATCTGATCTTGTATTAACGTAATCGAGTGTGTTTACATTGGGAAGCAGAGAGTTTAGCTTGTTTCATCAAGAGGCACTACTGTCTGCCAGTCTCACTGGGTGAGCTGGCAAGAAGACGCCATCTACGCCGCCCACTGTTAATCAGTAACACATATGTACGTTTGTGCACAAAGGCCCACACAGAAAGACAAAACTGCCCAGTATTGCCAGTGACTGACCATTTAGCAAAACCCTTTCAAGACATGAATCTGCAAGACACACAAAAACGAATGCATGCAACATAAACAGTAAAAACATATAGTATAATTACATAATGTATATAAAACTATAACCAAGACCTGTACAGTAGCCGATTCTGCATCTTTCTGAGTAATGACAATGACAGTGATCTCTCTGGAAAGATCTGATTTAGTTGATCTGCTCTGACAAGTTGATAATGTTTTTTTTTTTCCTCTTTGTGTGTTTAAGTGATAGTTTGGATGCATTTATATAGCATCTCTCTAGTCTTCCTAACGCTCAAAGTGCTTTTATACTGCCATGTTAAATTCAGCCATTCAAACACACATTCATACCACCAAACAAGGTGTCACCTGCTACTCAGTGAACCGCTCACACGCACTCACAATTTGGGGATCAGTATCTTGCCAAGGATACTTCACCATGTGGACTGGGTGAGCCGGGGATCGAACTGCCAATCTCCAAATTAGCCCTACCTCTTGAGCCACAGCTGCCTTCGTGAGAGGTTGTATGAGGTACTTATCCATGGTTGGCGCATTACAGTAGATGGTGGGTATGCCCCCACTTCAGAGAAGCAGACATAAGTACCACCATGGAAGCAAAGCACTTTACTGTTGTGGATGGGGGCAGCCTCAAAACTTAATTTGCCACCTAAAAAAGTCCTACCTATAAAAATCATTAGTTTAAGTGTACACTATGTTGAAAATATGAAAATATTTTGCTTTACCTGATGCAGAAAGTCCGTTTAGATGGGACCGTTAGTGGCTTCATCCCATGATATGTTCTCATCAAAGGCACCAGACTCCATTGACAAAAATAGAGATTTTAGTTCACTGAACACAGGAGCTGCTGCCTCGATCAGTTAGTTTGTTTGTGTTATTGTGTGACTTTGGTGAATCCGAACTGACCGTTTTAAACAGCTAAGTCTCAGAATAACACAAACAAACTAACTGATCATGGCAGCAGTAGACCAGCAGCTCTTGTGTTCAGCTATGTTAAATTACTCTTTTTCTCAATGGAGTCTGGCTTTAAAGTGAGCGATAAAACGTCTTTGGTTCCCCATCGGGAATCGCTGTCTGACAGCAAGGTAAAGTAGTGAAAATATTCTAAATATAGTGGGCACTTAACCTGATGTGGATTTTTTTTAGTTGGGCCTTTTGCCTGTCCACAGCAGTACATTGTTTACCTCCCGTGTCGGTACTCCTGTCTGCTTCTCCAAACTGGGGTCATGCCGACCAACATCTACTGACTATAGAGAAGTATCTCATACAACCTCACCTATAAAAAAAATCTAAACTATCCCTTTAAAGAAAACAACTAAACACTGAGTCACACATGGCAGACAGATTCTACTGCAGTGCGTGCTGTGGTTTAAAATGTTAGGCATATTGTATGTCTGGCTACACCCCAATTAGTGAAATAACATCATGTTTTGCCATTGGCAGCTGTTGGGCAAAAAAAACGCTCTGACATCACTGACTTCAGTGTGATCAAATATTTCTGGCCCCTGTTTTTCCATGAGCTCACTCTGCTCTGCTTTAGCCGTGCCAAGCCATGACATAGCCCACATTTCCACTTTGACCTCGCAGCAGGGGACTGTAGCACTGCTGTGGCCCTGCCTGGCGGCACAGCCAACCACAGATATGAAGGACTGAGGCTGGGTGTTTAAATGCTGCGTATGCAGAAAAACCATGCATACGCCTTTTCCCCACACATAAATTGGTATTTATAAGAGCAGTATGTGCAGTGAGGATGTGTGCACCTCATGCATAGTTCACACCAGGCATAAACACAGCTTTCTAGAGCCAGGTGCAGATGAAATGAGATGAAACATAACGCGAGACAGAAGATCTAAATAGCAAATATTGTTTCTTTATGTCATTTGCCAATTTAGGTGACTGAGGGTTTTTCCAATCTACAAAAAAAACTAAAGGCATATTTATAGACTTAATTTTAATTACAACTCCTGAGTGATGATTTGTATTTCTATCACACTTTGACACTCTATTAATGAATCGTTGATCATCTTCTTGACGTTTAATAATGATGGTTACGATATCAGTGATGGTTTACAGGTAGACTTGATGAATTAGTGTTATGGGTGCTATAAATAGCCCCCGCTGTGCGTAATGCTTGTGCGTAATGACAGCTGCTCTGGCACTGTTGGAGAACCTCGCCGATGCTACACAGTCAGTAAAATTGCACTTCTTAACCATCACTTTTGTTGACAGGTTTCTCAAATGGTGCAAATAGGCGGCCGTATGCCTGATGCGCTAAGAAAGGTGATAGATCAGCAATATGTCAAGAGTAGGTGTCAGTGATTGCATGTGTGCGTACTTTGTGTCTACTTTCACATGTCTTATGCATGGGCTAGGCAATACTGCTGTGGTGGGAAAAGAAGAGTGTGTGTGCGCCGAGGTATTTCATTTGTCATTACCTATTACAGCTTATTGCACGCTAAGAGGGTTTACGTTGAATGAACGTATTGCCTCGAGGCTCCGCAGTCACTTAAAATAAATGATGATTAACCTGTCAAAGAGGTTGCCAGGATCGCTTTTCTCTTGTTTTCACATGCATCTTATTAAATGCACCTTAATCATGTTCATGTCTGCAACGCTGACCTAATAAGCAGGAGCTTATTATGTGTTTCTCAGTCATAATGTCTGAGCACTCCCTTGTTCAGTCCCTGTAATAATAAACACATATTGTCAAACAGTATCTGTAATAACCTAAATAGTTGTGTTGCTTGTAATGAGACCAGGAGCTTGTTAACTACAGCTTATGAAAGGCATTTAAACCAAGCTGCAAAACAGCATCTCTCTTCATCACTGGAGAAGCCTTTGTTTGTAATGCCGGCTTCAAAGCACTTCCTGTATGAAGAAGCTAATGTCTCGCTGTTCAGGTGAGATTTTGGCCCATTCTTCCACTCAGACAGTCTTTAAATCTTGAAAGTACCAAGAAGCCTTCTGGTGAATCTTGATCTTCAGTTCCTTCCACAAATGTGCTATTGGGTTTGAGTCTTGTGATCTTGGCCATTCCAACACCTTTATTTTCTTCCTCTGGAACCAACTAACAGTCCTTTGCAGTATGTCTGGGATCGTAGTCCTGCTGAAAGGTCCACTAGCATCTCATCCTCATCGTCCTGGTGGTTGGCAACAGATAGTTCTAAAGCATTTCATGGTCTCACTCCCAGCTTGTCAAATACCAATGCTTAATCAATGGCCTGTCGGAGTCAGACACCCAACACACAGGGGCACCCTTTAGCGGCAGTATGAGATGACCTGGGCAGTGGCATTTGTTGACGCTCCGGGCAACTACTGTAGTATATAGAGCAAGAGAGTCTGCATTGTGGGCGGGGATGGAGGTGGATGGGTCGAACAAACTCCAGACTTTGACCCAAGAGCTCGCAGTTTATGTCCAGTGTGAAACCAAAAGTCAAGATGGCAGCAACTCTGTTTTGTCATGTGTCTCTGTTCACTGTTTCAGTGTTGTGTCATTTTTAATCAAGAATCTCAGCCTTGTGAAAATATGTTACATTCTCACCATAGATTTTGGATGGATTTCTAGAGCCTACACCTGATTCATTGATGCCTTTGCAAAACAAAGGGTCTGCATTGTTTGTGCTAAGCCACTGGAATCACCTTTCCTCGAAATCAGCCGAGACAGCAACCTATCAACACAGCAATCTCTCCATTGGTGAGTGAGCAGGCTACTAGAAGCCATTTTCTGGGATTTATTAACTCCATTTTTTGGATCTTGGACCAAGCTAGAGGCCGTGGCGGGGGTATCGACCTGCTGTCTGTTACCCACATCTGATGCTTTTCAAGCACGTCGTCACACATTCTCAGCATGACGGGCACAATGCTTGCTCTCCTGGCACTATTCTGTCTGCCTCCAGTGAGCAAGAAGTAAATAGGAAAGTTGGGTGAGTGACTGCAATTATCCTCATTATCCTCGTTGTCTGAATCCTTGTCTACAGTTAACCATAATGAACTGTTTCTTGTGGCAAACTAGAATTGGTTGGCTCCTGTCTCTGATCCTATAAAAAAAATTGTGATTCCCTGAACCTGCACTGTCTTTGGTGGAAGTGCTTTCAAAGTTTTTGCTCCCTCATCTTGGTGTCAGCTAAAAAGTCTCCTTAAACTAGAATCTATTATAATCATGGGAAGATTTTTAAAACAGGATTAAAGGCCTTCTGATGACTGAGAGTACGTCTGGTTATTGAACACTGCTAATTCAATTGTTTGTTGTAAACTGGCGGTTTGTTTTTAGTCTGTTGCTTGTTTTTGTGTGGGATTTGTTATGCTGTTTGTTTGAACTTTTTTGCTGTTGTGGTTTTAGTCTTTTATGTGAAATCCTTCATGCTGCTGTCTCAGCCAGGACTCTTGAAACGAGATTTTGAATCTTAGTGGGAATATTCCAGATAAAATAAAACAAAATGCGTTGTTTTAATGATGACATAATATGCTAGTATGTTTAGCATTTCCTGTGAAAACAGAAGTTTGTTTCAAAAAGAGACGATGCATGTAATGAGCATAAATTGACAAGCTGTCTCTCAATGTCTGAAAGTGACGCAGGAGGAGGGGTACCTAGCGCGTCACATTTTGATGTAATGGGCATCTGACCAGGCATCTGTATTTTAGTTGGAAAAAGTGACAATGTGTGATAGGGCTGCCACTAACGATTATTTTCATTGTCGACTAATCTGTCGATCATTTCTTCGATTAGTCGACTAATCATTTCATCGAAAAATGTGTTAAAATGTAGAAAAATGTCAGTCTGTCCCGCCCAAACCCCAAAATCATCTAATATCTTGTTTCATACTCATGCCAAAGGGTTTTAGTTCACTGTCACGGGAGAGTGTGTAAAGCTGCCAATATTTGAACGTATGATGCTGCAATATGAGTATTTTGGGGTACTTTTATAGTACTTTTCTATGAAAAATGACTCGATTAGTCGACTACTAAAATAGTCACTGATTATTTTAATAGTCGATTAGTGGACTAATCGTGGCAGCCCTAATGTGTGACATGGCTCCACTCATCCTCACTTTGATAATTTGGATTCTACTGGTACCATGAAAAGAAAAAACAGCCACATGCGTCCATCTCCAAACGTCACTGTAGGTATGGTATTTTTAGGGTCATACGCGGAGCCATTTCTCATCCAAACATGATGCGTCATACTGCCGTAAGCCAAAAAGCTTGTTTGAAGTTTGCTAGACATTTGAAAAAGCCTGGATACTCACATTTTCTGAATATGAATTACTATGCATTTTATGAATTATGTTCATCTGCTCTTAGCATTTTCTAATGTTTTTATTGTGCCTGTTTGTGTGGATGCCCGTCGTGAGGGCTCTGTCGGTGATGAGGACTGAGGTGGAGGTGGCTCTCAGTGCATGTAATCAATCTCTCAACAGGAGACGTGGAAAAAAAGCAAGGCCCTCACTGAATGGGAGGGATCCTCTCTGGTTGTGTTTACTTCAGGCTGAGGCAGAGAGGATAACAGTTTGGGTCAAAGTTAATGTGTCTGTGTGTGCATGGCTGGAATTTATGTGTCTGCAAATGAGTGAGCCTGTGAGAAAGAAGCGGGACACTGCGATGTGTGGGTGTGCAATGTGGGTGCGCTTGGTTTAGCGAATGTTCATTCTCAGTGCCACACTGTATTGACACAGTGCATATGTTTCATGTGAGTACACTACAGTACACTGCATAGTACAGTGCTGGGTTACATTTGTCTTTGCAGCATTTGAAAAGCGGCTCTCAAAACAGGAGGAGCGAGATGAGTTCACGATTCATCTCAGGAATAAAAAGACCCTTGACATTATTTACAAAAAGGAGATGAGAAGAAAGGAAGGAGAAAGAGGAGGTGGGTCAGTCATTCTGGGCAGCCCACAGAAAGAAGATGGTTGCCATGGTTTCAGGGTAGTTGTGGCTGGTGTTGCTGGGCCGATGGGAGGCAGGCAGCTGGTTGCCTAACAGCAGCAGATGGAGCAACGCAGGTTTCCAAGAACACACAGGCACTGTCCCTCGCCTACATGTGTCATATCGTTCCCGTCATCGTTATCCTGTCCATGCACAGTGCACACACGCACACACTCACACGTTTACAAAAAAAAAAAAACAGACACCAGACTACTCTGTGGGGAGCCATGACTGGGCTTTAGCAGGCTTTTAGCCTTTTATGTGGCAGCGTCTTCATCACCAGAAAACACAGAACAAAGCACCATGACGTCAGCTGTCTTTAAGCAGAGACTTCTGCTTCTGGATTCAAACAACCTAAATTGAATAAATGGCAAACAAAAAATCTACACTTGTGCATGGATAGAATAAGTATAAAACACCATTCTCTTTTGTCATCAAAGGGAAATCTGAAACCCATTAAGTGTGGTATTACAAATGATCAGCGGTATTATTGTTGTTTGGATGCTGCTTACAAATGGCCCCATCGTATCTGATTTGTTCACAGGATCATAAATCATCCGTTTCATTCCTCGAGTTGGTTAAGCTCTCACAAAAACCACATGAACTTAAAAACCCTCAAAGTATTGTGCAACTATATTTAACTAGCAGATTTTGGTCAAAAAAATAAAATCACGCATGTGCACACCCACACATATACAGCACCGAGAGATGCTTCTCCTGTGCTTTAACGTTGGCTAGCAGTAGTAGGTTTCTGCTGCAGCCCCAAAAAATATTTGAATGTGCTTTTGTCAAGAGCACATGTCTGAGCATGTTCATGTGTGCCTGTGTCAGTCTTTGTGCATGGTGTTATTTTAAAGTTGAGGAAGACAAATAAGCAGAGGAGGCAGCTGAAAACAATAACCAGAGGATCACTGAACCCACGACTGTGAACTTTAATAACTTCACAGACCTGTGCTCTCACCCTGGGTAACATAAGTCTAATAATAGCTAGGCAACATGAGATATGAAATACACAGAAGAAATTTTATAATCCTATATCTGCTGTAATTCTTTGCCATACATCTTGGCAGGATGGCATCACATCATTGATACAGATTGGACAGGGAGCTCAGCAGGTATTATTCTGTAGGTGTGAGAGCAGGAAAAGAACAGACGAAAGCAGGCCATACCTTACTCTTGATAGTTTTCCTCAAATAAATCACGACTCTACAGAAGAAACATTTTTCGTGCAGTTGCTATGGAAACCATAATTAGGGTCCAGCATGATGGCACTGTTTCCAATTAGAGCATGGCTCTGTACCAGATCAAGCAATGCCAACTGGTTGCTGGATTTTATTATACATCATGGACAGCACATTTGTCAAAGACGAGCGTGTAGAGGAGCAGAGTTGGACCAAAACACTGGCTGCGAAAGAGTGTGGAGAGGAAGGGAGAGAAATACAGAAAGAGAGTGGGAGAGATGGTCGAAGCATTGAAGCGAACGGAGAGGGTGACAGTGGAAATGGAGCAGTCATCAAGATAAACAAACAGCTTTCTTCTTGTTTGGACAGCACTGGCTTGGCTGACCTCCCACACATGAGTGAGCAGTTGAAAGATTGTTTGGTCAGAAGGGACCCTGTTAATATCATCTAATTAATATTCATTACATTATGACATGATTACTCATCGGACAACACCCCACCCCCCACAATGCCTCTGGTATTGCGCTTGCTTAAATGAATGTGTGATTAAAGTGTTTTCCCCGCACAGCATATATCCCACGGACATGTCAGCCGCACTCACAGCTCAGCTTAAGAACTTTTATTCGCTGCATCCATGTCACTGTTCCCCTCAGTCACACATCCCATCCATCTTGCCCCACATGCTAAGCAGGGGGAATTGGAGCGACGGTGGAATTATGCCCATTACAATAATTAATTTCCCCTGGCGGGCCAAATGAGAATGTATCAGCGTTATTAATAATGAGGTAGCCAGGACCAAAAACAGCCCTCTGATGACAGAGATGGAGGAGGGCAGTCAAATTAAGCTGAGAAACTCACCACAGGCTTCAGGCTGCTGCTGGGCTCTGCTGAACTGAAATGCACTTTACCCATGGGTGGACACACAGTCAAGATATTGTACATGGAATATATAAGAGGAGCCGGCACATGCAAAATGTATTCACTGTTACTAAATATATGTAGTGCACTATGACACCGATGTATGAACTCAATGTATTGATTCACTCCCAAGGATACAGCCGGCAATTCATCATGTCTATAGAGTGCTATATATTCCTCACACAGCTATAAATCATATTCTGTAATTGCCCACAACAGGATGTTTTTTTACATCACCTGGAATACTAGCTGACAGAATATGTTCATAAGTAAGTATTGATTCATACCAATGTTTTTCTGTCTGTGTGACAGGGAAGAAATTCCCTTGATTTTTGCCATAGATTAATAATAACAGCAGCATTTCAACAGCTCCTTTACTTGTTTTGTATCTTTTTTTAAATGACACGTCTAAATGGATTAATGTGCTTTGTGTTCCATGTGTCTTCTTTCACATGGACTTAAAGGGATACTTTGCTGATTTTCAAACACCTTTATATCATAACAATGTGAGTATTTGTAAATAATTTATGGCAAACTTTCCTCCATCTTACCAGCGCCCAGATCTCTCTGCTTACCTCTCTGCTCATATCGCATCATCCAGCGGATTTGAGTTGGTTCTAGGACTGTGGCTTGAACTACAGATCGTCCATTTGCATTTTCATATGCCCACCACCACAGACGCAACGAGTATAGAAGCAGATTAAGAGAGACCTGCCCCCTCTTTCTACCAAACTAAGACCAAACTGCTGATCAAATATAAAACAAGATAATGTTACTGTATTGTCTATTTACTGCCCCAGGAATTAGTCCAAAAATCTGGAAATGAGCTAGCATTTTGCCACTCCCATCTCAAAATCAATGTTTTTTTTGTTTTTTTTTGTTAACTTAAGAGACTCTTTTGTTCTATGATGCAAATCACATCAGTAAATACCCCACATGTGAAGCTTTTATGCGTCTTTAAAAAGGTGGTTTCTAACAAGTGCCTGAATGAGGCTACAAAACGTCATCTCACTGACCACTGTTTTACAGCTGGTGTCGTTCGTTTATAGCCTGACATTAGCTTTTAACTTCTGGCATTTTCATTTAGGCTTTAAAATCATAAAGGTGATGTTCATTGTGAAGATTATCTTGCTGAACAAAATGTATAAGTATCAGAAACTTTTGCTGCCACGTAGCTTATTTTCTGCAGTAATCCAATTCCAATTGAAAAGTCTTATTGGCTTTTTGACGAGTGAGCCAGGGCGATGCTAACTTCCATGTCAACTTACAGAAAAACTTCATCACTGGCGCACTCTATTTCTGGCTGTAATATGAGAACTCGTAAACAGGAAATGGGTGCCATACTGTTACCTGTATTGTTAAAGCAAAGGCTGAAAAACTTAGCCTGGTAAGACGATTGTGATAATGTGAGCTCAACATTCTGTCTCACGCTTTCTTTCAGTCTTGCCCCGCCGCCGCCCCACACACTTTCAATGGGCAGAATTACTCACCTTGACTGATAAACTCCTTAAGCCAATAAGCATAACAAAACACTGGGTAAAATTTTCATCTCTAATAGAACCAGATTAAAAAAAAAAAAAAAAATTTAAAAAAAAAAAAAAAAAAAAAATCAGGCTTTTGTCAAATCTAGCTGGAAGGAGGCAAAAAAATGTTTTTCTCTGCGAGTGCATATTCTTGTTCTTGTTTCATAGTTGTTACAGACTCTAGGATGGTCTTACCAGGACAGAAAAAAACTGAGATCAAACGATAAAAACTAGGAGGTGCTATTCAAATATGACCCAAGATTCTGTGGCTAAAATGGCCACGCTGCATTACATCACCGACCAGAGGGAGCATAATATTGTACCACTGAGGTGTAGTGTTTTCTGGTAGTGGTACATTTTCTACCTCTTAAGCAAAAGAAAATGCCACAGCCCTTTTTTCTGTTTTCTTTGGTCATATAGTACCAAGCATTTGCATCTTTCTACTGCATAGACAGCTCAGTTTAATGAAAAGACTATCTTTCCAGCAGTGAAATACTTCTCTAATGAATGATCACACTTTGCTAAAGAGTTATCCAGAACAACAGTAGTTTTAAAATGTCTAATCAGCACACACAATCAGGCAATCAGGTTCTTCAGTGAGGCAATGACCTGTGTACTGTGGGCAGCCGAAACTGACCTGATCATTTAAGCCACTATCTAACCCATCATATATGTGAACACACATACACCATCACACATGCATGCACACAAACTCTTATTAGCCAGCAGATGTTCCTGCCTGCTGTAAAAGCACAACAACACAAGACCGGCCAACGTATGATGTCATCATCTGAAGTTGTTATGCACAGATTTGTTACAAAACAAACAATCATCCATTCGGAAAAGGTCACAACTGCACACCAATTTTACAAATGGAACAAATAAAGGCAGTTTTCAGTGCTGGAAATCTTCAGTGATTCTGGTTTGGCTGCCATTTAAAGGCCAAAATAAGAGGACGTGAATGTTACAGTAATATCAGCGTGGCAGAATGTTTTGAGAGATTAGTTCCTGATTTTTCTGTGGGTGTCAGAAGACTGACAAAACACAGCATAATCCATTCACTGATATGAAAACACTCAACTCAGGCACAATAAAACACCAGCTACACAGTGACTGTGACAAAATCAACTAAAGACTTTCTGTGTATTCAAACGGTTTATCCAGCTTGGCCAGCGTTTACAGTTTTTCTCAGTTGCATTGGCACAAGCCTTAAATGAAAATCATTCATCTCCAAATACTGTGTGAACATCTATTCCTAATTTTCTCACAACAGCATATGTATGTCTTGATACTTTCACACAGAATTCAAATACATGAGTACAGTTATCTTCAATTAGCCTTGTGATGCAGTGATGCAGTCCTTTTATAAATAGAGTGTGTTTCTTTAATGTACACATGTTTATCTGTACTGTGTACATCCTCACATGCAAATTATTCTAACCCACAGTTTGGTACTGTCACAAGATCAAAATTCTTGATAAAGATCAATGTTGAATTGGGGCTGTGATGGTATGGATTTTTTCTTACCATGCTGAAAAAGTAGCTTATCACTGTGGCTTGGCAGTTTGCTGGAAATATAGTTGGGTTTTCATTAACAGAATTTTCAGAAAATCAGCTAAAGAAAAAGCAAAATGATGAACTTCTTCATCCCCTACTGTTAAAAGGGCCAGTGTGTAATATTTGGCATGGTTTATTGTTAATCTGAATCTGAATATTCTACCCATTAATATGTTTATACAAGTGTATAATCGCTATAAAATAAAATTTGTTTGGTTTTCGTAGCCTTATAATTATGCTTTTATATATATATATATATATAAGGGCCTTGCTTTAGAGAGGTCGCCATCTTGTGCCGCCATGTATGTAAGGCAGCCCGAGTGGACAATCCAGCCAGCCAGAGAATGCGTTTCGCGTGTATAAATGAACCAACGAAGACAGCGGGAGGAAGGAAGAAGGAGGAGGAAACAGCAGAGAGTGTTAGTAGTTCGTTGATAGAGAGTAGTGAAAAGTTTTTTTTGTTATAAAGTTTGCAAATGGACCACACTTACCACACAGCAGAAGAGAATGAACCCGAACTGTCATCTGCGAGGAAAAGAAGACGCAACTTCACTCCTTGTGATGCACTCTCTGCGGCGCTTTTCTTCCTGATGATATATCTCCCCAGCGATGGTAGCAGTAGCACCGAATCCCGTTCTGTGCATTCAGCCTCTCTTCTCGCCCGCTCAGCACCAAACACATGGGGTTCCTCATCTGTATGCTCCGGCTCAAACAGGTATGGCTCTGGGTCTGTGTCCGCTACAAGAAACTCTTCAAAATCGCGATCAAAGTCGTCCATTGCAGCTACTATAGTCCAGAGATATTGCTAGGCTAAATAAACAGCAGAGCTCTGTTTACAGGCTACGCTGTCAGTCAGTGTGCTGGCTGGAGATTGGTGGAGCAGAGAGGGGAGGGGGGTCCCCACTCGGTATAGTAAACGAGTATGTGTGTAAAGTTATGAAGTGTGTCTGTTACGCTAGAAGAGTCAGAGTTTGGGACGGAGTCTTTTACCCCCTGGAGTGTTACCGGAGTTTCTGGAGTGCTCAAATAAACTGGCCTTTTTCCCGAACACTCCTCTGGTCTCCTGCTCATGAGGGATTCATTACAATATCGTAACATGGCTTAGATTTCTAAATAAACATTCACCTCGTCGCTAGATAGACCTACTCCTGAAAAACTCGTGCGCAAGGCTTTTTGTCCCTACGAGGCCACCGTCATTTACCCGACGGGAGGGGTGAGCGAGTGAGCCCTGCAATCTAGAATTTGACCACTGACGTCACTGTTTTCAACCCATTTTACACACTGGCCCTTTAAAGCTATGTGCTCTTGGAAGAGTTCTGCTAACAGCCCTGTGTGCATACATTAGCACATTAAAAGCCAGATGGACGCCTCAGACAGATATGCCAGATCTTCTGGCCAAACAAAATCTCCAACCTTCAACTGTACAAGAAAACAGGTAGCTGGAGCATCACCAAGGAAATCACACACAGACGTTTGACATGGCCAGCCCCTGTGCTAAGAATGGAACAGGGCCGCATCACGAAAAGTCACCTTAAAATGGACACCACCAGGCAAAATAAAACAAAGAAGGCCAAAACCACCTGGTGCAAAACTGTGACATTGGAGTTAGAAAAGAAGAACCAGTCATGGGGAGAGGTGCAACATGCAAGAGCTCTTTGAAGCCTTATGTCCTACAGGGGATGAAGAGGAGTAGGTAAGTAAGAGACGGCAAAGAGAGCTTGCAGTGGCCAGTCCATCATGTCTGCATGTCATTATTTATTTGCTGGATCTGTTTACATTGCACTTGTCACATTAACCTTTTATCGATACACCAACTTTTTTACCTCTCCCAAGCATAAAGACTTTTCTGTTATCAACTTTTGTGTCGTCAAACAGATGCAATTCATCATTTTAGAAACACATTCACACCGCAGAGGACGAAACCTCCTCACTCACAGAAATGTCTGCTGGCTAATCCAGCAAATTAAGTACCTTACAGATCAACATGCTCCATTACATTCATGTGAATATCATAATTTTAAAAAAAAAAAAAAAAAAAAAACAACAAAAAAACAATGTTGCTACACTGTCAACAACAAATGTATGAAAGTGAAAGCTACTACGGTATAAACACTATGACAATATGTCTCTCGGTAGACCAATGTCAGTGTCTCACAGTATATGTCATCATATCGCCAAACCACCCATGTATACTATGAGTACCTCGTTACATCACCCTCACACAGAGTGTGTGTTGTGCAGCTCTCGTAGAACATTATCACTGCAGGCTGATACTGTCCAGCTTAAAATGACAAAATGTTTCGAACCACAAACACACAGCATCACTGCAGCCAGTAGAGTAAGTCAATGGTATCATAATGCAGGTAGTTAAGGCAGTGGTTCTCGATCAGGGTACTTTGAGGGAGCTCCAGGGGGTCCCCAAAAAACAGGAAATAGTTTATTTTCTCTATTTAATTTACTATGGAAGTGAGCCCAGTGTGAGTGAGAGTCATAAGACTAACTATTCAGAACATGGCTCTCACTTCCTCCACGATTATCTACTAATTTTTATGATAGAGCTGCAACTAATGATCATTTTCATTATTGCTTAATCTGCCCTTTCTTTTCTCCATTAATCATTTCATCAATAAAATGTCAGAAAATAGTGACACATGTCAGTGTAATTTCCCAGAGCCCATGGTGATGTCTTCAAATGGTATGTTTTATCCAACCAACAGTCCAAAAATACAAATCTATTCAGTGTTATCATGTATGACCAAGAAAAACTGTTTGATTAACACTGGAAGTATGATATTAATCTGGGCTACAATTTCAAATTTACTGAACAGGATCCTGAGTGCTTAGCGGTTGATGTTGAATTGGCTAAATCCCCTTTTCCCAGTAGATGTTATCTTCACAGGCGTATGTATCTAAAAGGTAATAATAGCGCGGTGCCTCCACTGTGGAACTATTTAACTCAAACCCTATGAGCTACACTTATAATTCCCCAGAAACAATGTTAAATATCACAAATGTGAATAAACCTTAGAAGATAAAATGCTCAGGACAACACTGGTAAAATGTACAACATGAATTAATTTATTTTCTTTTATCTTGGTATCTTTTCTGTATGCTTGTAACCAAAATATTATTTCTCTCCTCTGGTCCTTGTCCAGACATAAATGTTATCTAATGTTGACCACAATAAACTCAAAATAAGTACCAATGTACCAAAAACCCTTAAATTGTGAAATAGGATCAAATAAAATTTCACGCAAGTGTCCTTTAACTTTTTAAAAGTAAATACCAAACTCAGGTAGTTGACCTTTAACTTTTTAGCTTAAATTGAAAATCTCACATACGTGTCCTTTAAACTCAAAGTTTGTCTTGTAAATAAAATAGAAAAAAAACATATTTAGTCCTCAAAACACTTTTATCTCTTAAAATAAATATGTTACCTTATTTTTTTGTTTTTATCCTACCAGGACAAAAAAAAAATGTACCAAATGAAATACCTTCAAATTTTTAGATTAGAATCACTTATGAACTCTTAACACTCCAGATGAAATATATTTTTAACAAGACACAGTCTCAATGAGTTTATATTTTCATGGTCCGTTAACTTAACCCTTTTTAAACGTGTCCAGTTATTACCAAGCGCTTGGGTTTCTAACCGTTGGGCCCTTAAGTTGGTGCACAAAAGAAACACAAATCCTCGATCCTTCAATGCGAAGCGACACACTCCGTGTCTCAGAGAAAAACTTCTCTTACTCACGAATCCACACAGAATAGGAAGCAGGTCAGAAGAGTCGGCGAGCCAGGATGATGATGAAGTGGCAGCGGCAGCAACAGCAGCAGCCACGGCGGCAGCAGTAGCAGGCAAGGTGTAGCAGGTAGTCGTCTGTGTCCACGCAGGTCCAGCGGCAGGGTCCGTCCTCACAGGCGGCAGCAACAGGCTGATTAGCCGGCACGGTCCTCGTCTCTCTCAGTCCTCAGATGAAGCGGCGGCTGGCGTTTATAGCTGATTGTCCCTCACCACGATACTAGCTTAAACGTCCACGCTTTTCAAGTTTACACTTAACACTTTTTCCAAAGCTAGTGAAAACAATAAACGCGGTTAGCCTAGCTGCACTTCACTTCAAACTGCGGTATAATGAGTCGCTAAACAGTGTGTCACACAAGACATTTATCTGCAAAATAATACTTGTGCCAGTATTTTTAAAAGTATTTAAGTCTACAAATATCAGTCACCTCAATATTAAACTTAGTTTTTCCTGCTTCGCTCGCTGAACGGCCACGCTCCTCTCCTGCCAACATGTCCTCCTCTCCTGCCAGTTTTTTTTTTTCTCTTCCTCGTTTACTTCCTCCAACCAACAAAGTAAATTCTGATTGGCTAAGGTGCAGCTTTACAGAAAATCTATTGGCTGACTAGACAGAGCTTTACAATTCACCACAGCAACTTTATAGGAAATGTAGTTTTCAATGCATATACACGTATATGATTTAAAACACACTTTCCTTCTAATTCTGTATTTTGTAGGTCCCTACAATTACAAAAACAATTATTCAATTATCAAAATAGTTGCCAGTTCATTTTCTGTTTATCAACTGATTGATTAATTAACTCCCTGTTGCAGCTCCAGTTGACAACTGTACAATTCTGGTCTTAATCATATCTAAGAATGGTGGCTGCTGGGCACTTGATGTATGCTGGCATCTGTGACTTAACACACGACAAATAACACAACTTACAAACAGACTCTGGTGAATAAACATTTAAGAAATGTGGTAAATAAACCTGTGTGACAAACAACAACAAAAAGCCACAATAGCTACCTGATATACCCCTTTTCCATCAGCACTCTTGGCCGCACTGAGTAAAGTCATGCTGCACCAATTTGTGTTTCCACTGTCTGTTTAGACGTGCTGTGCCATGCCAAGCAACAAGCAACAAAATTAACAGGGGACTTAAGCTGTGGATCAGCCCGCTGCTTTTAAACATCTTCACTCAAGACAAGACATCATCAGTTTAAGACACACCTTCAAGAAAGTAGCCCTGTTGTAATAGAAATGCAAATCTCTGCTGTGCTGGGCTGACAGCCCAAACCAAGCCAAGCCACACCAGCCCATGACTGTCAAAAAGGGGTAATAGATCACCATAGTGGTGGAGAAATCAATTTTCACGTGCCAGCAGGTACAGGATTAAGTCAAAGAAACAAACGTGTTGCTGAAGAAAATGAAGGTAATACAGACAAAGATGGACAACACTGAAAGACAATTCAACAGCAAAGTGGATAGCATGCACGATCCCTGGAAAAAACTAAGAAAGCTGAGCTCAAGAAGTCAGTTAAAGAAATAAGGCAAAGTATCGATCTGGCAATAGGTATCTTAAAATCACGCCTGGATTCGCATTAAGAAAAGATACAGACAACCACGCCAATGACATGTTGATCATTGTGATGGGCCTGCCATCTGATGTTGGTGAGGACTAGAAATAAAAAAAATACGAGAGCTACAGATTGTGAAACCATGTAATCAGAATGGCAGAGGGTAGAATACATAAGGAGGCGTTTATGTGTCGTAAATCACACAGTTCTCCAAGGGGAAAAGAGCTTTACTCAATCTTTAAGGAGGCGGACATGGTGTTTATTCACAGGAATAACTCATGCTGAAATGTTAACTCTATATTTAAAAATGATGTTACTGAAATTTGAAGAAAAACTGCTTGAAAACATTCTGTCAATGCCAAAATTAAGGACATATGTGCATATAAAACAGAAGTTTGGCCCTGAAGCGTATGTAATGTCTCACTTATCTAGATGCCAAAGATCTTTAGTTGCACAGCTGAGAGCTGGTATTCCTCCTCCGGCCACTTAGGTTGGGAAATTCAGTGATATTCGTGAGGAAAACAAAATGTGAGATGTGTGGCTTGGGTGAAGTGGAGAGTGAGTCCCATTTTCTTCTATACTGTACAAACTATGATGGCTTAAGAGAGGTAACGTTCCATGAAATGGCTCATCTAACTCCTGATGTATTCTGGTGCTCAGATGACCAACAGCTAGAATGGTTGTTAAATTCTGATGAGTTTAAGTTTGCCAATTTTGTCGCAAAATCCAGAGAAAGAAGGCAAGATAGTTTATTTAATTAGTACTTAATTTGATAGTTTTTTCAGTGCTACACAGTAAATGTCTTTGTGAGTGATCCATGAATGTTAATCTGATTATTTAGGATGCTTCTGTCACTTTGCTCCAATTTCCATTTTCTTTCTTTTTAATGTTGTCTACGTTGGATTTGATTTTATGGTGTCTTCTAAGCCCGTTGGCTGGGTATAACTGTTTGCATGACACAATAATAAAAAATAATTAAAAATAGAATTTCCACCTTGTGGTTGTATGCCTCCACACACCAGTCAAGTTGCAGTTACAGTTTTCGAAAACAAAGATGCTTCACACACATCGGGACATCTATACAATCAGCACAGTTTGGTTACCCAAGATTAGTGTCATCAGGTCAGTATTGTTGCCTCTTCTGTTCGTGAGTTATGACATTGAGTAATGGCCAGAAGCTGACCTTTGACCTTTTGGATACAAAAAACGTCATCAACTTATCCTATTAGATTTTTTTGTAAAATGTTGTCATAATTAACATATGAATCATTGGATTTTGGCCAAAAACATGTTTTGTAAGGTCACAGAAACCTTGACCTTTCACCACCAAAATCGAATCAGTTGATTGTTGAGTCCAAGTGGATGTTTGTGACAAAGTTGAAGAAATTCCCTTAAGGCGCTCTTTGTATTCACAAGAATAAGACAGATAAGGTCATAGTGACCGTTACCTTTGACCTACGACCACCAAAATCCAATTAGTTGTTTCTTGATTCCAAGTTGTGATTTAAAAAATCCCTACAGGCATTCTTGAGGTATCACGTCCGCAAGATTGGGACTGATGGACTGATGAATTGATGGACAGATGGACAGACAACCCAAACACATAACGCTTCCAACCACGCCTATCACCAGGGCTGAGGCATAAAAAATCCTTTTCAGATGGAGGTCCCTGAAGTGAACTCTTATCAAATTGGAGTCCGTGACCTAATGTGCAGGGTCGCTGACACAAAAAAGATTGAGATCCACTGCCAGAAAGTAATAAACTCAAAGATTTTAATTAAAATAAATGTCTGTTGAGTCACTAACACAATGGTGGTTGAGCCTGTCGCCCACTGATGAAAGTCCTTGCATTTGCAGTATTACAAACTGGGTGTCTGTGGTGACATTCACAGCGAAAATGACATGTGGCGCACAGTTAGTGATGCATTTTCCATCACCCAGCAGTGGTTGGTCCACCAAAGAGGGTATGGCAGCCGTGTTGCAACAGACTCGCTACTCAATTTACCTGTTTGAGAAGCAGCATACTGTTTCTTTCCGGTTGCAAATCAACAAATTTGATGTTCAAAAGAAGGCAAACAGTCAAAAAGCAAGGAAACCCAAAGTTACCATCGATGTTTCCAAGGTGGAACACATTGAAAGAAGAAAAGGGCCTGAAGGCAGACACAAGAGTGGCTCTGCTTCTCTTGGACTGGTAGGTACTGCTTATGTTTAAAATATAGAATCTGCTAAAAATGAGATTCAAAATCTCACCTGCAATAACCGCTTATCTGCACTGATGACACCAAAGAGAGCGAAACAGAGATCTTGAGATTGTAACTTCCTGCCTGACTCTCACAAATATTTACAGCAGGGATCTCAGAGTAAAGAGTAATGCAGCAGAGCAGCAGTTCCAGGATTTTGTCACTTTTGGGCATCTACTGTGTGTACATGGACACATTCAGGCATGCAGGTGTATGTTAATGAATGCAAGAGTGTGTGACTAAAGACAAAAGAGAATGCATTTGGTAGAAAGAAAGCAGTACTATCTGAACGCTGATGTGTGAGTGAGAACTGGTTTAAACGTCTTTAGATGAGGTGCTCAAAGACTAATTGGAAGCTGATGGAAGGGGCCGTTCCACTTCACCTCCATGTTTGAGAACCAGTGCTAGCCACACCTTTCATAATTCATGACTTCAGCAGAGCAAGTTTTCATTATTTATTCTACAACTAACACTTTTTTCGAGATGACCCAGCTCTCATCTTTCCTTCACGTTGTTCGATGCTACCCTGAGGTGGAAACCAGTACAATATATTTACTAAAAAGTTACAGTCATGTATATAAAAAACATATACATTCGTTTAAGGATCTCAATCTTGTTGCAGTACTGCCACGAATAATGAAGTGAAACGAAATGCCAATACGGTCTGATTTTAATTCTGTTGAATAAAATCAAACAAAATGTAATCAAAGGACAAAAGAAAGACCAAAACAGCAAATTATGTATGGACATGTGTACCCTACAGACTGAGCGATGCTGAAAAATGCAGTAAAAGGCTTCTGAAAGTTACTGCCATAAAAGTTTAATTACAGTCGCAGCCTCTCGCCCTTTCATTTGTCTGTTTTGTTAACTTTTCTTCTTGACGGGCCTCATAAACATGACTGAAGGGAATGTACTATTGTGGCATGGAATATTTACCGTCCATACATCTTACATTCACATATAATGCCAAGGTCTGTTGTCCAGTGCAAGTTAATTTACAGTAGTAAGAGTCATATCAATGGAAAAAAAGAAAAAGCAGCATCGCTCACAGTCATATTCAATGCCAAAAATGCCACAAACACTGCAACCTACTGGCTAATTAACGCAGGACTGTGCCACTGTCCTTGGCAGTGACACCAACAGGGTGACTACACATTGAATGCCAGTTTGCAGGCCATGTTTATTTAATGCCACAAGTCTGGTTTTCCTCTCCAAAAAAACAAATCTCAGACAAACCTCAGTGAGCTTAATGTTGAGTTCAATTAATTTTCAAGATTGATAAATTCACAGGCAGGATTAATGATGGAGTGGCAGCCAAAACAACCACAATATAAGCTGATAAAAGCCATAGTCCTAATGTAAAGAGAAGAAGTGTTTAATATACTTTTAACCAACAGTGTGACAGCTGTTCTGACACCAACAGGCTCAGCAGCAGTCACGGCCAACCAAACACAACAATATCAGCAAATATAAATATACTTTCACTTACTGTTTGTAGGTCTAGGTTGTGACAACAATGGCGTCAGCTCACAGTTATCCTTGATAAGTCCAACTGTGTGTTTCAGTACTTTCAGGTCCACTTTTCCCTCGGTGGTGTCAAACTCTCCTCCACACGTGTTGCTGGTTAAAAACAGCAGCTGACGTCTCACCTGGTTCGTTTTTTTCCAACCGTCATAACCGTTGGTTAGCTAACTGTTGTTAGCTAGCTTCAATGTGCTAGCTACACATTTGTAGTGAAACTTTTAACTTTGAATAACTTGACAGGTGGTTAAACAAACACTCCTCCATTAATGAAGGTGAGGCAGAGTCCTGACAGGGTGGGTCCGCTTCATTAACACACAGGTGTGCACCTGTGGCGGTGTCCCCACACCATGTGACAGGTATGGGGTGCGTTCCCAATCGCATACTTTTTCTTTTGACTTTCAGTACGTACTGCAGCTGCCCATAAAAAGTATGTACCTAACATTACGCCTTGAACTTTGACCCTCCTGCTTTTATATCCGTTACCATGGAGATTGTAGGAACTACTATCAATGAAAAAAGCCCCTAAGAGGCTGAATAGGTCTGTAACTGTGACTCCTTGAATAAAATTCATGCCAAAGTCCAAAGATGCATTCTTTTACTGACGATTTATTAAACAAACAACCAAAGATAACCAAAGCAAAATATTACATGATGTGATTACGGTCAACAGAAAATATCC
Organism: Epinephelus fuscoguttatus; assembly: GCF_011397635.1. NCBI lineage: Eukaryota > Metazoa > Chordata > Actinopteri > Perciformes > Serranidae > Epinephelus > Epinephelus fuscoguttatus. Next base: position 18,704,964 of record NC_064760.1, on the reverse strand, counting down.
AAAGAGCCAAAAACCCACACTCTTTGTCTATACACCGCCATGCCAGTGAATGAACATGTAAAATAATGTCAGACCACATACTGTGCCAATTATAACTACGAGGTAGCCAAAATGACCTGACCCAGCATCAACCTGAACTCGGCATGTGAGAAGAAATAAGTTGCGCTATGTCCATTCACCTGATTCAGGTGAGACGACGCCCCAGAATCAGGCAAAATAAACTGGCCTGACTCTGGCAGCCATGTCTCAGCTGCGATGTCTACAATGCCCAGTCAGGCCCAGATTTGGCAACCATCAACAGGCCAGTGCGCGTTTTGGTGCTGGCTGCTGTTTCTTCCAGCTGTTGTTTCTCAGCCAGAGAAGGCCCATGTCTGTAACATATCATTTTAGGCCAGATTTGGTGAAAGTAAATGGACCAAAGCTGCTTCAAATTTGACACCACTGAGCCAGAACACAGCCAAGTTAGCCGATAGTCGGCCGCAAATGGGCCGAGTCTGATGGTTACATGGGTCACTGTAAAAGTAAGAAATATTTGGATATGATTGTGAAGTACTATATGTAGATTTAAACTATATAAAGTATGACTATATACTAGATGATCTAACTCAATTATATTTTGAGGCAGGATGCCCCTGGTTGTTTTAGCTTCCTTTCTAAAGGGTGCTTCGTACCCCGAGTGTCTAACTTTACATTTTTACTGACTTACTTGAATGACTCTTTCCATAAATCCCCTATCATTTTATATATATAATTGTTCTGGTGGAATAAAACTCAAGAATGCAGTAATTCAGATTAAATGTCACGATTCATTATAGCATAGTTGTTCAGTATGTTGTGAACAGATTTAGTGCCATATGTTGGTTGTGTATTTATATGTTGGTGTCTTCCCCCATCTTACCTAATACACCACACTAAAAATTATATGTGAGCAAAAATTAACATGCAACACCTGAATTAATAAAAAGCTTCTTTACACCAACCAAACGGCATGTTTCTGTGTAATATAACATCAGTTTGGCAACTTGTGTATTAAAGTTTTCGCTGACTTGTTTCCTGACTTGAGGGGGCGTTCATGTGAATTTTCCCAGTTTAGAAGTCATTTTTCCCACACCATGTGAATGCAGCGTTGTATATTAAAAGATAAACACTGTTAAAGGGACACAAATGATAGTCTAATAATAGGCAAACTGAGATTGAAAAACCATTTCAGTCCTTATTATTTGGCAGCGTCTTATGAAACATGCTTGTTAAAAGCACATTAAAACAGTCTGGTACTTTTTTTATTTATCCATCACAGCTTAGCAGGTGTGTCTCCTGTCCTGTACCTATCCATAATGCTGACATCTATGGGTGTCAGCAGTATAATAGAGGATAAGTGAGTGAGCCAACCCCCACCCACACTATACTGTGCACCATCTTTCCATTCTAATACAGCAAAATCCAACCGTTTGTAGGTAATGGTCTCATCATCAAAATAACAGGCATGCATAATTTGTTCTGGATTTTTCATTCCTGGATTAAGCTTCGGCATTTTCAACTGTTCACACGGTAAATGCCTTTAATCCTGTAATATTATTACATGGATAAGATTAAATATTAATCTAGGCAAAACAACCTTCCATCTGTGTTTGCAGTAGCCACGAACAGATTGATGTCTCAATGACCACTGTTTGTCAAAACGAGGAACCAGTCGCATTCAGTGGATTTAACTGAATTTACACAAACCAATATTTGGTGAAACTGATGAGTGCAGTGTTAGATTAAGTCTGCTACACTGACGTGCTGTAAGAAAGGTCAGACTGGAGAATTTTTAAGACTGACGAAGACGACCGTTTTGATGTTGACAATGATACTGTAATATCTGACTTAAACTTCTCAGAAAGCGCACACATTCTAACTAATACTGTTTTAGGCAGCAACAAGCTGTGGTTCCAGGATGAAGTCAGCTTGCTTTGTACTGTAAAAAGAAATATGAAGCCTTTAAGAACAACGTCAGAGTTCAGTATGAATGTCTGAACTATGAATTTCAAAAGAATGTAAAAAAAAAAAAAAAAAAACACCCAAAGCTTGCTACAAAGACAAATTAGAGACTAAGCTTCAGGGCGCAGATGTCAAGGGTGTCAAGGCTCGCAGACATCACAGAGCACAATACCGAGCACCATAGCCTAGTTTGAAATGCAATGCTTCTTTCCTCGACTGTTTTCTACCGGAGATTTGGAACTGATGTAAACCACCACCCACCCCCTCTCTCCTGTTAATGGCAACCAACATCTTACTATCTCAGAAAAGGAAGCCAGCACCCTGTTCTGCCAAATGAACACCATGGCTACAGGGCCGGTGTGTTGCTGCCACCCTCCAGCACTGGGCTGTTGAACTCACCCTGGCGCTGACTACCATCTTTAATTGGTCACTACAACCCTCCTGCTTGCTCTAAGTATGAGCTCTTATTTAGGTGCCTCAGGGAAAGTAACATCAGTCATTTTAATGACTATAGACATGTTGGTAAGTACAGTAAACATCTCTCCAGTGTTGTATGGCCAGTTGCATTAAGGCAACAAGCTCTGTGGGTTATACATTAAAGTCTTCCACACAGTGAAGTCCAAAGTGATTGATTGACACTGTTGTGCTTGTTTGTTCCTTCGCACATTGCAGTCACTAGATGTTCATATGTCACTTACTGTAGTCGTTGCATTCTGAACTCCTGAGGCCTGTACTACGAAGCCAGTTCAACTTACCCAGGATATCTTTGTCTAACCCTAACACTGTCCATCTGGATAATTGATACTGCAAAGCTGGTTATCAACTAGTGCAGTCAACTCTGGGTTTTCCTGTCCAGCCACGAGCGCGTTCATGTGAAAGAGGCAGGGGTGTAGAACCATGACTGAAGTAGGCTACTTCATATTATATGAGATGAATTGGTACCGAAAGTGCCTGGGACTGCTAGATAGTAAAATGTTAATGATGCAGGATGTAAACTTTACTGTACGGAAAATTTAGAAATATTGAAAATACTATCCAAAAATACACCGTTAGTCAAGACTTAAATTATGTGTAGGTGTCACTAGGCCAGTGGTTCCCAACTGCTGGGTCGTGGCCAAAAGTGGATAGCAGGTACTTCCTAAATGAACTGCAAGTGACTCGCAAATGTGTCAAGTTTTGAAGTACAGTGAATTTTCCAGGACACAGATTTTATTTTCAATTGCCACTGTGCCATTTCCTGCTGTAACAGACAGCTACTTAACAGAGACAGCAAACTAGCTTGACAACATGGCTAAACGCAAGTATGACCCTGAATATATTAAACTGTGTGGATCTTGAACTAATGACTAAGGAGAAATCTGGACCCTGTGGCTGGACCTCTTGCGAATCGCTACACTAGGCTATATGTGACATTAGTATATTATTTATTTATTTAGCCTAGTATTAGTATTAGTTTTTTTTTTTTGCTTTTCAGTTGGAAGATGACAAAACTACTCTGAATATGTCACATAAAACACTTTAAAATAATGTCAAACTGTTTCTGCCACTGAAGTAAAGAGTGGAAAAGTAGCCTTGTTAATGACCGATGAGGTCTATATGACCAAAATGTTGCATTCATAATAACAGGAGCCAATTAATTCAGATTCAGATTCAGATTCAGAATACTTTATTAATCCCCGGGGGGAAATTGTTTTTGTTCCAATGCTCTGTGCAAAGTAGAAATAGAAATACAGCATAACAGCGTGTACATTATTATATCTTCCTTTCCCTAGTTCTCATCACACAGGTGTCTCATTATTTTGAGCCGCAGTGATGGAATCAGAGTGTAAAATAGCAACAATGTCATTGCGGACTAAAATTAACTTTGCATAAATTAAAAAACAAAAATCATGTGTTTAATGTGTTAACAATCTCTGTTAGAAGCTCTGTTTTAAAACCAGTGGAAATAGAGCCCTGGAACAATGAAATGATTCTGCTGACTTCAAACAACATATAGGCTCCTCTTTTTACCTGAAACTCCAGTCTTTCACCCATGGATACTTATTTCTTCAATAATCTGATTGGTCAGAGGTCAGGGTGTTGACATGCTGTGATCCGATGCTCTAAACATAACCTGCTCTGGAGCAGGTCAACTGTTCAGCATAAGTTACCGTGGTGATTTATCCCAGTAAAAAGAGAACCAGCTTTGTGGCACTAAAAACCCAGCGTTAACCCTGAAGTTACCTCGTTAACTTCAAATCATGCTTCATAGCACAGGCCTCTGGTATAAAAGTGAAAAGTCTGTAATCACTTCTCAGGCGTGTTCACCACTTTCATATTTATGCATGGATGCAATCACCAGACCAAAATACTGGTATGTTATTACCAACATTATAGGTTGCTTTTTACATCACATTTCAAAACAAGAATTACAAAAAAGCACATCCAGAGATCATTTCTACTCCAACCTGGTTGCATCAGGCAGGAGGTGAAGGAGCATGAAAATGAAGAACTTCTCACTGTACAGAAAATTTATTATTTACTCATACAAAATGAATCCCTTTATTCATCACTTATGACCCATGAGGTGGTGTATTTATCTGCAGAGACTCTGCCCTCTGCCTGTATTTTCTTATTTTATTTTGCTGTGTTGAGGATGTTTCTGGGAACAATGTACAGATGAGACAAACATAGTGAGTGGACAAGGCTTATTCCAAAACAGGAGTAAATCTGGACTTGACTTTCGCTTGCGCCGGCAACACAGTTTACAAACAGCAGCCGATAATCCCTGCGTAGTATACCTCCAACATTTTATGTTCTGTCAGTGCCAGGGTGACACGGCAATAAACTACTGAACTTGAATAGAGCATGAATGAGCCAGTTAGTCAGTCAGTAAACGAGTCAATGAGTGATTAGCCGGGAAGTGAGTGAGGGAGCAAACAAAAATGACAGATTGTTCTGCCATTGAAGCTCTAAGCGGCTGACAGCGATGTTAAGTGAACAATGCTCCGCTTTTGTCATCTCAGGGCATTTGTGTACGTACAGTACACGTCTGGGATCTCAGAGGCTTGTGTGTATTTGTATGCAAGCGTGTGTGTGTGCGTGTATTTGTGTATCAGGCTGTCAGGGCTGTCCTCCACTCCTAATGGTTTAATGGGCACCCTGTGGTGCCTCTCAAGCCCCCTGGAGTGGGACACACTCAGAGTGTGGGGGAGCACAAAGGCGCAGCCATGTCTCTGGAGAGGAGTGTCTTTGTGACGAGGGGCCACTGCTGTGCTGACTGTTGCTGGCCTCATGGTGATTACCCTCCCCGGGGGGTCTGCTTTGTGGGCCCTGAGACCCAGGACTTCACCTTTACATACCCCCCTGCTGCGCCTCAACAGGGGGCCGAAACGCACCCCTGTCGATCACCTCACTTTGGTGGAGCAGCCCCTCTGTCAGCACACTGTGTCACTTTTTCCAATCAAGAGAAGGTACACGACTGTGCTTCACAACTGCAATGATCCCTGCAGTACGCGTATGCAAATATACTGTATCTAATATATAGTATATAATATGTATAATGTAGAAATGAGCAGGTCATTTGGATATGTTACTGGAGAAAACTGGGTTAAAACTGTCCATTCTGTCCTGGCAGAATCAAAAAGCATCTCGACAGTGCCGAATTAAAAGGAAGGTAGATAGACGCACACAGATACATGCGCACACACCCATTTAATACATGCATACAGTAAATACATCCGCAAGCCTGTCACATTTTCTCACATTTCATGACCTACTTCAAAACAAATGCATATTTTATATGTCGAGCAATTTCAACCACATTATTCTCACACAGAAAGCCAAGTACAGTATGCAGATCCAATCCCACACACTCTGCCCACTGGCTCCCGCGTTCCACACCAAACACCCTGCAAGAGCGTATAATTGTGTGTTGACTGTATTCCTTAATAAAAGAAACCCAGGACTTAATATGCCTTTGAGAAGGCTGTAGCCTGGAGCAGGAGAGCGGGCATCCCAGAGCCTGGCTCCAGGTCCAAGGCAATGGAGGCGAGTAGCTTAGTTCCTCTGATTCCACTGATCAGGGTCACACTGCGGGGGTCCCGGTCGGTCCCTGGTGAATAGTTCAACACCCACCTTCGGATCTCGCTGTCATGGAGACTGCGGTTGACTCCTCACATTTCTTTTTCCAGTCTTGATATACTGTATCTGGAGAATAAGTCTGATGGAAGTCTGTTGACATTACAACAAAGATGCATTTTACACCATGTTCAGCATGTGACTGATGTGTTGCTGCAGGTCTTTATAATTACCTGAGTTTGGAGGATCATAACTCTCGCAATCGTAACATTAGCATCGTGAAGCCAGAGGGTCTATCTGCCTCTGTCTCCATTTCTCCTCTCGGTAATGCTCATACCTTCTCCGGCTCAGACTTGAATTACATACCCAGCTATCGTCAGGACATGTTTAATTTTGCTATTGGTGATTGAGGATGCATCTGTGGTGTCTGGCTGTCCACCACAATCAATAAGCTCTCTGAGCAGCGTCTGGGAACAATGTTAGTGTAAAGGTCTGCTTAATGTGGAAATCGATGGCCGGAGTGTTTCGGGGGAAAAAAATGCTGACATGAAAATGGGCAATTTCTTTTTAACTTCTTTTTTCTTTCATTTATCAGGCAGCTCTTTGAAATCAGCTCTAAAACCTGAGAGCAAATGTACTGATTGCTTTCTTTTTGGTTTCATATAACTAATGTACAGTCTACATTGTTGTGCTCAAGCTTGTTCTTGAAGTCCAGTTGTATTGATCACAGAGTAAGCAGGGTCGTGACTTAAAGGAACCAGTTGTATGCAGGGCTAACTTTACCAAACACCTTTTCAAGGCAAAGCTGTAGAAATCAGGGTGAAAGTGTTTACATGCTTAAATTTGGTCTGTACTAGAGTATCTTGTCTTAAGATAGGCTGACCTTTATTATTTTATGATTACTGTCTTCTTCCAATTTTATGTTGCTTATCTGTGTCTGGGTTGAGGTGACAGCTGGAAAGGATCCCAGGGAATTCTCAGTTCAAATGGGGAATATAATCCCTCCAGCATGTTGTGGGTTTGCCCCAGAGGTTAACTTCCAGAAGGCAATTTGATGTCCTAACTACCTTAACTGGTGCCTGTCAGTTTCAAGGAGCATCAAATCTACTTGAGGCTTCTTCTCGATGTCTGAGCATTTTCCCCTGTCCCTTGGGCGCCCACCCACCTTGCAATGGACAATTATTTTGGTCACTTGCAGGGTTGGAACTTGGGTCAACTGGCAAATTGTGTGTTTTAGACTCAGTTCTGTCTTCATCAGAGCAGTCTGGTGTAACACCTGCATCGCTGTGGATACAATCTCAGAAGCCACCAGCTATTGTCTGATGACGATAATGCCTCTGGGGGTAACAGCCAGTATTTCTGGAGATCCAGTGTAACCAGCACATACTGGGTCCAAGAATTCCTCTTCCGTGTGCTGCTCATTGTTTAAACTTCAGACAGATCCAGACAACAATTCGGCTAATCTCTACAGTAATGCAGATAAATTAGGGGGAAATAAGCTAATAAGCTAATAAGCTACATTGTCACTAGACGATACCCGATAGGTTCCCAAGATTGCATTTCTGCCAGTGCGCTCCACCTCATTTGTTCTCCACACGGACTGTTAACCTGCAGGCAACCAAAGCCAGCTAAAATGGGATTGGTTAACACTGCTCGGGCTACAAATGGAACCCAGATTGCTTCCAGTACCAAGATCTTGTGCCATTGCCTACAGAGTCAGCAAACATATGCTGATATCTGTTTATAGAGATTACTGCAGACACAAGTTACAAGATACTTTAACTCCTTTCTCCACTAATCCACTCCCACATAGAGAGTGGATCATTTGCAGAACATTGTTGCTGCAGATTCGGAGTTTCTGACTCTTATCACAACCTCTCCGAGTGCACACTAGGGGTCACACTTTGAACAAGACTGCAGAAGTAAGTCTTGCTGATGGGTTACTTAAAATCAAATTTGATTTGCCTGGACTGGACCGGTTTCATATTACTCTCCCTTCGAGCATCTCAGCAGCATCTCAATGGCTGTTTATGGCCATTCAGTGTTGGCAGCAACAACAAGCAGGGAGTCGTGACAGAGGCAATGTAGTTTGTTTCCCAACAACCCTCTCCTTTTCAATTAACTTCTTTCACGCTCAGCTGTGATTCAACTCCACAATAAGCATTCAGGCAAACATTCAAAGGCACCTCCCCAAGTGATTTCTAAATAAGGGCTTGTTTAATGGAAATATTTAGACAGGGGATTTAGGGTGCTCACCAGTTGTGCTCCTGCTCAGCCTCCACCAGAGCTCCCTGCTACATTCGAGGTTTGCTGTTTACAGCATAATCAGCTTAGGTTCTATAATGTCTTTCCAGCATAGCGAGAGATGCCATTTACAGTGAAGTGGGCACTTCAGCAGGGATCACACACAAATATCTATTTCACAAATCAGGATTTATTGGATAAATAAATCCAGATAACCTTCTTTTACTGTCTCACACACAAATATAAACACGTAGACATTTTGTACTCGGGCAGCAAGGAAAGTAGGACTGACCAGGAAAGGGCAGGTCATTTTGCTGCAAGAAAATATCCTGTATATAACTGGATTTAAATTGTATTTGTCAGTGTATAAGCAAGAGGAGAGAGAGAGAGAACACTAATTCCATGCAATGCAAGCAGCACTCACAGTGTGTGCCAGCATATTGGCAAACAAAATACACTTCTGGTGCATTATGTAATTCTGGAGGAGTTCCCACTGTAAAGCCAAGTAGCAATTCAGAGGCTGCAAGGTGTGCTGCAGGAAAACTGCTATGAACTATTCATGACACTTCCATTACAGCCACAGTGCTCCTTCATGCTTTTCCTACTTTTTTAACAGCTGTGCAAAGTTGCCATCATGCCAGAGGTCAGAAGTGATTAAGATCATTTTTTTTGGCAGTGGTGTGTTTGTGGATGTGTGTGTGTGTATGCCTTCAGGATTTAGATTAGCTAGTTTACAGTGCAGAGCTGTGCATCGAGTCCTGAGAAAGGCTGTAAAAAAGAAAATAAGTAATAAATTATTATGTCAATGCCTACTAGCATTCCGCTTGGCATTTTACTCAATTCAGGTTCACATACAATACAGTAACCTGAGCGTAGAATTGTAATTGGCACACACCTTTCGTGTTGTGTAAATTGAATTCAGTTGATTCAGCTCAGCCCTTTGTCCCGAGACAATGATTCAAACAGCCTATAATTAGGGGTTTGGTACATCTGACAGTGTGATAACTACACACAGGGAGAGAGGAAATGGAATTGTTACGGCTAATCCATTGTTAATGGCCTATCACAGGTTTTCCACAGCTTTAATGGCAGTTTTTAACCGTGAAGCTGGATAAGGGGGAGGAAGAGAGAGAGAAAGAGAGAGGAGCTGCAGGGGAAAACAGTAAGACTGTGTCAAGACAACAGAAGCAAGACACAGAGAGAAGGGAGTCAGTAATAAACGGGCATTCTTGCAAACAAAGACATGAAGCAGAGACATTTATGAAACAATAACATATGCATGCTTTTTGATGGTTTCTCTTTCACTGATCGTCTGTGGAAAGCTGGGTCAGCACAGTGGTGCCGATGTCGCTCGCTGCTTTACATGTGAAATTCACTTGTATTGTGCTCCATACAATAGGAAAGTGAATTGCTGCATCCAGTCAACTTTTGTAACCCCCAACAGAGAAGTGCACTGATTTTGTTCCATATCAATGCACTGACTTTGTCCAACGTGTGAGGAACAAGGAAAGAGTGCAACAAAACAAAGATAGGCAGCATGTAGGTTTGTTTTTCCAGCGAGGAGTTGCTCAATATTTCATGAAGTTGTTGTGCAGAATGTCCAAGTGGGAAGAACAGAAACAGTCCTTATGGAGAAAACTCTGCTGGTGCTTAACTAACAGCTTTGTAACAAAGCTTCATTTTAACTGTTAGTCCAAACACCTCGGCAACGGCTTCCATGACGCATACTCATCACTTTTATAAAGGGTGAAATCATAGTTTGTCATGTCAGAGATCTTACTGAGTACACCATGAGCAGTTAAAATAACCATTTTATTATCAAGGGTGAGCAAAGTTCTGAATACTCTGTTCCCACTTCAAAACCTGCAGTGGTGAAAAGCTCTGAAAACACACCTGAGAGTGGATATTATCAAGAATTTGCCAGATCACATGTTTCTCTTTCTAGCAAAAGAGCTCAGTGTCTGGTTACCATCTCCTGTGTGGCTTTGCAGAAAATATGTAATGAGGTGCATCCAGGTGCAGAGAGGACCCATGGCATTCACGCCTCCCTGGGGTGTTGAGGCAGATGAATTTCTATTAATGATCACGCACAACAGCCTTCTGCTGCCTAAAGGCACTGGAGAGATGACTTGCAGATTAGCACCCCTCTAATTGGTAGCAATTGCCAGCCTCCGTCCTTCTCTGTACCTGCAGAATAGTACATCATTGTCTTTGTGACTGATTGTGGAAATATTGCTTATTACTTTTAGGGAGGCGTTAGTGTGGGGAAACATCTCTAACGTCCTCAACATCCACCATCAAATCAGGTTATTGCTTTCTGTACTGCAGTGCTCTACTAGCCAAGTTTTGCATTCAAAAATATACCTTCCACTGCACAGGTTACGGGTAAATACTTGTGACACTTGCCATATGGCTGCATACCCACTGCACCATATGTCGTGTGCAGTGGCAAACACAGAGGGGATGAGAAAGGAGGGTAAAAAGGGTCAGCTGTGGGAAGGTGCGGCTCAATACTGTGCATTAAGTGTCAAAAACTGAGTGAATCCGCAGCAGACCTGCCTGGGTTATGTAATGGATGAGCCTGTGTGAAGCCTCTGCTGTTATCATTAATTCATGTCACCCAGGACAACATGCACAGGAGCTGAGGAGCCACCGGTGGAGACACTGAGAAGGAGGCTGATCCTGTGGGAGGATCAGGCAGCACAGAGGATGGAGAGATGGAGGGCAGAGGGGAGAGTGAGGCTCGGGCGTGGTCAGACAGACTTTGTTTCAACTGTCAAAGAGCCAGACAGACACAAAGACACCGTGGCAGGAAAGAAAAACCCGAATGTGACCACGGTGCTTAAGATGATTAGCAGTGTTTTGGCAAATGACAAACTGAGAGTTTACCTCTACCCTTTCTGGATTAGTCACACTGTTAAAATTAGCTCATGCGACAGAAAATCATGACATCATGTGGATGACCTGAAACCTTTTGTTCTCTTCCACCGCAGTGTGCTAAATCTCTAATAACATGTCTAATGTTCTGTGACAAATTGTGGAAGCACTTTCTCTCTGTGACTACATTTTTGGGGGAGTTTGAACCAAATTGGTGGAGTCACAAGGGAAAATGTTTTAAAATTAGTCTCAATGGTTTGATGCTTTTGTTACTGCAGGCTTATCAGGAATGCCTGTGTCTTCTACGTGCTGTGGGACACAGTCACTAAACAACGTAATAAATTGATGTGTTATTTCTGAATACTATAACCCACTTACAGTGTTACAGCACAGTCTTGACTTGTTTCCTGTGTTCTTTCACCTGCTTTACCTTTGTACAGAGTCTACATTTTATTTAGAACAGTGTTACCAATGGTTACAGTTGACTGTTGACAGAGATGCAACTACACATATATTCTGTGTCACCGCTACAGCAGCCACAAACATGTGAGTGCATGCTCAGACACATGCAAAATTTAACAGCTAAATATGGACGGCAGCCACCTTTAGACACTGGGTAAGAGGCATGACTCAAAAAACACAAACTGTACTTGCAAACACCCTGGTATCACAGTTTATGTTGTATTTTAGGATAGCATTGTGTAACATCTTGTAACCTTTTGGCTAATTCTTTTGGCTTTTTTTATACCATGTGTATTTATTAATTGGGACTGTCCCTTTTTAAATAAAATAAACTGAAATTTGATGCCTTTCCATTTGACAAGATAAAAAAGACTTGCAACTAAACTTGGACTTTAACACCAATGACTCATGACTTCACTTCGACTTGAGCCTATTGAACTGAAAATACTTGATACTTTTCCCCAAGTTCAAGTATCAAAAAGAATGTTTAAAAAAGTGGCAAACATTTATGACGTTTACAGATTCATCAGCCTCATCTGCCTCAGCAGTCAGCAGCCTCAGGGTCATCAGCCACCGCCACCACCACCAGTGTCTGGACTCCATGGGGGGATTCATCCTGCTGCCACTCAGATGTCAGTATTAACAATTAGTGAGCTAATGCTTAGCTAATGTCAGCTGAACAGCTACGAAACTTTTTTTTTTTTTTTTTTTTTTTACAAATTTATTCAAACAAATAAATGCAAATTTTAGAAAGTATACCTGATTATTGTAAACATATTATATTACCAATCTGTTACAAAAATGGCTTTACATTTTGTGAAGACCATATTGTGATTTGTTTAAGACTTGAAAATCAAAAAAATTGGACTTATGACATGTCAGAATTGACTTGAAACTTGAGTGCAAAGACTTGAGACTTATATGTGACTTGCAAAACAGTGACTTGTTCCCACCTCTGCAGCGTAGACATCAATGGGATTGTACTGCAGTCAGCACTACTAAAACTCACCATGTAAAGCCTTGATTGAGCTGTTGATGTTTTTAGCATCTATTTATTTGGTTTTATCTTTAATCTGCACCTGTGTTTCCACAAGTATACTGTATCTTTATTGTATATGAAAATGACTGCAGTAAAGTAAATGTGGCTTTGACTGAACACTTGTTGACTTTAAACAAGAAGCAACCCACTGTTCATGTAACCAACTGTAGTCGCAGCTTTATGGATGGAGATTAATGGCACTGTATAGCTGACAGGCCTTAGAGACCTTTTAAGTTCCACAGGGGACATACCAGGGGTCCATGTCAGTGCTGTCCACTCCTCAGTGACACATCAGAGGGTAGTCGTTCTCTCCTCTCCCTCCATCTGGTCCTCTAAGCTGTTGTAGAACAGATAAGCCTTTGGTCACAGAGTTTTACACTTAGCAGAGGAGGCATAAAATGCTTGACTTCCTTCCACACAGATTGGTATTCACTTTCTTTCTGTCTCATTGTTTCCTTCATGTGATTTACAAGCCCAGTCACGTCACCCATGGCCTTAACCCTCACCTAACCTCTGACAGCACTTAACCCTCACCTCACGGCTCCCAGGAGCACACAACATCATAATCAGACACAGTGAGGCCAATAAACACGACTCCTGGAGGGGCAAGCGTGTCATAAACTCTGCCTCGTGTTAAAGTCTGAAGGCATGAAGTTTGTCTTCTCTCGGCTCTGGAGCATGGAGAGGACTCAGTTAAATTAGCTTGTATTCACATTTGTTCACACAGTTTAATCATTTGGCATTTTCACAGATAGCAAAGAGAAATTTCTCTCCCACAGCAGCATCACAAGCTCATTTTTACTTAGCCAGATGGCAGGTGGCTAAGCTAGATGGGAAAGTTATTGTCATCATCAACCAATAGAGAGTAAACAAAAAATGCACCACCGCTCCTCAAAGAAATGAGAAAACTCAGGCCAGGAAATCAATAGTGCCCTTCCTTTTTTGGAGGTTTTTAAATACAAATAGCTAAGGCTTGACAACATTTGTATGATTCATCAAAATACGTATTCCTCATACATGTCAAGGCTGCATCTCAACTTTGTCGTTGCCTTATTTAAAGGTCCAGTATGTAAGATAGGGGATGTATTGGCAGAAATGGAATATAAGTATATTTTTGTAAGTACATAATCACTTGAAAATAAGAATTCTTTTCATGACCTTAAAATAAGCTGTTTACATCTACACAGGGAGCAAGTCCTCATCATGGATATATTAAAAGACTTGGAAACAGCATTGGTGGTGGGAACCCATTCATTCCTATGGAAGTTGCTCTGTGGCCCAAATAGCTCTATACTCGCTGTACGAAATTACTGAAATTACTCTGATGATCAGTTCTGCTTCCACATAATTGGGCCCATAGAGCAGGCTCACGGCCATTGAGGATAACCAATCGTGGCTGAGCAGCCAACTTCCACTGACCAAGTGGCTGACTTCCGGTTTAGCGCCCTGCTAATTTGAATGTCGATAAAATAATTAAATTTTGTGGCTCTTTTAGATTTTCCGAATGTTATCGGACCAAATGAATTAAATCTTGATAGTGGAACAAGACATTTTTCGTGGGCTGTGACACTCAAAAAAATTTATCAGCTGATTTACAGATGTCTCTTTCCGAATGTAAGTCTATGAGGAAAAGTATTTTAGGGCCCAATGCATCACGTGAGGGACCCTGGAAATTACAGTACCGCTGTTTGGCCACTACGAAAATTGGCTTCAAAGCCCAGTCGCTTCCTGGACCTGGTCCTCTCCATGGAGTCCGCCATGTTGCACTGCCATGTTTCTACAGTATCCCAGAACGGACAAACCTTGACTCTAGATAGGGCCATTCGTGTTTTTGCACTAGCCACCATACCAGCCCCTCCATGGTGAGCTGAACAGTGTCCGAGAAACAGTTATTTGTAGCCTGAAACTGCTTTATTCAGTGTTTTAACCGGTTTAAATCACCGAGTCTGTTTGTTTTGGAGAGGAAGAAACCTCTGTGGATAATTCAGCTCCCGGTAAAAACTTCCTGAACATCTGGATTTGAAGTTATTAAGCCTGTCTGTGATGAGCCCAACAAGGTTGGAGAAACACTACTTTGTAACTTGAAACTGCTTTACTCAGTGTTTTCCCGGTTTTAATCACCTGGTCTGTTTCTTTGAAGGAATCCTAACCAGGAGCATTAGCTTAGCACATGGGAGAAGTCTCAGCTGGTTGCAATCTGCAGTCCTCATCGCTAGATGCCACTAAATCCTACACACTGCTCCTTTAAGTACAGCTGTGTTAATTCTAATTGACACTGAGGTCCTGTGTGAGTCTCACACAAATGAAGACCTATCTTCGAATTGTGATTTAAATCATCCACCCATTGTTTTATTAACTGCACATCCATTATTCACTGATAGTGCCGTCAGATTACATAATGATCATCATTAGATTAGCCATTATTAAAAAAGTCATTACAAATGCTGCAGAGGTGCTGCCTTAAATCAGCAGAGACTCTTTTAGTATTAGTGTCAGCCCAAAGAGATTATATCTGTTCACCTTTTAGAGAACTGAAAATAATCTGAATTTGAGGTTTGTGTCTCTGATCTATTGTACAGCCAGTATTATCAGAGGCTGTTGCAGTGCCGGGATGGAGTGTGAGATAATTATCATCAGTACAGTATGTCTGTTCCTTCCTGTCTTCTCTCCCCATATTCAGATTCTGGTTATGTAATCACAGCATGCCTGGTCTGTGGAGGCTGACAGCGTTGGATGTTAGGCTGCGGATATAGATCTCTTTTATAAACCTGAAAGCCTCTGTGAGCTCCTGAGAGCAGTCTTTACCTTCCTCTAAATTAGGCTGGTCATTTGGATCAATCGGGGATATCTCTGAGGGTGCAGGTGTGTGGAGGGTGGGGGTATACGCCATGCTACGTCCTGATCAAATGTTGTTTTTTTTTGACAGCTCAGTGACAAGAAATGAATCTGAGTTTAACTTCATGGATGTATTACACATCAGGTAGAAAAAGGAAGTGGGCCAAGGCTGGGGCAACGGGTCAACACAGCTTCCACCGACAGCAACGGTGAAAGAGAAAAGCAGGAGTGAAACAACACTGCCTTCCTTTAGCAAAGCGTGTGAATGATTTTGTCGAAGTTCAGAGTCTTGTAAGAATCGTGTAGGTAAATATCTTTTTAAAAAAGGAGTGCAGTACGATCCTCTGACTGGCCGCAGTGGGTGGGTGGGCGGCTAGAAAGGGGCAGTGTGTTTGATGCTACAGTACTTTTCATCTTCCTCCAGGGCAAAATGAATAGTGACACAGGAGAAATGAAGATAGCGTACATGCAGGAGATGCTCAGAGCCTTGTCGTTTGCAGTTAGCCTTACATGGTAGAAAGACTGAATCCTTACTGTTCTCATTGCAGCCAACTAGCCATGTGTGTGTGCGCAGGGGAGAATTTTGGTGCCCCCCAACTCTGGGGGATCTCTTGTGATCTCTGTAGAGTGATGCAGGACTGAGTCCTAAAACACAAAAATGAGTTAGCATTTCAGCACTCCAGGTTCCCTCATCTCAAAGTTCATGAATATTTTTGAATGGGTTTTTAGTCAGATGCTTGAAATAATGTTTGTGGTCATCCATCCATCCATCCATCCATCCATCCATCGTCATCTGCCTTTTCGGGGCCAGGTTGCGGGGGCAACAGGCCAAGCAAAGCACCTTAGAAGTCCCTCTCCGCACCAACGCTTTCCAGCTCAAATGTGCAAGAATCATAAATGTTTGCCACTGAGCATAATTTCTGCAATAAGTCCAAATCCAATGGAAAAATCCCATCAGCTTCTTGATGAGGGAACCAGGGCGCTGCAACCTGCCGCGTCGGCCTACAAAAAAAAACAAAAAACCCTGCAGCATTCTACTGTAGCTAAAAACAGGCATCAGAAAAAAGCCACCAGAGAAATAAGTTACCTGTCTCTTTCTTAAGGGTATTTTTTAGCTGTGTCATCGTGGTGCCACTAATAGATTTATTTAAAAGTCAGCCAAGTTCTGATGAGCTGCTGCAACCTTTGTAAGAGAGAATATCCACAAATATCACTTGTTTCATCTTCAAAAGCCACTAAAAGCAGGAGCACTGGCTGATTTTATTTATATTATGAACCCAGAAATATAAAAGAGAAAGCCACAGAGGTTATCTGAGATGGCCCATGTCTCTTTACGTGTTCCACACCTGACTGTCCACCCTCACCTTGTCTTATCTCGTGATATTCGCTGGGCTTAACCCTGGTCAATCATCTTCTGACGCCAGAGACTCCAGTGTTAATGCCCCCTGTGGTCCAACTAATCTCACTTTACACAGTTCTTTGCAGTAGGGGAAAATGCCCTGGGGTCATGTTTCTCTTAACAGCTCCACACCTCCTCCACTGGCTCAACGCGCCAGTCCTCCTCCTCCTCCTCAGCCACATCGCATCCTCTCATTTTTGCACCAACTTCCTGATTTTGCTCGGCCCCCCTATTTCCTTTTTGGTGCATTAGGCATCGGCAGCCAGCCAGCCACAGCCTGTATTAGTGCTTTCACAAAGTGGCTCCAGAGGTTAGCCCTCACAAGTGGAAATGTTCCCTGTGGAGTTACAGCCTATCAGGGCCGATACATTCACACAGCAGAGTCAATAACCAGCCCTGTGTGATGAGACACAAGAGCAAGTAAAGGCTCTTTAAGACTATATAGCTTCAGGGCTCAAGCCTCAACTACTCTGTTCAAGTAGGAAGATAATGTCTGACTAATATACGGCAGCAACAATATTGCTGTTGTTTCCTGTGCAGCAGGGAACCTCAAACACATCTGCACGTCTTCTTTAAAATATTTATATATTTATATTTCTTACATAAATGTTTCAGCTTGTCTATTTGCAGTCATTTCTCAGACAAATATTAGCGCAGTGAGACGATAAGGGGACAGAGGTGCGACAATCCCATGAGACTCATGTCAAAACATGTTCAGTTGCATTCTGTCATTGTTACGTGAGCGTGAAAAATTATCCGGCTGCCACAGAAGAACCTGTGCCATTCTGGCGCCTGATGACAACAAAAATGCTGCAGATATAAATACATCAAGGAGATTGATGGAATTAATTATGGCCCCAGTGACATATCGCTTATTTTGTCCCCGTTTCTGTGGATCGCATTTCATGTGCAATGCTGCCACCTGCTGATGAAAACAAGGAACTGATTCAGGGGTTGAAACACCCTTCACAATGACAACAAAAGAGATCTGTGACATCTTTCTGAACTTAAAGACAAGGTGCAGAGTTGTGTGTCTCACTGTTAAGTTATAGAAAAACAACTTCATATAAGTTGTTAACTATAAGATGAAATATGAGGTGTCATATCTCACCTGGTGCAGATTATATTTGCATAGGAAGACATGAGATCAACACGGAGTTGGCATCTGAAAGACACGTCGCTACTCACAAGGTGCCACATCTCACTAGGATCAAAACAAACAGGAAGACAGGTTTGTCTTTCAACTGTTCCACTTAGACTGGGTAAAAAGCTTTTCGTGCTGCAGTTAAGTTTCTATTTTAGGCACGTTAAGTGCCAAGTGAAGTTTGAAATGTTTAATTACAGCATCTCGCAGACTGACTTTGAACAAAGTGAGCTAAAAATGTAGTGTGTAAATTTAGTGTCACCTTATTGGCACTTCCTCTCCTCTCCTCTCCTCTCCTCTCCTCTCCTCTCCATACTGAACACGACTACACTGCAGAGGCCCCCAAGTGCCCAACGTGTCGGGGGGGGGGCCTGGCCATCACCTGCAAAACATCACTCAAATTAACATGTCTCTCCCAGGAACAGACTATAGAGATGCAAAGTAACTGCAAAGAGGCATAAAACAATTACAGAAATGGGCAAAAGAACCACAAAGAGACACAAAACCACAAACAGATGCATAACAACTACAATGAGTCGCAATGAAATTGCAACAAGGCACAAAACAACAACAAAAACAGGCAAAAAACCTACAGCTACAAAAATGGACAAAAACCTCCACAAACTGCCTACAAAGAGACACAAAATGATCAAAAAATTGATGCAAAATTACCTATAAGAGAACCAAATGACTACTAAAAGACACATAACCACAGGGAGACACAAAATGACTACATAGAGACACAAAATGACACTTTATTTAAACAACTACAAAGTGATGTAAAACTACTACAAGGAGACACAAAATGGTCAAAATTGATGCAAAATTACCTCAAAGAGCACCAAATGACTGGAGAGAGACACAAGAAAGAGACACAAAATGATCAAAAAATGACACAAAATGATTTTAATAAGACAGAAAATTTCCTCAAAGAGAGCCAAATGACTACAAAAGGACAAAAAACAACCACGAAGAGAAACTAAACATATACAGAGACACAAAACCACCACAGACACACAAAAATCCTACAAAATGACACAAAACCACAAGGAAACACAAAATGACTAAAAAAGACAAGAAATAACCCTAAAGACACACAAAACAACAAGGAGAAACAAAACAGCTACAAAAATGGACAAAGACCTCCACAAACTGACTACAATGAGACACAAAATGATAAAAAAAATTACGCCTTGACGCCTCAAAGAGAGCAAAATGACTACAAAGAGACACAAAATGACCAAAATATGACACAAAATTTTCTTAATTGAAGAGAAAATTACCTAAAAGAGATCCAAATGACTAAAAAAGACACAAAATAACCTCGAAGACATACAAAACAACAAGGACACACAAAATGACCAAAAAATGACACAGAGTTGCCTCAAAGAGATCCAAATGACTAAAAAAGACACAAAATAACCTCGAAGACATACAAAACAACAAGGACACACAAAATGACCAAAAAATGACACACAGTTGCCTCAAAGAGAGCCAAATGACTACAAAAAGAGACAAAACAACCACAAGGAGACACAACATGACTACAAAGAGACATAACATCACAAAAAGATGCATAATAACTACAAAGTGACATAAAACTACTACAAGGAGACACAAAATACTCAAAAAATGACACAGAATTACCTTTTTAAGACAGAAAATGACCTTAAAGATATCCACGACTACAAAGAGACAAAAAACAACCACAAGACACAAAATAACCAAAAAATGACACAAGTTACCTTTTTAAGACAGAAAATTACCTCAGAGACCCAAACAACTACAAAAGACACAAAACAACCACAAGAAGAGACTCAAAATTACTTTTTAAAGACACAAGATGACCTCAGACACACAAAACAACAACAAGGAGACAAAATGACCACTAAATGATGGGGGAGGGGGGTTGTCTTATAATCCATCCTCTCCTCTCCTCCACCCCTCTAACCTCTAAAGTGTGCAGCACTAACCTCATTTTCCCCCGCTCCCCAGTGAGAACTAAACTCCATACTGGATAGCTTTGCTCTTGGATAAGCACAGAGAAAGTAAGGCTCTTTGATGTAGCAAATGCAATCCAGCAAAGGGCAGTGAGACACACCCTACCGGCCACACTGAGGGCCAGGCTATTTCCTTCCATCACTCAGACCTCCAGGCTCCACGGACCCATAAACAGCCGCTCTCATCCAGCAGGTCCCAAATGGCCGTCTTTTAGGGCAAAAACAAAGAAAGGTCAGCGCAGATTCAGATGCAGCATTGTTCTTAGACATTTAACAGTTTGCGAACGGGCTAGACTGAGAGTTTGCGCCGAGATTAGTCATGTCTTAGACAGCATCCTCTTTTCTGGCTGGGCCTGGGTTTCAATGGGATGCTGAGGAAGAAGGGGGGTCAAGAGAGATCAGCTTAACTGTCCTGCCTCTTATCCTCTCGTACTAACCTACATTAAATTAAATGAGCACAGGGCCAGCTCTTGATATGTGTGAAAACCCTGGGAGATTACAAAGTGGTAATTAATAGGAGTAGCTGAGATTACAAAATTCTCGTATCTGTGTGTGTGTGTGTGTGTATGTGTGTGTGTGTGAGACCCCCGAGCTCACAGGAGGTCTTCAGCTGGACGTACCCCCCACTGACCGTGCACCCTACTGGGAAGTGACTCACCAAACACCCCATTTGAGAGGGATCCTGCTATTTTGTATCGTTGCCCCTTTAGCTCAATTAACACAGTCACTTTTATAGATCCCCTGATTTAAACTGTGCTGTTTGTGCATGTTCCTGCTTATAAAACATTTTGTTCTGTTTGAAACTGTTGCGAGTGACATAAGCTTTAATTCTCTCTATGAATGTTCTTCTTCTTCTGCTGCTTTCATCCTCCATTCCAGAACACATGTTGTTAGCGAGCTTTCATCAGAGCAGAAGTACGGTTTATAATTGAAACATGAGCTAAGCGGTGACAGCTTAAGATCATATGCATTGATCCTGACAGAAAAATCACTCACTCTGACTCTCGTGGCACTCGTCATAAATCTTCTCCAGGTGAGTAAATACGGCATTTATTATACAATGACGCAAATGGAAAACACACGCAGGCAGACTTGCGCACACTTGAAAAAGCGGTTGCAGTAGCACAGGAAGCCACATAATGAGGATTACTTAATTCCGTCTGAATCCAGATGTAATGGATGTGCTAACGTATTTCGGGGGAAGGAAGGCGTCAACACTTTCATGTCGTCCCTTTCCTCGCTGTGATCCAACATTTCATCAGCTGTGCCCTCGAAAAGCTTTTTCTCACCTCAGATCCACTCTGCAACTCACATCAAGTCAATGTATGCAGGGGAGCAGATGAGGGGGCTGAAGAGGAGCTGCTGCTGCACTGGAGCTCCCTCTAGTGGAGAGAGTGGGTCACTGCAAAGAGACAGGCATGATAATTAATCCTACTTTACAGGACGCACAGTAATGCATTAAATGAAGTGAAACATCACATAAAATCATAGCATTAACTTCTGATTCTTAACAACAAAACTATGGACAGCAACATCCTGCTTTCATTTGAGGGCTCCAGCCGGCAAGGGCATGGGTTTTGTTTCAACATTGGGGAGGGATACATATGAAACAGGGGTTTGGGGGTCCTCCACCATGAAATTTTAAGCATCAGACCTTTAATATCCTGCATTCTGATGAACTTAATGCACCAATTTGTGCCTTTTCTGCATCAGTTCATGGTCTATCTATCTTTAGTTTTGTCAAAATAAATGTCTTCTGCTACTTTCATGTTTTATTTGGAGGGGAAAATGCATTTTCTAAATACTCAGAGGGATGTTTCGCCTGCATCCACCCCCAAAATCTACACCTATGAGGTAAGGAACGGCAAAAAGAGCCTTGCGTGCCCCTTGTTTTGTATATCTGACCAAACTGAACTCATTAGGACATCCAGTCTTCGACCTGACGACAGACACTGGCAGGGCATGAGGAAAAATAAAGGGGTCGCCTCCCCCCAACTCGTGCACGGCTCATGATTTGCACAGTTGTTTTTGCCACACTGCGGTGCTGTTTGATAGATAACTGCCGCCAGTTTGCTTTTTTTAGGAGATAAATCAGATGCTTAACATCTTAGGAAGCCAAGCCTGACCCTCTCTGCTCATCAGACTCCATCCTTAATTACATAATGGGATGAATTAATTGACTCTATTAATCCAGGTGACCATCTGTTGGCCAGTCTCAGTCCAGACAGTGTCCAGAGATAGTGTAAGCCGGTCCTCACCCAACCTTACGTGCAAGACAGCACGGCCAGACTATTACACTGCAGCAGAAAGTCCTTTAAATCGAGGAGTGGATCATTTGCTTTAATTTTTCCTCCCCCTTGGCTGATTCAAAGGAAACTTAAGGGGTGAAAAATGTGTTTTGCAAGGGCTTATTTTGACATGGGTGTCAGGCAGAGAGTGGCTGAGTGTACATACGTACTCCCCCATACAAATTTCTGATCGCAGCTCAGCTGTCACACCGTTAAAAAGGCGAGGAACAAAGCGGCAACTTTGTGTCATGTCATTTCTGAATAGACAAAGCTGTGACTTCTCTTTTCTGGAGACTCTTTATTTCTCTCTCTCCCTCTCCTCCTCTCTTCTCTCGCTCACTCCAGGGGCCCCAAGCTGCTATAAACTTTAATACATAGTGTTCAAATAGGTGCAGCTTAGAGCTCTGCACACACACACACACACACACACACACACACATCCAGCAAGCTGGGAACAAAGACCTACCTCCACCCTCTCGTCAGCCTTTCAACTTGAAATCAGTCACCTTATCACTAACCAACAAAAGCATGACAGATTTAAATAAAGTGGTTTTTTTACTCCTTTTTTTCTCCCAGTGAATCTGAATGTCCAAATAATTAAAAATGGCTCAGACATTTTCTGGAGAAAGACTTCAAATGTCCATTGGTGCTGGATAAAAAGAAGATGCAGCCCCCTAATAGCTGTTATTTAAAGAGGCAACATGCCAAGAACACTCTCATGCTAGTCCCTAATGATACCAGTCCACAGAGAAAGGATTAGTGGGGTTTTGGTGTAAATATAACACACTTCCTGTTTACTCTGAGCAGAGGCTACTTGAGCCTGTCTCGAGCTTTATAATGTCTGGGGTGGATGCAGCACCCTTGACGCTAAGATGCTCTTTCATTTGAAATTAAATGATCCCCTTAATGACGTACACATCTGAATTAAATATAAATCAATCAATCAATCAAACATTAATCATGGAGGGAAACTGTGATGTCTACATTAGAGGCACTCTACTTGATGTTCATGAAGTGAAATCTCACAGCAGCGACAAACATAATTGTGCATCTTGTCCAGCAGAGGGCGGCACACAGCCTCTTTGAGAGTCTTCGTGAGAGAAGCAGCCTCAGCTGGCAGACTGTTTTCAGTTTAAGACAATTGCAAAGCTGCTTACACTGTAATATCAGGCTATTTACCTAAGATTTGAAAAGAGCCTGTCAGGACTATTTTCCTCTTTGGGCCACATGTCATTTCCATTTGTGCTCGAAATACCCTGGTCCTTCTTATTTTATGCAAACAGGGATAATAAGGACAAGGTTACGGAAACCAGCTAAGACAACTGGTGATTTTGTGGTTTGTGTTGACACTTGTATGGCTCTGTAAGCCGCAGGCAGTGCTGCACGTGAGAGTTATGGCACCGAACACAAACTAGCATGCACGCCTATGCTGTGCTGAGTGTTTTATTTTTTTCTTTTTGCAATAAATAAATCCTTTTCTTTTAGGGCCATAATGAGCAGGAGGCGTATAAAACTCTAAAGAGGAGGGAGAATAGAGACGCAATGAGATGAGATGGGAGAAGCGAGGGGAGAGAAGAGAGACTTGATAGTTTGTGCCAGATCTGTGGTACAGGCAGAGGGAAAGAGGGAGTGAGTGCTCCTCTAGTCTTAGCCCTATTTGAAACAGATGCTGTTTATAACCCAAAACCTTAATGGGGAGCTCTCTGGTCTGGTGCTGGCCTATGATCACGTTCCAGCCTAGCTCCAGTGCCCATCGTTTTTTCTTGCATGGGGGAAAAATGCCACAGGAAAAAAAAAATATATCTACTCTCCCCCTCCTGTACCAGGGGCAGCTCCTCTGTGAAGCCCTAGATTTATCCAATCAAACCCAGCTCTCTGTGCTCACTTCAAATAGCCACCCCCCTGACTTCAGCCCTGCACTAAAAGGAGCCCTCATCTTTCCTCTGACCACACAGCAATATGACCAAAGACATGCTTATTATTTTATAGACTGTGATCTCCGAGCACATGTAAAAGCATAACCTAAAAGTGTGGATTTTCAGGTTACACGTGATCCCTTAATAAAACTGCACCCGGCTAGCTGGCACTGCATTTCAAATGAGGACATCAGAAATACACCCGGTTCTATGAGCATGAGACAGCTGTTGGTATTGCCACCATGTGCACGTGCCCCTGATGTTTTTGCATAAAGCTAATTTTTGCATTGAAGCGCCCCCACTAAAAACCAATTCAAGCTTTATTTTGATTTCACAAACCTTTTAATCTACCTCTTCCTGGCGAGTGCACGAGATCAAAGAGGGAGCCGACCACATCTCATCATGCAAGAAATAACATAATATCTATTCCATTACTGGAAAACATTGGCGAGATTACGACAGATGATTACTCATGTATATGCTATTTCAAGCAGAGAATTAACTAGTGTTTAGTTTGGTTTTTTGCCCACTGGTCACAGTGACAAAGTGAAATTGCAATTTTGGTGCACGCATGTGAAGCACACCAGAATGAAGGAATCAAAATAGCTCCATGAAGGTGTGAACACATCATCATTTGGCTTTATTGCAGCGAATCTTGATAAAAAGAAAAAAAAGGTAGACCTTGTGCAGTATATTTTTTATCATGGGATTTTGTGTCTTCTTTCAGTGTAGTTTGGTTGGGTTTTTGGCAGCCTGTAAAGCATTTTGTGTTACAGTTCAGTTTTTATAATCTTAAGTAGGTCTGCTTTGCTCAAGATATAAGGATGAGGGAGCAGGGGCGTAGAGGGGGGAAAGCGGGACACGGGGCCCCAGTGGTGGTGGTGGAGGGGGCTCAAAAAGCCTGGAATGAACCAGTTTTGTTTGCAATGGAATTGAAATAACCGTCCTTTAACCCTATGGGCCCGAACGACGCATAGTGCGTCCAAATTCACACCTGTTCTTCTCTATTGATTTTCTCCGCGACCGTGTGTCATAGCGAGAAGCCACGCATATCACGTGAAACAGTGAAACTGTAGCTTTCTGACAAGACCAAGCACTTGTCGGTAGTCCAATGTTTTCACAGTGAAAAAAAAATGATAAAGTTACACTAAAATGATGAATAACAGCTTTCATACAGCTCTGCACACACATTACTCTTGGATGGATTACTTGCGAATGCAGGCTCGCACAGAAATGCCACGCATATCACATGAAAGTGCAGGAGCAGAGCTTTCTAGTGATGCCACACACATCATTGTGCTGTCATCCCATCACGCTATAAATCCAGATTTATTGTCTATAAAATAAAAACCTGACAAATTTCTTCAAAATCCATTATACAGATCTTGTTATCAGTCACTTCATATAGTGAGGAATATCGTATCTTGCCACGTCTTAGGCTTGCCTGTGTTTCTCCCTGTCTATCCACACTTGTAGTCCGGCTTTCAAGATGCAAATATCTCCATATTGTCCAGTTGACACTCGTCAAACTTTGTATGACAAGACCAGCGCACTTCACCTTTGCGCACCCAGACAACTGTAGCCTAATTATGCATGCATGACAGGGCCGTAGTCACCATATACATTGAGGGGGACATGTGTCCCCCCCAATGCCCCAAATGCCCCCCCAATATATAACTGAAACTGAAAAACAACAACAAACTTTGTTTACTGCAAACAAAGTGGCAAATATTATCTTGGAGGACATCATTGCACTTGGTTGACTATTTTTCTATGATCTTAGATGTAAATATTGCATGTTTCTTTCAGTGGAGTCAATGGAATTTCTTGCAATAATGAAAAAATACTGGCAATCATGTCCGCCTGGCACAAACCACATGTTTTGGACAGCTGTGCAGTGACAGAATGTCCCACCATCATGGTTCTTATATTGCCAGATTCCAGAGAGTCTCCCCTCTTCATATATGGCAGAATATGTCAACTTCCAACTTGCTATGGTGAGATACACGTAAAAATGTAAGAATTTAGTCACACGGATGTTTTTTTCATTGATATAAAAAATAATCTAAAATACAGGCACATAGGAGGACATGAAATGATGGCAAATCTGGTTAGCCCTGATTGACCTGAAAAAAACAAGATATAGCATGTGTATGTAGCCTTTATAATGACTGTGATATGAGCTTAAAAGTAAAGGCAGTAAAAATACCCCAAAAACGCCTAGGGTCCATAGGGTTAAAGGCTCAGTTTTTAAGCTAGGACTCAGATTTTAGTGTTCCACCCCTGTGAGAGGGGATACAATACCTATCAATAACTGCTGCAATTGATTAAGAGCTTTATTGCTTTGAACAAAGACTTGCTGATCAACATGTGATGATTTGGGGAGGCTTGAAAAGCTTAGAAAGAAAAGTTTGGTTTTGTTCGCAACAGCATTAATGTTGCTAACCTTTGAAGGCTCAGTTTGTAAGCTAGTGCAAAGCCAGTGCTAATATTTTTTTAATTTAGGTGTTAGAAAATTAACAGGGTAATGAATTTTTCACTTAGTCTTATACCTTAGGAATGACAAAAAATAAATAATAATAATACTGCAAGCAAACCTCATTTAACTGCAAGTATCTCATAGGAATTATAGGATACAGGATGTTGAGAAAAGAAGGTTGAAGGTTGCTTATTCATCAGGCCCAGAATTTGATGCTATACACCCCTGTGAGGCAGGATACAATTCCTATGAATAACTGCTGCAATTGCAAATAATTGCAAATGCAAATAACATTATTGCTTTGAACAAAGATTTGTCGATCATAAAAAGCTCAGTGAGTGATGGTTTGGGTCCACCCCCCCCCCAACTCACATGGTACTGTATTTTTAACTTAATCTTATACCTTAGGAATGATAAATACTTAAAGTTGAAAAAAAATATATCTCAAGTATAATACAAGCAAACCTCATTTAATCGAAAGTATCCTAACGTAATTGCAGAGTATAAGATGTTGAGAAAAGAGAGTTGAAATGTGGTGAAATTTCAACTGTGTAGGCTTAAGCACATACCACAGACTTTCAACAAGCTACTTATTTAAACGTGGTATGGAATGCTCAATTATTTATTATTATTATTATTTGTAACACAGAAACAAGGTTGGGGGGGCAGGGGGACTGCATATTCACCAGGCCCAGAATTTGATGCTATACGCCCCTGTGAGGGAGGATACAATACCGACATTGACTGACTGATAATGTTATTGGTTGAAACAAAGGTTTGTCTATCAACACGAAAGCTAAGACAAAATATCTCATCCAGAATGCACAGGAGTGTTTTTCATCTGACTGTAGAGAGATGACAATGCAGTGGAAAAAGATGCTTCAGTCTGGATCGGAGGGTCAGACTATGCAGATCAAACCAGCTGCTAAGGCCTGCAGACTGCTTTACAGCATTAAGTTAATATTTGTGATTTACAGGATATCTGCAGGGTCAGAAAGAACATGTGATTAGAGACATGAGCTGAGCTGGATTTCAGCCTGACGCAGAGTGTAAATGCTCTCCACACAGCCCAAGGGCACGTACACTCTGATTTATAGCAAACACTGCAAGAAAATGGGGCATTGGGGAAATTATACACTTATTCCTTGGCTTGAACATGAAAACACTTCCCATTCAAATAAAGAGTAAACTTTGCTACTTGTGTTATTTTGCAGGCTGTGAAATCTGCACTCAGTGTTGTGGAGGAGCTTGAATTCTTCTGTGGCTGTGTTACACAAGTGGGGGTCTGTGCTACGGTGGATTACTTGACTGGAATTGGGAAATAAGAGATCTGAACATCATCTTACTGTTTAGCCTGTTCCTTGTGACAGGAAAAGAGACACAGGCGTAGAAGTAGATTGTAGGGGTATTGATGTAAACTTGCTTCTTTAGAGTCTGAAAGATTTCCCGTGTTGTTGTTGTGTGCCGTGTGAGGTTTAAGAGGTATTTTAAGGTCATGTCATTTTTTTTTCTTGTTTGCCTGCGTGAGCGGAGCCGCTGTGTTGCACAAACTGTGCGATTACCTCGCTATAATTAAACGTCAGCGTTGATAAATCTGATTCTCCAAACGCTCGCTGATCCAACCTGTTTATTTTCGCATTTTTTTGTGTTCCGCAGACTTTTTTTTAATCTGTGGAGAAAAAAACTGCGGCGTTCAAACATTTTGACGCCCCTCTCCCCATAATTTACAATATAATTGACTGTTTTTGCCCATGCATTAGCCTGGGATCACAGGCCCCCGAGGTTCAGACATCTCTTTTCTCTGCACAGATCAAATGGAGCCAGCTAACCAACACATTGAATTCCCTCGCAAGGAAAATTGGGCTGCATAAATATGGATTTTAATCACTGCCCAGTATTTATCTTTCTTCTCCACTCATCTTTTGATGTTGCCATATTTTCAGGCTAAAATATGAGTAACGTCTTAATCGGGGTATGACAGGAAAAGCACTGTATTTCTACTATTTCCTTTAATTGTTGTTTAACTGCAATAGAGATCTCCATCTTTAATTAGTCACGCAAACAGAGTATCTTGGTTTTGGCTTAATACCGGGGAACTAACTGCCATAAGGAAAAGGAAAAGCAAGAATCTACAGCCAAGTGTCTGTGATTGACTTTTCTCATGGACCCAGAGCACAGACAAAGACTCAAAAGGGGGTCCAAGTGGGAAAGGCCTAAAAAATGTGCCCAGCAAGCTCCTTCAGTATTTTCCAGCCGCCTTTTGTGGCCACAGCCACATTTCTTGAATTGTCAGTGACTCTACGGCACCATCTATACACATCAGTCACAGAGGCTGTCTTATTTATTTTATCTGTTGTTCCCCCTCTTTCTCTTTGTTTTTGTTTCTTTTCTCACTGTCAGGTATTTAAGCAGCCTGCCGGTTTTATAGAGCTCGCTGAATGGTCTTGATGGACCGGAGACTCAATGGACAGCATGTGACCCATCTGACCAAAGCTCCTTTATGTACCGCCTCTCCTTTGTTGTTTTGTTTTTGTTTGTCTGTGAGAAAAGAGAGAAAAGACCACTTCATTGGGTAGGAGGTTACCAACTTGCTCTATCAAGGCATTGGGGATTTCATTAGCCACAGTCAAACAAGGCAATAAATAATAACTTGTGACCTTTGAAGTCGTACAGACGGAGAAGTGGGAAGAGTGAGCTTCACTCTGGCAAATAAAAGCTGACAAAGTCGCTCCTCTAGCCTGTTGAAACTGTTCGCTGGGCAAATGGAGAACCTGTTATTCTTATTGTTTCATCATAATCTCACCCGGGCCATTTTTCTGCGTGCAATAACACAAAATCTGTCCCTGGTTTGGCTGTGTTGGCCGGCGTGGCAGGGTGGAGCAGCAGACTAAAACAAGGTTCATTGTGAAGTGTGCGAGAAATGGTGCCTTCACGCTCCAGTGCACACGTTTGCTCAGGGGTGATTAACTGCCCCCCAAAGAGGAAATGCTGTATTACTTTAGCTACTGTGTTTCCGAGAGGGGAGTGTTATGCTGAGTGGGGTTGGAGACTAAGAAGTCCGACCTGAGACTGAGCGTGGCGGGCTTTATTCAAAAGCCCCAAAACTGCAGTGTCGCCCCACTCATGTACTCCCCATTAAAAGAAACCCACTGACTTTTTTCTGTTTTGTTTTAAATCTGCTGAGACAAAGTGTGAGGGCTGTTTAATTAAAGATTAAAAGAGCACGACCCCCCATCGGACCTAAATTTCATTGGGTCCTAAATTTGCGTGACCTGGCCAGGATGGGGCTTTTGCCGAGTTGCCCCATACAATGGCCTCTGGGAATTCACTGCCTCTATGCCCCAACAGAGTCCCCCACACCCACCCCCAAAGTCCCGAGGTCCCCTGCAACTCTGCACCACTTCCTGTAATCATCCCCACATGTGGTGGTGGCATTTAGCCTCTCCTACCATGGCACACGTCATTAGGCTGAGCTTTAAGCAGGTCTACCTTGCTCCGGGCCAAAGGGGAAACTTTCTTTATGGAGGTAGGGGGTAAAGGGGGGGTGGTCGGAGGTGGGGGTTAATGAACCACTGACTGAATCATACCACCTAGAGAGGTTTTGACATGCTGAGGTAGCAGCAGCAGCCTACGCACCGGCCCACGGTAGCTCTTGTCCAGCTCTGGGGCTGGATTCATGTGAAGGGAGTGTCTGTAGGAGTGCTGGGTGGCAAAGGTCAAGCCAGTGAAAGCTGTAAATCCCAGAAGGGGACCAGCCTAAAGGTCAGCCAGTCATGGCGATTAGAGGAGCCATCTACAAGACGCGAGAGAATCGGGGGTGGCGCAGAAAAATCCCCCATGGACCCCTGCACTCGGGGACAGACACCATTGTTTTCCAGAAAGCCACTTTGACGACACGCAAAGTTTATATTTCAGGATAATGGCGAGAGTTTCGTCAAAAGAGACAGAAGCACTTAAGCAAACATATGAATAACATGTGACAATGTCTGTTGTTTGATTGCTGTTTGTGTACGTCTGTGTGTGGACATGTCTGTGTTTGCTTGAACGGGGTTTTTTTCTGCTGGCTGATACACATTAGAGGCAGCTTAAGGTGGTTTCTAGTTTAAGTTATTTGCTCCAAGAAGTAAGCGACACTTGAGAGTGCATTTAAATGTTTTGTAATTCTCAATTTTACCTCCGGTTGTATGAGACTAGAGGAGCTATGTTCTGTCCAAGTGATTTTTGGATTGATTGCTAGATTAAAACTGTACGTTTGTCCCTCTGACACCATCGGCAAAGTGTTTTATCATGACTGCCCCTACTGAGGAAAAAGAAACTCTGAGTAATAAATGCTGCTTTAGCAGAAAATGCTACTACTTCTTTATCGGCAAACATTTTGTGAAATTAAGGTGTTCATTATAGAGAAACTGGACAAAATGACTATTTAGGGGAGACCGGGGATGGATGTAAAACGGGATAATTATAACACGTTTAATTTTTCCAGCCAGGAACAAGCCACGAGTTAGCAACCTGTGGCAGACATGGCCAAGTTTATTTTTTTTTTACTTCAGTTATTTTTATAATTGCTGTACCTATTTTGTAGTTAAATTAATCAAAATGAAATCGTGTTTATTTTGTGTCTATGTAGGTATAATTCATGCAGGTTGTTAGCGCAAATGTTTTAGCCGTTAGCTGTAAGGTAAGCTAGTTTGTAGCAACAAGACTTAGGGTTAGCTGTAGCAATATGTGAAAAAAAAGTAAAAAGCTACCCCAAGCTATTTTAATTTTGGCTCACTCACACACACACACACACACACACACACACACACACACACACGACTGCAGTACAGACAAGCACAAGCATACTAGACAGTCAAGTAAGTGTTTGAGACTAAGCCATACATTTTCTGTTTGTGTTACAGAGATAACAGCTACACCATTTAACAGCGACACATTTAACTAGTTTGTATCATAATTTAATCGCACTGGATTAAATGAGCTCCAAGATACAGACTGAAATGTCACAAACGTTATAACCATCCCCGGTCTCCCCTACTCTAACAAAAACACATTATCAGGTTAACAAATAATACTCAGATTAGGAAGTATTTATGTTTGTAGATGTCTCAGAGTGTGAGCCTGCAGTTAGCAGATACAAAACACACACATCTTTCATGCGGCTGTGTGTATTTTTCGCTGGTGCGTGCACAGCTGGCCGGTGAGACAGACTATTTTCTCTCAGCAACCACTTAAAAACTCATCTCTCTCATTTATGCTGAACTGTATTTCTGGGATTTCTTTGCGCTCCAGAGACTCGCTGACGTGATGCTGCACACAATATCTATCAAACTGAGTTTTAGTTCTCTGCTGTTGTTGGCTTATTCAGCATCCATCAATGCTCACGAGAGATACTAACAAAATTAAAAGGCAGTTTTGGTTATTTTCAGCTTTGATTTGCTAGTTTTTGCAATTATCCAGATCAATGCAGTGAAGACTTTATAAATACACTTACAGGAAAGGGAAAGTTTGGGTTGTGCGCTGCTCTCTGAATACAATTAAACATTTTCTGGTGGAACCCAAATGGAGGGTCACACTAACCTTATCAATAACCTTGATGAATATTTAATTTTAACCCTCATGTCCTGTTTGGGGTCCTGGAGACCTCGGGCCCTCTGTCAGAGCTCAATAAAGCATAATTAACATTACTTTATCAGCTTAATACTTCATGACATTTCCTAATTAAGTGAGAATTGCTTATAAACCTGATTTTGAACCCGTGACATGTTGCGGAAGTCTGTTACAGAACATGAAGCATTACTTCTGTTTGGGGTCTTAGAGACCTCGACTGTAAAACATTGTTAAATATGATTGGTGCTGACAGAACTTTTTAAGCAGTGCTACCCCTCCCATTCCTAATTAAGTCCCTTTGGATTTCTGTTAGCCAAGTTTTATAACTGTTCACAAGAGGTTCCACAGGGAGTTAGAGTCCAACTGACTTCAAACATGTGCGACAGCATACTGTACATACATCTCAAATAATATAAATGTTTGTTAATGCAGATCTTAAATAAGATATAAAGCAAAAATGAATGAAAACCTTTCATTTGGCGTAACACCCGTGCCTTGTGATCATTTGTGTATTTTATCCAGTTTGTTTCAAAGGGAGGTGTTAGCACTTCAGTGCTTTTCTGCATATTGGGTTTTAATAAGGTCAGAAGAGAAGAGAAAAAGTATTTGGTCGAAAAAATATGGTAAAAATTGTAGTTATTGTTTTAATTTTTATTCACACAACAGTGTGTAAACAAAACATGGGGGTTATTTACCTTGTGGCTCTTAAATAAAGAGATTTCTATGGACATGCAATGTCACCTGGGAAAATGCTTCAGTTATGAGTTTGGTGCTTTTACTTTTAAGGTATTTTTCTACAGTATATCTACAAACACAGGCGTATATCTTGGGGGGCTCAGGGGGACATGTCCCCCTCAATATTTAGAACATGTGCCCCATAATAAAAACATCATTTTGATTAAATTGTGACCATAATTTGATGCAGAAAAGGCAAAAAATTTGGTGTTTAAAAATTTACAAGAACACAGGAAAGTTATTTTTGAAATGTAATAGGTTACAGATTATTGGTTACTCTGGTAAAAATATAGTAAGTAACGTAATGTTTAAGTAATTTATTACATTTGATTATTTTTCTAGCAAATTACGAGTAGATACATTTTCTAGCGGGGCAATAAAGCTAAAATATGTCCAGAAATAGGCTGTGCCAAAAGACAGCATTCCTGTGTGGTGAAATGATTCGAAGCAACAGAATGAATGTTTTATTCTACGTATTAAAATTTAACCAAAAAGAATTGGTATGTAACCCCAGGGTGTCTACAGATATAACCAAGTTAAATTGAAGACTTTTTAAGACCTTTTTAAAACCACCTTATATGAAATTTAAAACCATACCTACATATTGTATATATATGTTTATGACACACATGTGTACGTACTCTTTCCAAAAAAATACACTGATGTCAGTTCAAAATGAAGAGTAAGGAAAATGACATCTGTTGGGTGAGTTTAATGTGTTTAATATAAAAAGAAAACATCGCTGTCATAAATGCTATTTATTATTGTTCGGTCTGTCCAACAGTCATTGGGTCTGTCAGGCTGGAGAAATTCTCGTGGTAATGTGACCGAAAATATTTAAGATCCATCAAATCTGAATTCAAGACAATTTAAGACTTTTTAAAGAAAAATTAATTTAAGACATTTTAAGACTTTTAAGGACCTGCAGATACCCTGGACCCCTTTGAAATTGCCGCAATTTTAATTAGTAACTTTACTTTAATAACATCTTTTTTTCTCAGTAACAGTTACAGACTGCAGTTACATTTATTTTGTAATTTAGTTTCATGTGACTAGTTCCTCCCCAACACTGCTGACAGAGGACCCCCAAATCCCCTTGTTTCATATGTGTCCCCCACAGTGTTGAAACAAAACCTACGCTCTTGTCTACAAAGGACATAAACACAGCAGCAAATCTTCTGATATCACCGGAGACAGAGGCGCCTGATGCAGTTTGTGTACCGTATACTACATTTTAACCCAATTATTTTGGATGCAAACATTTCCCTGAGTGAAACACAAACACTTTGAGGTGTTCGGATGTGAGTTAAGTCTTTGCTTTTGTCCACACAGTGGCTGTTAGTTCTTCATCTATCTAGGAAGCCTGTGCTCCTCTTCACACTCACACCGTGACCTCATTCACCTCCAGACAAGTTAACTATGTCCGCACCCCCAACCCCACTCACCCTTGGTCCAAACTGCGAGAGGATGAGTGGTGCACCACTTAAAACGAGCCGAAACAGAGGCGTAGCCATCACCTCCCCACATTCACAAATACCCCCTTAAATGAGGAGAAGTCAAAGACAGAAATTCTAATCACTTGCCTTCCCCTCCTTTCTTGTTGAGGGAGATAAATAAAGAATAGAATACGATTTGAACCGAGGCCAAAGGCAGGGGAGGCACTCAGAGTATTGTTGGATGATCTCCACTTAGTGGAGGCAGGGGCTGAAAAGAGTGCTGTCTTGTTAGTTAGTGTGTAATGAACAACTTTCACAAGCCAGTTGGTCAATAGGAATCACAATGTTCCATTCTTGTGCTCTTAGAAATTCACATTGAAGATGGCTGGCACGTAAGCGCTTCGTCTTTAAACAAGTAATGAATGAATTAATACGAATATCGTGATAAACAATTCATTTTTATCTGGTATGTTTGTCTCATATTGGCCACCAGAGACCTGAGCTTCATCTTTCATGTCACTGGTTAAAAGGAACGCAAGTGGAGGCGTACAGAGGCTAAAAAGGACCGCCTCTGTTTGGTAATCGTTCTCTCTCTATCTTTTCATATGACCAGACCTTTCATTCCATCCTTTCACCACAAAAGAAAAAGAAAAAAGTTTGTCAGTCCCCTGTTTCTTTTGTTGTGTGCTTTCTTCTCCATGCTCTTTCTACTTTTATCCTAATCCCAGCCATGCATGAGCGATCAGTTGTGTCCTGTTGTTTCACTGTTCTGCTAGTTTTCAATCAGTAGGGTTCCTCCTTTGTTCCTTTTCTTTGCCAAACACAGAAAAGGTAAGGAGAGGAACGAGTAATGAAATCTCTTCTGTAGACTTAGGCCTTTGTATCCCTCATCAGGATTTTTAGATATAGCTCTGACTGTAATTAAGGGGGATTGTTGCTGTGATGCGGCTCTCGGCTGCCTTTCCTGTTGGTCTTTGGAGAGTTAGAGGAAGGCTGCATCAAAGCTTCTATCTGGAGTCCAGCAATCACGGGAACTGCGCTGTTTTGATGTGTGAATCATATAAAAAAAGATCAGCGGACATCAGAACTTGTGGAAAACCAGTACCTGACAGGCCGAGACATGAC
Organism: Epinephelus fuscoguttatus; assembly: GCF_011397635.1. Taxonomy (NCBI): domain Eukaryota; kingdom Metazoa; phylum Chordata; class Actinopteri; order Perciformes; family Serranidae; genus Epinephelus; species Epinephelus fuscoguttatus. Next base: position 18,669,339 of record NC_064760.1, on the reverse strand, counting down.
TGTTTTTGTCTTCAAGACACAAACAGACGTCTGAGCATCTGAAAATCTACCTGAAACCAAGAAGTGAATTATGAACAGACTCCTGCAGGAAGCCACTCCGGGTTGTCCTTAAGACACCTCAGACGGAGCTTTGATCCTCTTTTGAAAATCTAGATTAAAAAAGCAATAATAATAAATGATTTTTCCTTTATACTTTCATTCAAATGAAAGTTTAGTTGAGTGAGACTGACCAATATATTTTTCGATATTCCCATTGCATACAGATAGATGTCCAGATCTGCAGAACATGTGGTCCAGTGTGGAGACTACTGCTGTGTGCTTTTGCTGAGGTGATCGTTATTAGCGTGATCATGGCACTATGCTCTCCATATGGGCTCAGTGGGGACAGGGGCTGAGGCCCGTTCAAAGGGACAGTCATTGTTACAGGCTGATCTCTAATCTCTGTGGTTGTCTGCCCTAATTAAAAGTCTTGTGGGTGTGTAGGGTGCCTGGGCCTCTGCTCTGCAGGAAATTATGATCGCAAACGTCTTCCTGTCGAGTCCTGCACTTGGCACTACAAAGTGATGCGGGCCGCCATTACCTGAATGGGCTGGAATCAGAGCAGACAGCCGCATCATCCCAGCTCTTAGTCTATCAGGCCGTGCACAAGTGGCCATTGTTGACGCCAAAAACGGGATTAAGGAGGGTCTTCAAGGGAATTGATTTTCATGTGAGAACAATAGTGGGGCGCAGAACACTGGGGCCTGGGTCTGAATCACACGGCCAAAGAGCTTTATGAAAAGGGGTGCGCCGCAAGCACTGAGATTAAAGCAATCAGGTTCTTTACCCCCACTCTTTTTGGATAACCCTCCTCCTCCTCCTCCCTCCTCCCTCCCTCTGTCCTCGTCCCCTCGGCACAGTAATTTCAGCCCAAATAATGACCACAGAGGAAAGCCTGTTCAAAAAGTGTGGAGGAGGGAAAAAAAGGCACAAGTTGTTTACTTTTCCCCACATTTCCTTTTTCACTTTGGTCTAACAAAGGTTCAAGAGCCATCGACAGGGCGGAGGTATGTGAATCACGACGCGGAATGTCTGAGCAGATTCTGGACGCTCTGTCCAACGCTCCTAACAGCCGGGCCAAAGGCTCATCTGTGTGCATACAGAAAAGCTGTGGGGAGTGGGTATCTGAGCTGGGAGGCGACATGGTTCTTTGGCGGGGACCAGTGTTGGGGTGAACATGACGTGTCACTGAGAGGGGATCAGGGGTTACGGATGAAAGGGACGGCCGCCTTGTCCTCTGTCTTTGGCCGACTGCGTGCAGCTGTGGGCACCATTGTGGACATGCTCATTTGCATACGTTTGGCAGGAGCTCCGGGAGGCAGCACAGGCCAAGAGGAGCGGCCCTGTTTAAAATGGAGGCGAAAGGGCGGGCAAGTAAACACCCAGTGTATGCAGATACATACCCATACATTATCTGCACTACAGTACACACAACAGCAGTGGCCAAGAGAGAAAAAAGGCTTGTTATTCCAGTGTCAACATGTAAATATAAACAGTCGTGAGGGAGAGTGTAAGTTGTATTTGAGTGGGTGATAAGGCCATGTCACCCTGATGTCATAATGACAGAGTGAGCGACTGAAGGAGTGTGCTGCGTGGGGCTCTTGGCTGGCGGCGGAGGGGTGTGTCCTACCCTGACTAGAGACAGGTTTATTGGGCCTGATGAGTGCTAAGCTCCTGTGCCTAGCCACAATGGAGCCTGTGATCTCCCTTTGTGGCTCATTGGGAAGCACTGGTGCGCTCGGCAGCCCCCGCTCTGTCATTAGACAGATTGTGAACAGGCTGCACAAGGCCCAGCCAGGGATGACGGAGCCACCAGCCACTTCATTAGGGGCATTATGAAGAGGACTGAAGCTTTCTTCTCTCCGCCTGTGTCCAGAATTCACAGGTCTGTTTAATCACATAATTCTCCTCAAGTGCCCCAAGGAGGCTGCAGCACAGCAAGAGCCCTTTAGACCCATGACAACTTGGAGAGATTAATTATATTCATCTTTTGGAATATCTGCAGAATAAGAGGGAATTTGATATTGGCTCGCTTTTATTTTTTTTCCTCTCGTCTTTTTCCAACCAGCTCTTTGATGTCCTCCTGTTATTGTTGGGGGACGTCTGTGCAACCCTCTGCTGCTGGAGCTTTGATATGCTCCAGCAGGGGTTAAGGGTTAGCGTCCAGAGGTCCAGGGCCAGGACGTCCTAACTTCTGTCTTGGAGAGGGCTGACCCCTGGACCTGAGGGTTGGTCAGAGAGTCTCCAAATTCCGCCTCCCTTTGATGCGCGCTCTTTCACAGCAGTTAATTAGCCAGGGTGGCTAAACGTTTAGCCTGGGCGTGAAAGAGTCTGGGATAGCATGTGTGTCCAAGACATTGCCCGCTTTTTTGTGTGTCACAAGGTCTTTTGAAACAATGTGGTTCTTGGACAACTTGTTTGCATAGGATAGTGGGTGAATGCTGCAGCCTTTTCACAAGAGCTCATTCACCGGGAGGAGTTTGGAGAAGGCCTTTCTGGTAATGAAGAGAAGTCCTTGACATTTCACTCATTTCTTCTAATCAATGACATGATTTCCCTCTTTTTCGCAGGCTTTGTTTGCTGTACCTTACAGGAATATATCCTAAGGAGAAGTGACAATAGAAGAACCTCTTATCTGGCAAGTGGCAGCTTGTGAATCATTTCAAGCCACTGCTACATATCTAATCTTCATCCAGTCTTTGGGTTGCATTAATACACATTTCCGAGGATATGACTTTCATCAAATATCCTGTGAGCAGTCAGGATTTTCAAGCAGGATCCAATTTTCTCTTCCTCCTATTCTAACAACTGCTAAAAGCAGTCATGAGCCAGACTGATAGCCCCAGCTGCAGCATACTGGATTCATCACCGCTCTAATATCAGTTTGTTACTGCTGCACATCAGGGATAATAATTTCCCTGTGTGTCAGGAAGAAAAGGCAAAGAAAGCCTGTTTGTTTGATTTTGGAGAGGCAGTTCAACTCCCCTTTGTGTCCTGGCCCAGAGTGCACAGGCTTGCAAGGTAATACATTATTGGAAGCAACAGACCTGAATTAAAGGGCAACTTTAGCAATTTTCAACCAGCTTTGTATCACAACAGTGTGGGTAGTATGTGTGAATAAACTTGGGTAAACTACTCTCCATCTTACCAGCTCCGAGATGTCCCTGCTCATCTCTCAGCTTAAGTCAGCTGGGTGATGCATTTTTGCTGGCTCTAGGGCTGCTGCATGCACTACAGATTTTACTTCTGCATTTATATATGCTCACTTCCACCATAGATGTATGAGGAGAACAGAGTACAGCGGTGGAGGTGAGGCCCTGTTCATTCCTATGAAAGTTGCTCAGTGGCACACGAAGACAAAAAAAGCGTGGTATGACATTACCCGGATCGTCCATACTGTGGGGCTCAAAGATCAAGTGCGCTAGAGACTTACTGAGGCCGAGTAGCTAACTTCCTGTCCAGGCCTCTGTTAACTTGAAGGGGGATAAAACTGTTCAATCATGTGGCTCCTCCAGACTTTAGAAATGTTATTGGACTGAATGGATCACATCACGACCATGAAACAAGTAATTCTGTGGGGTTGTGACGCATCACAATGCAAGTCTATGGGAAAAAAGTCTTTTTAGGCAACACTGCATCATGTGACTGACCTGGATGTTGTAATTCCACTTTTGGCCACGATGTGAAATTGGCTTCAAAGCCTGGCACTGCTCCTGGGAGCTTGGTCACCATGGAATTGAGAATCGAGAGTATGACCTGTCACAAACTCAGATCAAACAGTAAAACTAGGCAGCACTGATCAAATATAAATCAAAATCCTCTTACTATATTGTTTATTTCTATCCTAAAATGGCTTCAAAAACATATTTTAGTGTACTGTTTGGCCACAACACCAATATTTGTGCAGAAGTGGGTACCATACTGTATCCTGTATTGTTAAAATGGAGGCTGGATGTACTGAGATCAAATGGTAAAACTAAGCAGTGCTGATCAAATATGAACCAAGATTGTTACTGCACTGCCTTTTTCTCACCTACGTTTTCAGAAAGATATTTTAGCAAATATATTTTATCTGGCCGTCATATTGTTTCCTGTGTAAAAACAGCCAAGCTAGTATTATGTCACCCACCAGCAGGAGCACATACTGGTCCAGTGCGGCGCAGTGCATTCTAAGCTAATATCTTACAAACATATCAACCATTACCCATAACTACAGTATTTCATACATATGAGCATAAATTACAATATTAACCTTTGTATGCACACATGGAGCAAGAGAGAGAGTATCACTGTGACATTTAACCAGGTCTCACCCTAAAGTTGTCGAAATCCAGCGCTTGGGTAGTGACTTCTGGCGTCAGACCAATGAAAAAAGCTTTCCTTTAACATTGCCTTAAAACACAGGAGGTTGCTGTTTAACTGAACGGCACCCAGCAGCATCAGGGGGAAACGCTGCGACACAAGAACAGAAGTTAAGGGTGGCGAAAGTCCAAGTAGGGTAGGTGGGAGAGGTGGTGGATGGGTCCAACAAACACATACTTTCACCCAAGCCAAACCCTGTTCTTTTTCTAAACCCAAACACGTGCTATTGTTGTCTAAACCTAACCAAGCATTTGTAGTTTAAGGAAAACAAAACATAAATGTGTGGTGCTGTACCGATGTAATGCGTTTATTTGAGGGAACTGCTCATTGGTCCGACATCCCATGGTTCCGACCATATTAAACCCATTGTTCCGAAGTCCGTTCCGAAATCATCATGATGCCCTGTGGTTAAGGTCTGGTTAGGTTTAGGCACAAAAACCACTTGGTTAGGGTCAGAAAAAGATCGTGGTGTGGGTTAAAATGAAAAAGAAAGTGACAAACACATAAACCGTGAGCCTGCTTTGCCTCAAGCCTTTTCCAGCTGACCCAAAGCCGGTCGCAGTGCACCATCAAGGCAGAAATACCTACGCCCGGCGGGAGCCGTTCAGCACCGCGGAGAACTCCACACACAACCCCGACACCAGAGTTAATAAAAGGAGGTTATGGTGTTTCACTCTCTTCTCTCTATGACACTTGTATCTCGACCAGTAGCCTACTTTTGTTGCGTTTGCTGATCCTCTATGGTACACAAATACAGTATAGCCTAGTATAATCACATATCGGAACAATGGGACGTCGGACTAATGGGATGTCGGACCAATGGGCTGTCGGACCAATGACATGGAACCGTTTATTTGAATGAGACTACATGTCAGTGGTAAATTTCCAGTGAAAACTGAGTGTATTTTTAAAGAAGACAATACATCTAAAAGGCAGAACTTGACATGGCATCCCAGAACGTATCTGGACATAGACAGTCCATGACAAAACGTCGATATGTGACGAGGTCAGGGTGAGAATGTGTTGTAACATCACTGTTATTCAATTAAGCCCAAAGCTAATGTAGCATGACAGCCATGACAGCAGCACATTCAAACTCTTGCTAACTACTGAATCAGTTAAAACACATATCACTGCACATAATCATGACCACATATCAAATAACACAGTACCTTGCTCCAATTCCAGCCAGGCGTCTACATATACAACAAGAGCATGATTATGCAAAGCAAAGTAAATGGTCTTGCTTCCTTTGTACTCCAACTTTTCATCATCATATCCTGTTTCCACCTGGAGAAAGCATCAAAATAAAAGTCAAAAAAGATCGCAAACAACAAAGTGACTATCAAAATAAAGGCTTACAGGAAGTAATTTAGCCTTATCTTTAACCTTATTAACAGACCTTCATTTACCTTTTAAAGCCATTTACACAGCCCCTTTACTCTGTTTTCACTGGTCACACAGCACCAACTTCAAAAGTGCTTGTGTCTTTCTACTGCATAGACAGCCCATTTTCATGAAAACACCATCTTCCCTGCAGTGAAGTATTTCTTCAAGCTACAGCAATACTTGTGATACATGTGAGCTTCTCACTGCAGCACCTGTGAGTACAGTAAGTCATTAGCGCCGGTGACGTATTTAAGTTTTCTCTTCCTACCAAATCTTCTTTAGCCTAAGGCAACCTTCAATCATTTGCCCACAGAGCAACATCAAATAAAATTTCATTTCATGTTGTTTGTGCTTCGGATAGTGGGAGGAGGGAGCCGGGTTGGGTCTGCTTGATATTGTAGAGATATTGATCTGCTATTGAGTGCACACTGTGTCCAGACAGTTTCCATCCCCGGGGACTCAAACACTAAATCATTCTCTCATTTTAAGCTAACTTGTACGTCTGCAGAGCTGCCAAGGCTCTCAGGGTAGACTAACTTTAAAGTAAAATACTCTCAGTCATTTTTCCAGCCGCTCTTTTTTCCCTCTGTTCCGTCTCCAGCTTTACATCCAGTTCTTACACCATTGCACCATATACGGATTCAAACGTAGCCGCTGCCACTACAAACTATGATCTTAAAGACGTGTTCCCAAACAAGACCCTTTTGTCTTAACAAGCATGAAAGGATTTTAGGAGATTTACACTCTGCCTGTGATTTAAACATCAAGGCTTAACCTATTTCTTTATGAATAAGGAGTTGCAGGGGATGGGGCTGCTCTCACCGTATAACTTGATGATTCACTCATTTGTGGATACGAGGGGAGAAATAGCTTTGACTGTTTTGTTGCTTGAATGTGTATGATCAATCAAGCACAATGTTTCTGATGTATGCTGCCGCTGTAATGTGGCCTGTTAAAGGGGACTGCAATCACACTGTTCATCCATTATAGGAAGAGGGGGCATTTTCTGAGCTTTTAATAACACATTAAAAGAAAAGAACAGAACTTTATTCATTATGAATCACAGTCTGAGCCAAAGATCATTTACTTGACTCATGCAGACATCATATCTTATTTCAAGCTGCTCCTCACAGCTGTTGCTCTGTTATCATGCATGAAGTCATCAGATTATGAAGCATTCTGTGTGAGGATCATGAATCAAACAACTCTCATACTCTAAACTACTCCAGTCAGTACGTCGGTCTGATCCGATGATTGCTGGAGCGTATAGTCCCTCCATATGTGCCGTTTTGTTTGTGCCTATGTGCCTGTGTATGCTGTTTGCTTGGTAGTCAGGACAGGTTTCGGAGCGCTTGGCGCCTGTTCTCCAGCTCGGCCACCTGCAGCTGGGGATCGATCAGCTCCCTGGAACCCCAGCCCAACCCCCCCGCCAACCGGCCCCCACCTCCAGAAGCCCATCCCGTCCCTGGCTGTATCAACCAGACCAACGGGGGGCTGGCTGTTTCTTCATTTCTCTGGTCTGAGTGAAGTTCACATCTGTAAGATGTCAAAGGACGCAAATACCAACATGAGTTGATACAAAACTCACAAACCATTAACCACTGTCTTACCAAAGCTATAGTGTGCACAGATGCAAAGTCATTTATCCTATGATAAAATATAATTTTGTTTGCTATTATAAATCACAAGGATTTGAATGTTTCAGATAACACTTTCTTGTACTACCCTGCATTTAAATAATGTATGTCTTCATTTTTATTGCACGGTTATCTGTAACACTTTACCTCTCCACCATTTATCAGCTGTATAATAACATTTAAAAACAGTTGATAATAGACTTAGGCAGTATCACTGTATTATATGATTCATGAGGATATTTAGAAATCCCAAAGCTATGATTTTTAATACCGTCACAAATACAGACGCTCCTCTTTTTATGCTGATACAGAGATGGTGCTTTGAGGTGAAGTATTGTAGTGCACAACATATACCACCAGAGGTCAGTCTCTACAGGTGAGACAGGAAACTGGGCTGAGAAAGATGGCGACTGCAAGTGGTGAGGCTAACGTTACAGGACAACACATTCTCACCCCCAACTCTTCAAATACCAGTGCTTAGTTAGTGAGCCTACACATCAAACCGTGACGCTCAAAGTACCAATCCGGTGTCAGTTTGGACATCCAGGGATGGCATGTCAATTTACGCTCATTACGTACATTGCCTTTACAAAATAAAACCCCATTTTCACAGGAAACCTACAGTTTTCGCTCAATAAATTTATACAGTCTCTTTTCAAAATAAACTTAAAACATAGACTGCTTGGTTTTTGGGTTTGCGTCATAAGGTGTAGGCAACAAAAGCATGTGGTTAGGTTTACAAAAAACATTATGGTTTGGCTTAAAATAAGTACGTTAGTTATGTAATATAACGTCACGTAGTCTGAGTGGGTGGAAGTTCGCTGCATAGATCAGACTCTCATTGGGTGGAACGAGCCACCCGCTGAAGTCCCGCCCTACCACCTCCGATTGTGTAGCAGTTTTCAACCGTTTTCAACTTGTCCTTTACTAACTTTTGCGGTGTTTGATCTTGCGAGGTTGTAGCTATTTTTCTGCCATGGTTCGCGTCCTGTAGGCGATATTTTTGTGGGTGTGTTAGACCAAAACCTGTTTCCCCCTGGCAATATTTTTGCAAGCGCACCCTTGCTGTGGCACCGCCAAGAACGATTGTGATTGGTTGAAAGAAATACAAGCAGCTGGGGCGTTTTTTCTCCAATCTCAAAGTGAGAGTCGGCCCAACCAGACCTTTCTTTTCTTGAGAAAGGTCTGGTGAGCGAGACTAAACGTCACGTAACATATTTTACTAGCATAGTATGCTAAAAAAAAAAACAAACTAGCACACTATGCTAGTATTAAAGTAAATAGATTGACTTTTGGTTTCACTCACTTTTGCACCTATGTGCATCAGTGTCTGACGCCACAGGCCACTGACTGTTGTTTAAAGATGACTTTAGGGAGTTTTATTTTGTTTTTATCAAATTTGAATTAATGTTATTATATCAGTTAACAAAGCCATTGAGCTAACATTAGTTTGGAAAAAGAGAAAAACTTGAATTCTGAAGGTGTGCAATTGTATTTTTCTGCTTATTAATGACAATAAAATGTAAGAATATTTCCTTCATTGACATGTAAGTTTATTTGATTGATTTATTAGAGTGAAAAAGCTAAGAGAGCTTGTGGAACGTAATTGTGGAACAAAAAAGTGCTATATTGTAGGCAACTGGACTTGCTTGAGTTTCTTGAAGACGTTTCACCTCTCATCCAAGGGGCTTCTTCAGTATAAACTGCAAAAGCCTCAAACAGAACAAAAAGTGCACGAGACTAGCCTGGGAAAAAAAGGAACTAAGGAAGCCTCTTAGGTTACAGATGAAACGCTGTCAAGAAGCTCAAGCAAGTCCAGTTGCCAACTATTTACAAGTTACCATGTGCTGGATCACAAAGAATCTTTACTAACTTGTAGAGCGTAGTGAACTCACCGCTGACACAAAAACGTCATTGTACTCACTGTATACCATGATGAATGGTCAGGTATGTAAAAAAACATATCCTCATACAAAGGTTCATATGATATCTAATGAATTAGTGCCCCACGAATTGTTACGTATTTAACAAACAGTTACATACTGAATGTTAAGTTACGTAGGTTGGGTTTAGGAGAAGAAACATGGTGACAATATACCTTAAAATGACTCAAAGTTTACTTGGTTTCATAGACTCCTGAGGGAAAGTCCTGTGTTTGGGGATCCATCCACAACCCTAACTTGCCATGATACAGGTACTCCTTCTTTACTCCTGTCAGCACATCTAGTCTAGTGATTGCAGCCTTCCCGATTACATAGGTGATACTCAAATAACTAGCTCATGATTATGTGGGATATATATTATTGTGGTACATTATAGTGCGTAAGATTCAGGTGGACTTAATGGCATGTAGCAGTGAGGACTGCAGACTGTAACCAGCCGAAACTTCTCCTAGTTAGCATTCCTTCAGTTTTAATTGATCAGGTGGTTTTTACTGGGAGCTTAATTATCCACAGTGGTCTCCTGCTTTAAAAAAACAAATGGACCCAATGATTTAAACCAATAAAACACTGAACAAAGCAGTTTAATGGTGCAAATCAGTGTTTATCCGACGCTGTTTGAAACACTGTGTCAACGTGTGCTCATGTTTTTCTCTGTTAACTTAAGATCCAGATGTCCAGGAAGTTTTTTTAGGATGTTGTTTTTCTTTTTAAGCCTTTATTAGATAGACAGACTTAGTGTAAAAGGGGAGGATGACATGCAGCAAGGGGCCGTGGGCTGGACTTGAACCGTCAGCTGCTGTGGCAAGGATGGTGTCTTTGTACATGGGATGTCTGCTCTACCCACTGAGCTACTGGGTGACCTGCTCAGGAGGGTTTCTTACCTGCAGCTGAATTACCCGCAGAGGTCTCTTTGTCTCTAAACCAAATGAACCAGGTGATTTAAACCAGTTAAAACACTGAATAAAGCAGTTTCACATTCAAAGAAATCATTTTTTCCGTTGCTGCTCATCACAGAAGGACTGCTAACTACAGTGGACGACACCAAAATGAGAAAAATTGTGATATATCTAGAGGCAGTGCTTGGTTTGTCTGTTTGACCTACCATAGAAACATGGCGGTGCAACATGGCGGACTCTGTGGATGAGGGCCTGCTCCCTATGTAGATATAATCGGCTCATTCTAAGGTAACAAAAACACAATGATTCTTATTTTCAGGTGATTATACATTAATGAAAACACTTCTTACATCATATTCCATCTCATTAAATATTAATATTGTGCTTATAAATGCTAAATTGGAGTGTGTTGTGTACATGCAATTGTTCACACAGTCACAGACAAAGACACTCATTACTTACATGCTCTCCACGGAGCACAGGTAAAACTCTGCCCGTCTTATTTCACTCCAAACACTGAAACTAAGAAGGAGATTTGGATGGCTGCTGACTCGAAATCCCTCTTAGTTTAGAACTCCTACACCTCGTCAGCCTCGTCGCGGCACATGGGTTTTGACAAGAACAAACCGGTCCTGCTGGAGAAGTGGAGGTTGTGCCAGACCCTTACAAGGTACTCCCCGCTGCAGATCCAGAGGAGAGAAGTTTCCTATTATCAAGGACTCTCCCTTAATGATGAAAGTAAACAACATGAACAAGAGTGTTTAATATTTCATGGCCCACCCACAGGTGTAGCAGTGTGCTGGGAATAACACATACATCCACACATACCAATGCGGCTCTGATTAAGACGAGGGTATTGTCCCTGTTGCAACTGGCCAGATCTCCTGTGTGTGTATGTATGCGTGTGTGTGTGTTGGGTCTTGAACGTATTTGCTGCCTCAGTCTTTTTTTTTTCTCTCTCTGTGGTGATATATGGAACATATGGGAAATTATTGTGGGGTTATAAAGGGCTGTTGACTCCAGCAGACATGCAATAAATTAGGCTGTTTGTGCAGGGGAGGAAAAACACGAGCTCTTTAGGAACACTTAGTGCAGATTTCCTGTACAGACTTAACGCTCCTTCTCCTTCTCTCCTTCTTTCTAACTCCTCCTCTCAGCCTTCAGCCTGTTCCCTCCGTCTCTACCTGACTCCCTCTCACTGCTGTAACACAGGCCACAGCACAATCTCATTCTGTTCTCCTAGTTGGTGGTAACACAGTGGGATATATCCACACAAATTACACACATAAAACTCGTAAAGCCTGGAAAATATTTTAATAGTTTCCGCACCCCCTTAGCGGCAACAAGCTGCATGTGCAGAGCTGGTGAACACCACCAACATTATTGGTGCAATTAAATGTGAAACACAAGAGGGGAACATGGGGGAGTGGGAGCCCAAAATGGCTGTAAACAAGGAAAATGACACTTGACAAGTTGTAATTTATGGACGTCGTTTCAAAGGCAAGAGACTCACCGTTCCTACACTGGCAGAGGAGGAAGAATAAGGCACAAGGATCCAGGCATTAGAAGAACTATGCACAGAATGTTAGTGAATCAAAGCCACACAGAGACAAAAAAAGAGGGGAAGAGAAAGCTGTGACTTCAAAGTCGAAGCATGATGAGCAATGCACAGAGAGAGAGAGAGGGAGAGAAACCAAGAGAGAGAGACAGGAAGTGTGTGTATGTGTCAGAGGAGGAGAGAGAGAGAGAGAAAGCTTTGCAGGATGATAGTACCCAAAGCAAGCACAGGATGGGGGGGTGGGGGGAGGCCCCTGGATACAGGCGTACTCATCTCAAAGAATGCTAAATCACACACACACACACACACACACACACACACGCACACACACACACACACACACACACACACACACACACACACACAGAGGCTTTCTGAGGAAGAGACGCCATTAAACAGAATAGAATAGGACTTGAGTACTGTCATACCCCAAACCCATCCCGAAACAAATCAGCGTCACTATTTACGTGTTTACTCTCTTCCCAAAATGAGGACAAAACTGAACCAAAACAGTCGCTTTAAATAAGCACGCTACGGAAACTGAAGACGTTTGTCATGCTTGATGAAAGCCTCCAATGTTTCCTTCAACAGCAGCCGAGGCCAGATGTTTACTGTGATAGTTACACTTTGTGTTTTCGCTGCAAATACCCTTCCTTAACTACCTCAGCGTACAGTATAGCAGTGTAATTTTAGATTACACTGCCAACAAAGTGATTTAAACAGCTCTATTTAATTTGTTTATTGTATCGATAGCGTTATAAGTTAGTTCAAAGATGAATGGCGCGCTCTTCAGAAGTGTATCTGAGTCAATTTGCACCTCTTTTAAACTTTCTGTAATACAAAAAAGGTTCCTTAAAACTCGTCTTTAAGTAATTTGTCATATTCAGTCACTTCATCTTAACTAAAGGCCCTTTTTCTCCACGCAGCAGCCAACCCCGCTTTTTAACAGCTCTCCAGTTTCTTATCTGCTTTTCAAGAATTACATTTAAAACCAAACGAATAAAAGGATCTAATGCATGTGGAGCACATCATAAGCTTATTCTTCAAAGTTGTCGGACCTGCTGAAGGCGCTGAACAGTGAAAATTGTTTAATTTGAGCAAACGGCAATCACTTTACTTGAAAGTGCTCCGTCTCTCCAATGTGATCCATTTGTTTGCACCAAATTCCGCAGTGGACCCAAGAAAGTAATGAAGATTAAGCGAATTCTGAAAGTCTTCACAGCATATACGGAAGCCCCCTTTGACACATAAATACACAAGTTAAACTCGCAGTGTAGATATCCTGTAATTTGCAAAATGACAAGATGCTCGTCTGATGCACCAAGCACCTCCAATTGCAGCTCATTAACTCAGTCAGGGGGAAACGTTCTACAAGCACGGAGAGAAACTATTAAAATACTTCCATTAACTGGAAGGAAAAATACCCCGGTTGCAGCCCAAAGTGTCTTCATTTGGGCTCAAATGTGAGATATGCCGTTGCTATGGTAATATGGCAATGGCTGTAGCCCTCCTCCCAGCTGTTGGTGGGTTTTGTGTGTGTGAGAGAGAGAGAAAAGGAAAGAGAGGGAGACTGTGTGTTTGTGTGCGTGCACGCATGCATTGATGCTGCCTCCGTGCTGTGTTCCCCCTTTCAGTCTTCAGAATAGTGTCTCTACTAATCCGTGAAAGTTGCGGCGCTCTGAACCAGTGGCCAAGCCTTTTCCCACTGAACCAAGGCCCAGGGTCTGCGCTCTGCTTTACACTTGATTGGTCCCTCCCGTGGCAGGACTCCCCTCCCTGCTGGGCGTGGGCCCGTCCCCCTCGCTGGGCTGCTCAGCACTGCCTAATCGCCTTCTCCCCACCATAATTACCAGCGCTGAGCCCAGGACTCACCAACACACCATTAAAGTCTGGCCAGCCAGTCCTCACCAGCCCTCACACATCCAGCACTTAGCACAAGCCCAGAGACAGGCCTAAGACCAGGCCCGACTCCACCAACAGAGCACCTGTTCATGCCCGGGATGCCCCGCAGCACTGTGGACTTGGCTTGGTGCTGCTGCTGGGTAGGAAAAAGAGAGGGGGTTGGCAGCTGTGCTGTTGTCCTCCTCCCCCTGCAGTGGAGGTGATGTGTTTATTTGGGCTGGGATGCTGCAGTGAGAAGCTGTGAGAGGTAACTATCTCCTTGTTGTGCTCTACAGAGTACCAGAGAATCCACCCTGCAGAGACAGAGCCCTTTGATATGTGACCACTTCAAACCCACACATACAATGAAAGCAGTCAGTTGTGGAAATAGCCCAAGTTGATGTTGTGTGGGCAAGGTGAGACAAATTTGCTTTGCTCAAAACCAACCCTGCACTTTATTTTTCCACCCCTCCATATTTTCAGGAAAGCAAATAGGAAACATATTGTACATTCTGAACGATGACAATCCTGCAATGTGTGTAAAATCAGAAATAGAAATACTCCCACTTTCAATTTTGTTGTACCCACGAGGTTCCAAATTTCAGACTATTGCACCATTGGGGAGAGCATATGGGACTGGCCAGGTGAAACGCAGTGACCTGGCAAACAGTCCAAAGGCTGATGAGAGTCGGGTACACGTCAGAAGGCACTGGGTGTGCTGGCACAAACAGTACCCAGAATGTGGATCAGACAGACACCCAGCACTCGTTAGCTTATTACTCTCTTATTAGGAACATTTTTGCCTTGCATGGATTGGCAGAGTCCCGCTAGCCACCCTCTTCACATGGCCCAGGCTCTGTCAGAGCTGATCAAAAGACATTTCTTCACATCTCCAGACGCCAGGGAAAAAAGGAGAAGAAAAGAGGGAGAGAAGAAAAGAGCCAGAAGGGGGCATACTGCTCTCTCTTTACTCTGGTCTTTTGGTGAATGAGGACTTTTCACAATGCCCTCTCCTTTTTCTTTATTTTTTTTTTCTCATTCTTCCATTGGCAAAAAAATAGAAAGAAAAAAGAAAAAACAGCATTTCCCATCGCGTTTCACCAAATTGTTTTTGCCATATCAAAAACAATTGTCCTCAGGTGAAGAATGCGCCTGCAGAATTACAACCATTCCAGGGGGAGAAAGAGGTCTTCACAAATCTGACTGGCTTCCAGGCAGCCAAGACCCCCTCGAAGTGGTAATGAAAAGTGTAACTTTAGCCTCCCAGCTGTACGTCTCAATCCATAATCCTTCCCCAAAAACCTCACCGTAGTGCCGCCTACCACTCCCATGGCGTTCCCAGCCTGTGCCGGGCTGGGCCTGCACTGATTTATGTGGCAGTCCCGTGTCATACTCTCAACCTGAAAAGGATTTGCTCTCTTATATTTACCAGGGTGGTCAGGGCAGCTCTCTTGAAACACAGAAAGCCCAGTCTCCGGGCCTCACTCCCAGACAGTCTCTTTAGCCCTCTGTGCCAATTGCCAATAACCTGGACATTTTGGACCTTACCAGAAACAGACGAGGCTCCAGTGTTTCCATAGTGGTGTGTTTCAGCAGTGCAGAGGTGAGTGTCTGTGTGGGCGTGTGTGTGTGTGCAGTGCTGACAACATACAGTAGCTGAGTTGGTACCTGGTACGTGTCATAGTGTTCAGGACTGGTGGCTCGGCCTATGAGGTGACAACGGGCCCATAAACCTCTGAAATGCACAGACAGTTAACAAGTCAGCGTGTTTTACGTGTTAAAACCGTGTTTATTTTGCGGATCGTTGCACAGGCACTCACAGCTGGTGTTTTTAAACAATAATTTGGAGATCACGTGTATGAGATGATCCACCTCCATGACATGCACTGTGGTCATTTCTATTTCAGGCTCAGAGAAGTGTTGCAGGAAAGTGTTTTACAGTGGTCTCCTGGCAGCCCAAGCTAACTGCTACTGTGCAACACTATATTAAAAATGTATCGATTCCCTGTGAATTATTCCAGCAAAGTTGAAAAGGAAGACGCTAATTGGTAGAAGTATAACTAATTGATGACGTGTGTGAGAATTACAGATTTTCAAAGAGTTTAAAGACATAAGAGAGAGGAGTCTTCAGCAGGTCTGTCCATCACACTCTCTCCTCCATGGTGCAGCTGACGTGGGTAAAAAGTACAGATTGTGCTACTTACCCATACAGCGTGACTGAAGATCCAGTTAGAGACGAGAGAGCTGAACACATGTTGGTGTGTGAGCTGTCGTGGATGGCGGTGGTCCACTCTGCCACTGTGCATCCACTCCAGTCAAGTAAACAAGCCAAGGTGACCTCTGGACAGCTGGGTTTATACATCCTGTGGTTGGTTGTCTACGTAGTGTGGCGGTGGGAGCAGCGGGTGGTTGACGCAGACTCTAAGGAAGGGATCAGCTCATCCTATTTTACGTGTGCGTGTGTGTGGTGTGTGTGTGTGTGTGTGCCCCGTATTGTGCACACTATTGTGTCCTGTATGCATGTGCATTTGTGTGACAGCCATGTGGTTAATACTAAACACTGTCTGGTACATCCTGAGCAGGAAATGAAGGCATTACTGCTCAGAACACGCACAGCGCATGTCTGATATAATCCACATTTTCCACCATATATCTTGCTTAAAGGCGCAAATTAAGAGACCTCGTTCCTGTGAAATGTCTTGAAATTGATGTCGCCATCTCCCGAAGACCAGAGTTTCAGAGAAATGTGGCCTGACCTGAGAAAGACATTTGGACCAATGCAAATGCAGACAAAATGGCCGCTGTTGCTAAGCTAACAGGGGAGGAAGAAGATGGAGCTGATTCTCTTTGAATGCTGTTTGAGTGCAAGCACATTCATACGTGACTTTTTACGCAATTAAATCACACAACACACAGGATGGTAGAATTTTTCATTGTGTCCAGCGGGTTTGAGAAGCTACTCTGTGTTCAGATATGCAGTCTGTTTCTGTGTTATACAAGCGCTTCACTCTCTCAAAGGTCTCCTGATATTACAGCTTCAGACTTTTTAAACACGTGGAATGCTTTTCTCTGTGTTATTTGCTCAATTTGGAGGAAAAACGGCGTAAATAAAATAACAGTGCACACTTCAGCCGACTCCAGCATTAGAATGACTGACTACTTATATTTTTTCAGCCAGAATTGTGAGTTATGAGATGAGTAAAATGTGACAGCTTCATATGAAAGTCTGTTTGAGTCTTTGCAGTTGAAAGCTTTCATAGTATGACACAAGGAGAGACTTCAGATTTTTTTTTCTCCTTTTCTTTTCGTCCCCATGCGTTAGGTTAACTTTGGGAAATCATGTGAGAGATATTTTCTCTTTGTAATCGAGTTTTAAAAGGATAAGATTGGTAACTTTCTTTCCCAGTATACTTTTCCACTGATCTCAGATTTTAAAAGTGTAGATTATGGAGGTGAATATATTTTTTGGCTTACTTTTTTTTTTACAGTATGCTTCATAATGTTTAAAGTTTCTTTGACAGTTTAAAGTAGGTTATGATTGCGAAAAATAGACGAAAATAAAGAAAAGATTTTAAATATGATAGAAATTAAAATTAGCATTTTATCTATTTAAACCACTACTTTATATCAATTGAATATTTTCTGTAAAATTAAATCGCACAGCAACATTACAGCAGTTAGTGTGAATAAAATGTTTAATATCAACACTATTTTCATTTAAAATGTTAATTGTTCGTACTTTCAAGGCAGTTGGCCCTCTGATGTAAATACCATACAAAAGCTTCGTAAAGAATTGAAGATGTGTGTTGTGGGGATGTCTAAGTGTCCTGATAAGTAGGAGGGACTCTGCTGACAGTTCAATGTCCTCTCTACAGACGAACATACGAAAAACAGATGGTGGCCTTTCATTCTGCAAACTGAGACAAGTTTCACATTTCAATCTAGGAGAAACATCTGATTTGATTTGCAGTTTTTTGATCAAAAACGCGCTTCTTATTTATCATTGCATATTATTAGATTATGATGAGAGCCTCCAGTGTCCCTTGAAGAAATAAAACAGACTTGAAATAAAAGAATCTTCTGCCAGTTAGATTCCACCTTGAAACAGAGAGCTAATGAATTTCATTGTCTTTTGATGCCGCGCATGGAAGTTTTTGCAAATGTAGAAACAATTGAAAAGAATTACAAAGAAAGGCACAAACAGATGGCTTCTTCAACAAACAGCTAAACTAACACAAAGTGTGCATAATCACTTTCCGATTGTTCTACAGATTCCGTTTGTCTGACATAAGCTGGAAAAGTTTTTCCACCATGCTCGCACAACTTTCTTTTCTCCATCTGCTGAAAACGACTATTAAAACTGTAATGTCCGTTTATTACTGTTTCTCTTTGGTGAAAAGTATTGGTGTGTGTGTCTGTGTGAGTGTGTGAGTGTGTGTGTGTGTGTGTGTGTGTGTGTGTAAGAGGTCAAAACCAAGTTCATGCACATTTCATGAAAATTTTGAAAAAAGAAAGAAAAAATAATCTTTTAATTCGAAGACACGTGGGTGAAATTGTAGAATTTTATTTAGACTTTGCAAAAGTTTTTACGATCTTTGTTTTTTAACGAGCCCTGTTACTTTCCTATCAACATGCTAATTTGACATTTAAATGTATTTTTTTTTTAAATTACAAAAAAAAACACTGGAATTATCTTGCTTTTTATTATCACTTTTTACTGAAAATAGTATTTTTATTATCCACGTCTATATATTGAATAAAACAATTTTTCTATTGTATGATTAATTTTAACTTTATTCTTAAATTTTAAGTTTACTTTTTAGAGCAAAACTAAAATTAAATTAAAACCACACCTTAGCCTTAAATTACAGTAACAATATGCCGTTACTTATTGTGTGTCTTAATTTAATTTAACATTTATAATAAAGCCAACGTTTGTGGAGAACTGCTTGCTCGGAAAATTAAAAGTTTAACATCGAGCAACATTTGACTCTTTTTTTTAAAACGCTCCGGTGTTATTTTAATGTTATAGTTAGTGCAGAAAAATTGGTATTATTTTACTTTTTTAATTTCAAAATAAATATATGTTCAGTATCGCCCGTTAGTTAAAGTGAGCGATAAAATGTATGCATTTTATTTTGCAATAAATATTCTGAGTGTTTTGGTACCAATCAGATTACGTAGAAAACAGGAAACAGAGATGATGATGATGATGATGATGATGATGGTGATGATGATGATGATGATGATGATAGCTGAGAGCACTGTGAACACAGTATCAGTATCTGTAAGAAGACTGCACTGAAAGAAGTGGGAGGCCTGCTTATATCACAGAGGCCCCACATTCACTTTGTGGAGTTAAATTGATTCACCTGAAGGTTCTGGTCACATATTTCTTTAAATGTACCTTAAATGAGCCCGGCCATAATTCTAGTGTACAAAAGGGACGTGTCAGAGTCACACAATTGACGAGAAATAAATAGGGAGAAGGTTTTTGTGGACGTTCTTCAAAGGCGTTCCAATTTCACACCGTCAAATTAAAGCACCCTTATATTTTAGTTCCATGAGTGTTATTATTCTCTGCTGTTTGGTCTTCAGGCTTCTTTTCCTTTTGACATAATTTATGCAACGTGAGGGATGATATTTTGGAGTTAAAATAATCAAAACGATTTATATTTTTGCAAAATGAATAAATAGTTAGAGAGATTGTTTTATATTTTAAAACTTTACGTCATTTTTAACCTACATTTTAACTTGAATATTGATGGACTGACACTTTTCCGTCGCCGCTTTTCGGCACCTTACAGCAGTCCCATTCAAATCTGGAGACATGCAGTCATATCTGGGCTGCACTTGAGGCGTGTTTGTTATTTATCAGAACTCTTGTTTTGACTGCTGATGTATATTCTGGGTGAATATTTGTTATCAGTGGCGTTACCTGTCCTGCCATCACGACACCATCTCACATCCCGACACTTGTCTGAGCTGAGCGCTGCCATGCGTCCCTTTTTGTTCTGGGAATATCCGCTGCATGTCACTCAATATCTGCAAAAGATGACATACGTGATGTGTGACCTGTGCACATGTTGGCGCTGATGCTCTTTTGAAGGACTCTGATGTGCAAGTTTGAAAAAAGGAAGAGCAACTGACACAGTGAGGAGGTTCAGTAACCTTTAGCTCGGTTTGCGGTTTTAAAACACACATGATCGCAGCTAGCATCGATGCTAGACGACATCTGCCATCTCTGCTGCAAAGTGATCGGTACAGTTGGGCCCAAATGTAAAAAAGCAGTGGAGAATATTCAGCAAAGTGATGTTTCTATTTTGAAAATTCATAAATAACAAACAGTTTTTTCCAGAGTCGCGATCTGCGCAGTACACTTGAGTGGGACCTACAATCTTCCTTTCAGTAAAAAATGGGTCAGCATTATATAACCAGGAGTTTGACTGCCAACGTCCTGCAGCTTGTTTATGGTGACATCTCATTGCTTGGTCGACAGGGTCCTGCCAGTGTGCGTCTTTATTAGTTTCCATGCACTGCTGGCGTGGGCACCCCGGCAGCAGCAGTGACAGCCCTTATCCCTCCTCTGTGCCCCACCTCATACTAAGCCCTGGATTTGAAGGACAGACAGCTCAGGACAGAACAAGCGCGCCAAAGCAGAGCGTAAGCAAAGCTTTAGAGCAGGAGGCCACATTCCAGTGTATCATTCTTGGACAACAAGTACAACACACTCACTGATTTAAAAAGGACATGTCACAGTTAATGCTTCATGTGCCTCCGTGTGTCAGGTTTAGCCAAAAAAGGGGGGGGGCTTAAAGGGCAACAGTCATGAGCAGGAAGTCATGTATTGAGTGCGTGAAGTCGATCTATAATGAATCCATCAACCCAGATCCTCACATCCTGATTTTAAAGGCCCCATAGTCAGACAGATCCTGGATTCCTACAGCAAAATCATTACAAGTCAACAACATTTTGCTAAATTATGGAAGAACAGCGTGATAAAAAACATAGCAAAACACACTGTTGTTACTGCCTCCAAATCTGTGGGCTGCATTCTTTATTCCAGAAGGAAAAGTTTCCTCCCGGGGAGCACCAGGAGGTGCTGTAAAGCAGTTAGCCTTTGATAGCACCAGCAAAAACAAACATGGCTGATGAAGGGGTGGGTGGGGGTGGGGGGACTGGGCTGACAGTAACATATTCTGGTTCAGGGAGTTAATGCAACGATACCGTCAAAGGAGCTTTTTCGAAGCCCGGGAGCACCGACATTAAAAAAAGATGCCCCTGAACGCCCTCCTACCTGGGCCTCAGAGAGGAGACGCACCCTGCCATGACCTCAGCTGAAAAAAATTCAAAGTCATGTCAAAAAAAAATGTAGCGCTGTTGCTAGCATGGTTGCTAAGAGGCACTCAGCAATGCTGAGCACCCCACAATGCAACATGGCATAATCAATACGGAGCTTTTTCCTAGTAAAGCAGGCGTGCAAACACTGTTAAATATACTGCATATCACAACTTTTGCAAACAATGATTCAGTTGAATGTCAGCTGGTTACCTGTATTTGTATTTTTAAAGCATTTTGGACATTTCAAAGTGTTCGACACTGTGGATACGCAGTGACTGGATCAGTAGGATAGGTGGATAAAGAATGGGTTTTGATGGACTGATTGACAACAGCAAGTGGTGAAGGCTTGTTTCATTGAGTCCCAGATCAGGCCCAGCACAAAGTGATAAACTAAAAGACGAAGTGAGGCGACCTGGTCCTCCCTCATCCTCATGTGAAGTGCTAAACCTCACCCTGACTTTGCAACGCTGAGGCATGTGAGTCACAACTGTGAAGATATAATGTTATTTAAACCCAATCTGTCACCAAATGGAGTGAAAAGAATGCTTGCCAAGTGCACAAGTCTAACATCACCACTTATGAGGCACACACTCGCACACACCAACACACACACACACACACATACACCTCCCTATCCTCATGTCATTACACTAGCAAAATCGCCAATTAATAAAAAGGGAATTCATGGAGTTGTCATTAACACGATCACTATCAAAGGTCAGGTTAGACATTACACAGTAAGTGACAGAAGTATCAACACTGTTCTATGACTTAATATGACACAATTATGAGAAATAATTAGTCGCCATAACTGACAGGTTATTTCACATGGTAATGAAAAAAAAAACTGAAAATATTTTCTTGATGTGATAACATACAGTAATGAATAATTTCTCAGCGACGAACATCACGGCATCCCTCTTGGGTCTAAGCTGTTGCCGCGGCGGCGTGACCCATTTTGCCTTTTAAACAAACCAGAAACGCTGCTAATTTTGACAGCTCCATTGACGAGTACCCAACCCTTAGCAAGTCTGCCACCTTCTGCAGCAATATTGAAGATGGTGACAGACAAGGAACGCTGACATGTTGGTGCCCTGATGGTGCCCAGGTGGTGCTCATGGGTCTGAAACTGCATGCTGCCACATGCTCATGATGAACGGGTGGATGTTGAGGCCAGAAAAGTTAGTTTTGCAAACTGTTTCTGACTCATATATACATACATGTATAGTGGCAGGTGAAGTGTTCAGATCCTTCACTTAAGTAAGACTGTAGAGAGTTTGTTAGAAGCAAAAGTTTTGCTTTAAAAAGAAAGTACAAAAATATGAGCTGCAAAATTAAGTGTAAAAGTCAGTGTTATATTTATGTATCATATATTATATCATCCCACTCATTTTCATGCCATAGTTGTACATGGTGGAGCTAAGCTGACGGCGACAAAGTCTGCAACTATTTTGATGACTGATTGACTGTGTCAGATATTTTCCAAGCAAAAAAGTTAAGCGGGTTTCAGCTTCTCAAATATGAGGATTTCCTGCTCGTTTGTATTGTATATGACGGTAAATTGAATATTTTCTGATTTTAATTATCAGTCAGATAAAATAAACACGTCACCTTGAGCTTTGTGATGTTGCATTGGGCGTTTTTCACTACTTTTTAACGTTTCAAAGCCTAAACGATTAGTTGATGAGCCGGGAAAATAATCGGTGGAGTAATTAGTAATGAAAATAATCGATAGTTGCAGCCCCAGTTTAACCCTTGATGATGTATTATTTTATAAACTCATCATAAAGGAATCTGGAAAGAAATTAGCAGCTATCGGAAAATGTAGAGGAGTGAAAAGTGGTATAAAATGAAAATAGTCTCGTAAAAATCATACCTAAGTACTGCTCTGATATTAAGACTATGTCTCAGCTATGTGTGTGGCTATGTCTTCACCATATCTCATCATAGCGTAAATGACGGTCTGCAATACCGTTTAAATTAGTGCAATGTCACAAAGTTCCCCACTGGAAAATTGCACATTATTGTCTGTTTGCATCGTAGTTGTGGAAATGTATTAAAATATATATTTACATCCAGTTAATTATGCTGTAATGCATGTTTGCTGACAGAGACTCTACAATGATTTGGATTTTTGTCGCAGTTTTTGTGTCTATGTTTGAACCAATTCAGGCAAACTTGCTTTTCAGAAAAGTCTCATTGAGGACAGTCGAGTCCTTTCCAGAGGATTTTCCCCCTCAAATATTATATAACTGAAACTATTCAGGGATGTTGAGCCCTAAAACCTGCACAGTTGGTTTGACTTTGTCTTTGTGAAGGTCAAGGGATTCTGTTGAATTACTTTACGTCAGTTTGTTTAAATCAGCAGGTCTGCAGTATAATGGAGCGGACTAACCTAAGTACACTCGGGATATATCATTCAGGCGCATGAATTCAAACTGCTGACCGAAGCGATATTTGCAACCCCGGGCCACGTTAGGAACTGAATCAACATGGCCGCCAGACCTGAAAGAATAATAATAATCTAAAAGAAAAAATTATATATTGCCAAAATGAAATTGGCGAAGAGTGCAGGGTGTGCACGAGGCAGTGGGCTGCTCTATAAAGACATCTGCTGATTACACAGTTTGGGGAGGCCTGGTGGAGAGGAGCCTGGCAGTGAAACGTGTAAAGAGATTGAGACCGCACGATGACTGCTGAAAGAACACAGCACTCAGACCCTAACAACCAGTCACTCTGAGCATGAAGCCATAAAGACGTGAAGCGGAAAGTTGCCTTCACTCTATTTTACACAACAAGAGAACCTGGGCTGCCCAGGGTGGCAGAATAATATTAGGCCCCCGAAATCCAGTCAAGGGATTTCTCATTTTGTTCAGGCCTACTGTTCAGCAGGCGCACAAAATACCCAACACAGGCTGGATTGCAATTTTTCACTGCTATTGTGAAGTGTTAGCAGACTATTAAAAAAATCCTCTATTTTGATGGTGCAGTTTTGAACATGCTCTCTGCATATGTCAGATGTGCTGCATTCAACTCCCCAAGACAGTGGCAAATTGGCGTCTGTCTCAGCTGACAGTGACATGCCTGCAGACAGGTCTGCCTACATGCATCCCCTGCGTGACGTTGTGTCAGCGTTCTGTGTGGCAGGTAGAGACAGAGACCTGCTTCAGGTGGGCCATGTGCTGCAGCGTGGCCCCCCGGGGAGACGCTATGGCACCATAGTGCAGATGTCTTCCTTGACGTGGCAAGAGGGCAAACCCTGAGAGCCACAACACGAGGACCCAGAGCATTCCACTCAAGGGTGTAGCTTTTGTTTCAGCACTGAGGGGGACACATATGAAACAGGGGGCTTGGAGGTCCTCTGCCAGAAACACTTAATTTCCTGTGATATGGTGAATTTTAAAGCACAAATTTGTGCCTTTGCTGCATCAATTTATGGTGTAATGTGATGTTTTTATTGGGGGGACAAATGCACGTTAGAAATATTGAGGTGGAGGTGTCCCCCCCTGAAATCCACACCTATGCTTCCACCTGACAGGACCAGATCACTGGACATATACACTACCCACACCCTTCTGCCACATTCTTTTTATATTCAATGCTGACTCAGCACTGCAACTGCCACCTATGTAATCATGCTCATCAACCCTGCCATGCCTTTATGAGCCTTTGAAGCTGACTTCGAAGCACGTAAACAGGAATTTGGTTCAGAAGGTGATGAAAAATTAAACAAAAAGTGTACGCAGCAATATTCAACCGTAAAAGTACGGCTTATTTAAACAGAGGATTTCAAGTTAAACTCATAGTTACAGAGAGGAATTTGGGTTAGGTCAAAAACATTTTTATTTTGCCATAAAACTATTTCCCCAGCCTTATCTGATATATCATCTCCCCACCTGCATCTGAGCAGAGGTTTCATAAAAGATTTGTTTGGATCTGTCTCTGTGGTTAGTTACACACGGGCTCTACAACTGACATGCACATTCAGAGAAGAAACAGACGGACCAGAGAGAGTCAACTATCCATTCTTTTATCTTTTGTATTTTATCACATGTCTATAAATATTGGCTGGAACAACCTTTCCTCAGTGGGCCTCAGGTACTTTTTGTTCAGCGAGAGGGCTCATTACATTTGAGATCAGTGTTATTTTGAGAACAACAGCTTTTTAATTTATAACTGGGCATATGTATGTGTTATTTTATCAGGAGTTAAAGACTTTTAATTTAAGCTTATCACTAAATTAAATTTACAGGGACACTTTCCTGATTATCAGCCAGGTTTGTATCATGACAATGTGGGTAGTGTGTGTATATGAACTATAGTAAACTTCCACCCATCTTACCAGCACCCAGATGTCCCATCTCATCTCTCAGCTCAAATCCCTTGGCTCTTGGGTTGTTGCTCGAACTATAGATCGTACTTCCTCATTTTCATCAAGGAAACTGTAAAAGAAAAAAGTCAATATGTCAGTGACAGCATTTGAATTTTGAATTGGTGCCAGACTTTGGTGCTACTTCTATTTAAGTCAATGGGACAAGCATGACAAGTGACACTATAATCTATCATATGTGTTTTTTACCTTTGACTGAAAAATGCCTTCACAAAAAAAACAAAACAAAAAAAAAACAACAAAACATGTTGACTGTTTTTTATCTAAATGTGCAGGTTTGTTTTTCTGGCTTACAAATAGATCACAGATCTGCCTCGAGCCCCTGTTTGGTCCAAGATAGTTAATGTTACATCATGGTACAACAAACGGGGCAAGTCGGACCTATTATCCCCAACCAGACTGTAATTATAATCAGATCAATTTTTAATAGCTCTGATTATTATTCTGGCTGGACTCAATGATTCGGCCTGTCAGTTAGGTAAATATCTGCCAAACTAGGACTTAACCCCATGCTGCAATGCTTTGCTTTTTGCCTCAGTGATTTACATTAATACTAACTAACATTCATATATATTATTAGCTAGCACACACATAAGTCATGACAGTGATTAAGCTTGAGAGGCTGTAACATTTGCAATCACTCACCAACACTGCAGCTCCCTGTCTGTTTCTTTTACACCTTCAGGAGGATTATTGCTTAGTAATGTTTCCATCCAAATTAATGTAGGGTGTCTCAATATAGGTAATGCTGGCTAATGTT
Source organism: Epinephelus fuscoguttatus (assembly GCF_011397635.1). NCBI lineage: Eukaryota > Metazoa > Chordata > Actinopteri > Perciformes > Serranidae > Epinephelus > Epinephelus fuscoguttatus. Next base: position 18,643,143 of record NC_064760.1, on the reverse strand, counting down.
AGCTAAATGCTAACTTAGTTTACTGACTGAGAAAGTAGGTCAGTGATGTAGGATAGGTAATACGGCGAGTAGTTTCTTTTATTTTCGTATGCCCGTCACCATGGATACAAAGAGTATACGCAAATGAAGAGAAAGACTCGCCTCTCTCACTCCCAAACTCTGCTTAAATATTCTTAAATATTCTGTTACTGTGCTGCGTATTTCTTGTCTAAAATGTCTTCAGAGATGTGTGTTAGCGAACTGTTTGGCTGTAACACGAACGTTTGTAAACCGGAAGTGGGCGCCAAACTGTTTCCTGTATTGTAAAAACGGACTGAGAAAAAAAATGCGATAAAACAGTAAAAATACGCTGCGCTGATCAAATATAAAGCCATATTCTGTTAACAATTCCACATTTCTCTCTTCAAGTGTTTAGAAATATATGTTAGCTTACCTTTTAGGTGTGTTTTGAGATCATTTGTTCTCAGCCGGTCGCCATTTTGTTTCCTGTGTTGAAAAGTGCAGCACAGTGCATTCTGGTAGTTGTAGGTTTTCTACCTCTTGAGCAAAAACAAACGCTCCAGCCCTTTTTCTCTGTTTTCTCTAGTCATCAAGGATCAATTTCAAAAGTATTTTCATCTTTCTTCTAAAAAGACCATCTTTCCTGCAGTGAAATACTTCTTAAAGCACAATCCACACTGAGGAGGCGTTGTTTACATTGAGCTTATATTTCACCAGGACATCTGAGGGCATCTGGTTCTACCTCAGCTGAGCCATATGGGTCCTTCTGATCATGTTTAGCCAATGCATCCTGCGTGTGTTTTCCCTGAGCCTCCTCTCTCCTCCTGACCTCTCACCCAGGCTCTCTCTTTCGCTTTGTTGTGCAGGTCAGAGTCCACGCACCCGCGCCCACGCAGCTGCATGGCCACGTTTTGGTATGCAGATACACAGACGCAGGTAAGTCGGCTCCAGGTGCACCCCAGGGTGATCCTGACCTATTCCAATTCACTTCGCAGCTCTCAGGTCAGGCCTGAGGCCCAGCAGGCTCCCAGCACAGGTCACAAAGGGCCTCAACATCCCAGAGATGAGACTCCAGACTGGCATGAAGAGGAGTGTTTGATGTGGCCCTGAGCTGGGCTATGTTACCATGTTGCTATGCCTTTAATTAGCTCCAGCAGCTGCTACTTCCTGGTTTGACAGGCCCTGGCAAACTCCACTGTCTGTAATCTCTTACAGGTGACTGTCAGTTGCGTGTCAGCTCATTGTATAGTGACAGGCTGTGTGTTCTTCTTTAAGTCAGGTGTTAGAGCTTTAGAAAGCAACAACGCTCTGCTGTTTACCAAGCTAATTAACTGTGAAGTGACTGTAGACAAGATCCGAATGAAAAAAAAAAGAGCTCACGGTGCTATAATGACCACAGCATGTTTCCAAATATGTTATGCAAATATGTCTCTGAGCACCAATCCCCTGCCCATTATTTATTTTTTTTTTACAACTTTTGTGTCTGTTTTTCTGAGGATGCAATCATGATTAAGAGACAGCAAAGTTCTCCTGGTGACAGTAAAAGTGCCACTCTGCATTCTTTATCTGGATTTCCACTTTGCACAAAGACATCTTAACCACAGGAAATTGCCCTCCGAGGACTGACGGCTAGAAATTGATCTCAGGTTAGATGAGCGCACCTCGTTCCCCTGCTCTCCTTTGTCACTCCCAAGTTGGTGGATCTTTTCTTAAAACTCCGCCAGAGATGAAAAAAGGGAGACTTCTCAGCTGGCTATGGCATACTAATACCCTGGACTCATTAAATTAATGGGGGCCAGATTCCCCTTACTGAATGTGCACGAATGCCCTTTGAGTTTGCCGGGGCTAGAGGGTGTGCAGCACTTTGAAAGCCCTGACCGGCATATTGAACGTGTTTTAATAGAACCCTTTTGAGACTCCTGGTAGGATGCACAGTAACTCTTTGCCTTTAAGTTCCCGCACCTCTCTGTGTGATCTCGTCAGATAGCCACTCTATCCTCGGATTCAGGCCTTGAGAGGGGGAGGGGACCATGTACGTTAAATGAGGCCAGAGGTGCCCATATCTCAGCAGAGGCCATTCTTTCCTGGAGATGTGAATCTTTGAGACGCGGTGCTGAGCAAGCTTTGATGTGTGAAGGTGCTCGGCGTACAGGAGGCCGACATTCAGTGGGATTCCCTTCTGGCCTCTCATTGGACAGCCGTCCATACAGTGTTGATTTAATTACTCTGTTCTGCTATTCACCTAGCCACTGAGGCTGCACTATAAAGTAGATTCAGTCCCACACATGGCCATTTTAAATGTCATCATTGCCATTTAATATGAGGACACCACTGCGATCACTCCATAATATAGGCAAGCCGCAGGAATGTGTAGGATCCAGAGAGGAGGCTTTTATTGCCAAGGGTAACAAAAGCAGAATTTCAAGGTTTAAAGGGTAAAGAAAAGATATTATTTTTGATGGTGATATATTGAATAACTCTTAATATAATGGGTGGAATAGAATATTAATATATGAATTTTGCATTTTGCCCAACAGCAAAAAGATGAATTGATAAGAAAAGAAAGCTGGCGAATTTGCATGACAAAAAAGTCCCTTTAGAGCACTAATACATCACCCTCGTGGTTATCAGAACCACAAGTACCAGATGTAAAGATAGGGAGAGTTTATCCTCAGCGAAATTAAAAACCTTTTTCGCTTTTAGTGATTTTTTTTTTATATTGTTGTTAGGTAACAGCAAGCCAAAAAACACGTGCACCCTGAGCTGCGAGGACATCATGATATAATGATAATCTCGCTTGCAGTTCTGCTCTGTCATCTTGACTTCATGCTCTCATGAAGCAGAAAAACATCACCCACAATGATGAGATTATACACAGTCAGGAATGAGCCAACAGAACTCATCCCTGCGGACTGGAATACCTTTTAAAACGTAGCTGAATAAGACAAGTGGATACTGACAGGAAGACAATGAGACTCCGGCTGCTGAATATAGTGAATAAACAGAAATCCAGTGGAGCTAAAAATGGCTGACTCAGGTGCGCGGTAGTGGAAGCATCACGTTTCTCGATTACAACTTCCCTTTCTCTCCCTCTGCCTCTCTATCTTAGCCTTTGCATGTGACAAAACAGCACTATATACCTCTTAGAGAAATCCGTGTTGGGCAATCATTTGATTTTCATAGCCGGCTTTGACAGTAATGATTTCATAAAGCCTTTGATTTTAGCTCGATCACCATGGCTGCAACATCGCTGGATATCGCTCCTCATTAGTGATTCCATAAGCAGAGAGCAATGCACTGCTGTAGCGGCTGATACTTACATGCCTCCCACTCTAAAGTGTGGCGGTAATTTATTCTCTCCCCGGTGCTCATCATCCTGATGCAACTCACACAGTGACAAGACTCCATCTCTGTGGTACCTGGCAACAAAGCGGGGAGAGGGGTAAAGGGAGGAGGGGGATCACATATTTTGTGATCACAATCAGAAAGGAGAGGAACAGTTACTAGGCAGGTTTAGAACATCCTAATGCCACGTTACTACCACCAGAACATCCTGTGAACACAAAAACCAGAGAGAGGAGGTGAAAACAATTCACCGGCTGAGATTTGATCCAATATAAGCTATCTTCTCCTGCCAAAACTTTTTCTCAGAGTATGGCTTAAGCACTTCAAAGTTAAGCACTATATAGAGAGTATGATTCATTTGGCAGCTCATATTGTCCCGCTTCAAAAACCTAAAGCTAGCCAGAGACACACTGTGGGCTGTTTTCAGCTTCAGAGAGGAGAAAGAATTTGGCTTGAGCTTAGGCGGCCCATCCCCATCCAGAGATGGGCTCTTTTTCATCTTATCGTAGTCTTAGCGCATTGGTGTGGTGACTATGTGCTTCACAGGTGGGAGTCTGCCTCTGTCAAATAAGCCAGTTCACTAAGGACGGGATTTGCCGCTGTTATTTTTCTATTAGGGAAGAATTATGCTAAGCCTTTAGAGGCCATCTTTGTGTTGCTATGGCAGCCCATATTTCCTACCGGGTTGAGACCTTGAATGACTACAGTGCAAAGCCAAGTAGCCCCCAAACCCTTTGAGGATTAGAACCAGGGTCTCATAGTTATGCAAAACACCTCTGATATGATTGAACCTTGAATAGTTGAATGACAAAGTTTATTGAGATTGCCTCTCTTTTCATCTGATTATTGTCATTTGATTATTCCCAATCACTTGGCGCGGCTTCAAACGCAGCTTTTCAAATGGCCATTGTTTAGGACAACACTGAGAGCTCTTTCTCTAGCATGTCCGCAACTCTCATATCTTTGACTATTATATCAGTGGAGAACAAGAATGCATGAATGCATGCATGCGTGGCGGAGATTGAATAGTAAGGCGTTCATCTCAAACAGAAATACAGTGTAATGCCTTACTATTGAGCGCTGTTGGTTCTTTTTATTTTATCTGCTGATTTCGCTCCATTAATTGATCGTTTAGCTTGTTTAAAAAGCCTCTTATATGTGTGTGTGTGTGTGTGTGTGTGTGTGTGTGTGAGCTAAGGGCTCATCTACAAATTGCTAGTTTTGTTCTAAAACCTAGAGATTTTAAATTATATAAATAAAGGCAGCAGAGAATGTTTAGTGTTTTTGCAGATTATTCGATTACCAAAATTACCTTTCCAGCACTAACCGAGGCAGCTCAATAGAAAATATGGTTTGTTTTTATTTTGATATCATTTTCAGAATCATGTTAAGCACCCTAATCTCTTCCTTCATGATATAAGATCATGGTAATCTCATAAACGTGGCACCACACTGCTCAGTCTATCTTAATATGCAGGTTTAGATTCAGAGATAACCCTTTTGTAATATACAGCTGATGGGGAATTTCCTTCCTATATCTCCCACAATGCTTTTCAACCTAATGTTTCCGAGCTGCTGTAACCATCAAACGTTTTTTTGTTGTTGTTTTTTTTTTGCTTATGAAAGCAAATTCACAAACCACAGGTCAAATTCCGCGTGCAGCCAAATCAATAGGAATAGTTTTTCCCTTTCTGGATTTTTGTCATAATGTTCCCAACTGTTTTCAGACCAGCCATCAAAGCCTCAACTCTATTCGCAGACATGTATAGACAGCTACTCAAAGCTGACACGGAGATGAGGCTTTGAAAGTACGAGATTGACACTATTGTGGTCACAAAGCACAACAGGAAACTACTTTGAAGAGGAAAGTGCTTTGAGTATCGGATTTCACTTTAGGAATCGTGGCCGAAGACGAGCTGGAGCATTAGACGTGTTGAATTGGTGTACATTAAACAACAAAACCAGACATGGGCGCTTGTATGCTGCTTCTGCGAGCGTGTCCACACAGAAGGTCAGAAGTTTTGAAACCACACATAAATATGACGCTGCTGTTTTTTTTTTTGTTTGTTTTTTTTTTTAAATGTGGAATTTTTGGTTTCTTACTGCTGCATCTTGGGACGGTGCAGGTTTGTGATGCAACTATAAAGTTGACAATATATCCAAGCAAGCAGTACTTTTTTTCCTTGCTTCACAAAATAAAGTGCTGCTATCAGAGCCATGTCTTGTTGGCAGTTTGGGAATTGATCAGTCTCAATCCCAAGCTGCATCCTTGTCAACTGGCAGGTCTGCTGAAGATGACACATTTTCTGACAGTGCCTTGTCAATGACTGTGCTTGAGTGAAATCCCCAGCCATGTTTGCTCGCTGCCAAAGTGATATCTATCATCTTATTTTTGACAAATTCGTCACACCCGTCTCTCAATCTAATTGGTCTTTGAGGTTCCTGTAAGACAAAGGCTGCTAATCTTAGAGTGTGTGTGCGTGTGTGTTTGAACAGCGCTTGCCATTGAATACTTCTCAAGTCTTTGAGCTTGTGTTCAGCGAAGTTTGAAAAACATGACAGTCACATTTTAGGTGCTCTGATGTCACACAGTCTTTCTGGCTTAAAAGTTCACTCAATATGAGGTTTGGTCTACTTTGATGTGGGGTCTCTAGTGAAGCGATTTTAGCATGCTATCTGCCTCTGCTGTTCTCTGTCACCCACTCCTGCAAAGACTGACATGGGAGCTGCCAGAGCTGAGACTCAGCCTTTTATTCCTAGTGACTACAAATTAAAGATAGGGGGGCTGGGGGGAGGTAAATTCAGGCAGCACCATGACAAGCAGGATGTTGAAACTTCTGCTAGTGTTTACTCCTGCAAGAACTAGAATCTAGATTTTAGATGTGATCAATCATGTATATATTTTATTTATAAGGATAAAGTTTTTTATTTAAAAGGCAGGAGCATGCAAACAAAGATATCAGGTGCTGCATCTTCACCTGCTCCTTTGTTAAAGGAATGCAAGTGTATTTATTCATTTTAATCCCTCACAAAAAAAACAACAACTTACAATTCCTGCTCATTATGCAACATTTCTCCATCTGAGGCAGAGATTGTGGAGTTGCTGTTGTGTGTGAGGGGGGAAAAACGCTCCGTGATAAAGATCTAGTAATCTTGTTTTATGCTTATGACGGCGAGAGGAGATCCTCCGCCCCCCTGCGACGCGACGCTCACCTGAAGAGGCAACCGGAGCTCCACATGACTCCTCCGCTGCTCACATCTCCGTGTCCTGAGAATTGGGATTTAGGGAGGATTAAAGCGGAATATTTCAATTTAGCGGCGGAATTTACCTGCCTGTGCCAAAGTAATTACCCCTCCTGGAAGAAAAAAAAATGCTATTATGGAGACAGTAAAACACACCTACAGACGGGGGGAAGATATAAAGGGCTAAAGGCAAATAAACAGGAAATCTAGGACTGTAATGGAAGTAATTAAAAAAAGAATCGCGCGGCTGCCAGAGCTCTTAATTTATTGCCTAAATAGGCAAAAGGTGATTGAGCTGAAAAGACATAAAATCACACAATGATGCATTCACTGACAGACGCAAAGGGCTGATTGAGGATGCAGTCTGCAAAGGAGACAATTTATTACTCATCTTTTTGTTCATATTGAGCTTTAATAGATTTTAGAATAGTTTTTGGGTGCGTTCAAGGGGAAAAATAATCTGAAATACCTATTTTGCATATGCATCTATTATTATATGCATAATTGCAGGAAAATGCAGTGTTTATTGGACATATTTGGTGTTTATTTTGCAGTGAATAGCAAGTAGCATAACAATCGTGTGTACCTGATAAAATAGGCCCACGCACTTTGTGTGTGCACGCAGAAATACATCAAGTGAGCACATCACAATATATATTTTCATTATCTATAGATAGTAAATGACACATGCATGATAATTTTGGACGATCTGTTTTGCAGTAGTTTGAGGTTGTGTTGGAAATCATAAACAGAGGCACAGAAAAAAATTAAAGGCCAAAAACATCTTGCTTATATTAAAGTGGGCTTGAGGCTGAAGGGCTGGATTGTTAGGGCTAAATTTAGATTATTGGTGCGTTCAAAGTCCTCGTACAAAATAGATTATTTTTTTGCTTGGACACATAACAAAGCCTTGGCTTGAGACGGCCTGCAGAAACAATAAATTCACTTTATAGCCCTTTAGGTAAATTCTGCTTTTGTGCGTCTGTGGTGTGTTCAGGTGCTGCATGGAGAGTTGTTCAATTTATTTGTTTGTTAAAAAGGGGGCTGCACATAATGATTTGGTGTCCACGCGTGTGATGCATGATGATTCGTTACAGTCCAGTGTTATTGCAAGTATAAATACATAATTAAAAAGTGTTTATTCGTTGCACAGTTTAATAAATGCACTGAGGTGAAGTTTGCACATTTCGCGGAGCAGACTTTTCCAACATTTCTGACATAAATGCATCATTAAAATCTAAGATTTGAATCAGGCATGTGAGGGAGAAGTGGCTTTATGAAGCGGGTGAAAATATGCAATAAGAGAAAGATGCTGATGCTCCTTTTAAAGAGACACATTATCTGCTTTGGTTGCAGACGCTCTTTCACTTTGCCTTTCATTCGTAGCCTAGCCTATATATGAGAAGGAGAGAGGGAACAAATAAAGCAGTACCTCTGTCCGGTCTGAAACGCATGGAGGACGAGACAGAGGCCCTCTGTGGGTATATCCCGTGTAAACAGGGCCCTGTGCATTGTGTAAATTAGCTGGATTAGCCCCTGCTTTTGTTGGGACGGGGTGTGTACACACGGACACTGATTCAGCTCTCCTTAAAGCCAGTTTGGCCCTCACAACTTTAAGGAAGTCTTACATTCCCAAACCTTGAGCCGGAGATGATCTAAAGGGGGGGACTCCTTTTGAAGTAACACAGCATTCATCAGTGTGTTCAGGTTTTTGTTTGGCGAAATGCAAAAAAAAAGAAGAATAGAAAAACATCCTGTTGGTGTGTTAAACTCATCACATGGAGCCCGACGACTGAACCGCAGCCTGAGAGGAAGACCTTTAATTATCTCATCACTAATAATCAGCAGACGCCACAACGACTGATTTGAGTGACATGAAATTTATCAGGAAATGTGTCTATGTTTAACACACTCACACACACACACATGCACACACAGTCTCCTGGCCCACCCGCCGCGTGTGCACGTGAGTGCGCGCCTGCAGGATCTGGAGGTGTAAATATAAACATTTGCACATACCTCTTAATAATTTCAGCATTTGGACCAATTAAGGCAGATCACTTTAACGGCTGCTTTATTAGCTGCGGCTATAATTAAAGCGTCCCCTGAATGCATCCTATCTTTAAATCAATCATCCTAATATGATTCATCCAAATCATTTATAAAAGGATGTGTGATACTCGCGGTCACGTGCCCCTCATCCCTGTCAGGTGGTGTGGAAGATTTATTATTTATTTATTTATTCATGATAGGATGCTGTTTCTTTTACTGTGGTGCAAACTTTGCGAATGGAAAATAAATACTTTTTTTTTTATCAACCTGTTTCTCTCCTAAAACTTTTACATACTCTCCCCTGTCTGCTTCCTTGTTGGGAATGTGAGCTGCAGCATCAGTGAGAAGAAAGAGGACACTTTATTTCATCGGGCACCAATTAATGTGGAATTGGCCTATATCTAACATCAGGACTCTTTTATCATTTTAGGGACTAAAATAAAGCTGATTGGAGAATAGTTTTAATGTGGATTTATTTTTTAATGAGAGGCTGAATCAGAGCAGGAGGCCTACAGGCCCACAGTCTGGGCGGTGGTTTCATCTCTATTCCTCCACCTGTGGCACCGAGGCTTCTGTTCATTTCACTTCCGCTAAATTAAAATAAACTTTTTTTGTTTTCATAAAGAAGTGTTTTTGCTTTACTTTTATTTTGTTTCAGCTTTTTGGATTATTTTAAAAATAATTTGCTGCATGTTATTTCTGTTCTTTTTTCTGTTTTTTTCTAATAAATATATAAAAGTGCATTCAGACGCTCGATTTTGTCATCACGTTTTGTGTCACTGTTTACAGCTGACCCATTACACACAGAGGAAACTAATTCATGCAAATTATCTTCACTTCATCCAAACTCTAATTGTCACATGTCGATTTAGAAATCAGCCTTTTCCAAGGCACATAATTGTCCAAGAAGTAAAACGTTACTATTAACGTCATAATTATGATTAAAGAAACATTTAACATCATTTTTATGTGTGTGTGTGTGTGTGTGTGTGTGTGTGTGTGTGTGTGTTTGCAGGATTTTTTTTTATATGTGTGTATGATTCAAATATTGTCGTGTTAAAATACAGTTTCTATTAGACTTTGTGTCGCCCAGCAGCCCGCGCTGACTTTGATTCTGCTTAATATGAAATGATTTTGCGTCTTTGTGCGTGTTTGTGAGTAAGGGGATTAGACTTGGAAAGAGGCGCTTCAACATGTGGTGATAACCTCTTCAAAGAGGAGAACATTTCAGCGGGTCATCGCAGTTTCTTATATTTCAATAAATGTTTTTTATTTATTTATTTTATTTGGAACAAAACAGACATGTAAAAATATCCCGCTCCTGAGTGAAGGGTTAATTGTCTTCATCAGGAAGAAGTGCATGTAGCGTGCCTTTATGGCTGCGGCATTGGCTTCATCAGAGGGAATAAAGCTTCACAATAAAGTTAGAGGAACAAGAAAGTTGCATTTATTTTCTGGAAGAAAAGGAAACCCTCTGTCATTGTGAGTATTGTAAGCACGGATTCCATATGTGCACAAGTGGTTTTAAAATGAAGTAAAAATGCCCCCTTGTCTTTACATTTTCATTTCTGCAGCATTTCCTCTGTGTTTTGTTTAATGTCTCGCTATGTGTGCATCTGAGGAAAAAGACACCCCTGTCCAAAAATCAGGGGGAATCATAGTAATTCAGCAAACTTCAAAGAACAATGCATGCCTCACTTAAAGAAAAAAATGCATATTTGCACATCTGAATCTGGATATTTGCAGCAAAAAGTAACATTTTAATGTGGAAACATTTTTGTTTTCCTCCCATCAAGGTCCTGATAAGACTCCCCTGTGCATCCCTCTGTGACAAGTAGAAGATGTCCAGCAGAATAATGCAGAATCTCAGCCTCCCCTCTAAAAGTGAAGGTAAGAGAAGCACCATAAGAAGTATGACAGAGGCCATGTAGGATGAGGTACTTACACATTTCACAATTTCAACTGTACAAATGAGGTGAGAGCTGCAGGGAAAGCTTTACATTCAATGCCTGACAAGGTCTGATGAATCAATTTGAGTATGACATGTGCTGTATGTTTGAGGAAACAGCAGAGTGAGCTGAGCAAAGCTCATTTCCTGCTTTACGTCTTAATGGATTCTTTATTTAAAGACAGGGTCATTTAATCCATTAGTGTGGCGAATGCTTGTTTCTACACGTCTAATTTTACAGTATACAGTATGTCTGTGGACTTAATTGTGCCTAATTGTGTGTGTCCTGGAATGTGTGCGCTCATCATATTTGTCTTTTTGTCTGTGCCTCCATGTGCCCATGTGCCAACGCAAGTGTGTGCCCATATGTGGGTGTATGAGTGCTCCACTGTTACTCTGTGCCTGCGTGTGTGCCCATGTGTGTTGTATGCAGCCTATTAGTGGAATTTAACCCCTGTGTTCAGGGAGTCACATCCCCTCAACACACCAGGCTCCATTCTTACTGCAGCACGTTAACATTTTACTCTCTTCCCTCCCCACCCACCCCCTTCACTTTTGTCCTAAGAGGGCAATTAAGGAAACAAACGTTTTCCCCAAGATAAGCTGGCTGCCAGCTTTGCATACTAATGCAATGCCAAGTGGTTACAAATAGTGAGTGCTCTAATTACCGCCACTGTTTTCAATCAGAAATTGCTCAATTTCCCAGGATGAGGTCTCCATGGCTGTAGAAAAAAAGCACAACCTGACAGAGGCAAGAGACAATCATCTCTATGTGGAGTGTGGTCTGATTTTGTCTGTGTGTGTGTGTGTGTGTGTGCTCACATGTGTGCGCGCCTGTTGGTGTAAATAAGCTCATCCGCCTCTGTGTGTGTAGACGCCGGCGCGACCCTCTCTATCACTGCTGCCCTTGACAAGTCAAGAAATGGATCCTGTCAGCCTCTGCAGCATTTAGCACCACAATTATCCCCTTTTCACAGCCTGGCTGCATTAATGTAAACCACACCAGGCAGTAGTTGCCACTCAGTGATGAGCACGATGTGGCGCACCATCTCTGGGTGAGCAATTTGATGCAATTGTGTTGCTGTGTGATCATCAGTGCAAATCAGGGCCTGCTCATTTATTAAGCAATTTCTGTAGAAGAAAATTAAAAGGAAGGCTTTTTTTAATTTGGCGGAGGATAGTAATATCTCTAAAAGCAACAATAATGCATAATGTGGCTGACATCAAACAAAAAAGAGATACTGGAGTGAATTTGGCATGCATCAGCCCATCAGGGAGGTGTGTGCTGTTTTTAGAGGAACGGCCATCGTCATGTGGCCACCATGAGCAGGGGGCAGCACAGACCGAAATGACAAGGACTCACTCCCTGGGTGTGAGAATGAGTCACTCCATAGGATGCACACACAGGACCCATCCGTTGGCCTTAGCTGACCTTTAGCTCTGACGGTGGCTAATGGAGGGCTGGCCCTCGATCAATGCACTGAGAGACTGGGCTCCCCATCCCTGCCCTTTCGCCGGGCCAGGAAGGGACGGATGCTGCCAGAAGCCACGCCGCGGAGCCATCGACCCTGCCACTTTCCCATCCTGTGGGTGACAGCTGCAGTGCCAATGAGCCTGGGGACGCCACGCTGCCCTGCCACGCAGGAAGGACAGCCAGCAACTCTATCTCCACGGTGGCGGGAGGGGAAAGTCACTGATGATCTGCTTGTGAATGTCAGATCCATGTAAACAATCCCAGCAAACACTTTAGTGTTGAGTAGATGTTGAAATGACGGCCTGTAGCAGCGCTGAAACACTGCAGAGCAAGACGAAACTTGCTCATAGTCATTTGAAAATGTTTTTTCCAGCCTAGTCTCCAGAAAAGATGTACTTTTCTGCAAATCACGGATACATTACATTTGTGCATTATCATGTTGCAGTTTCTTTAAGTGACTAGAATGCTGTGGTTAACATCAGATTAAATTTAGGCACAAAATCCTCTTGGTTACAGTAAAGAAAATACCATGTTTTTTGCTTAAAATACCCCATTTTGGGGGGCACTATCCCAGAAAGAATAGCAAAGATGTCTCTTTAAAAGGCTACAGCTTTTTGTGCCTAATAAGTCACTGGAAAAACACTGATCGGATGCTACAAAACACTCATGTTTCGTGCCTAAAAAGCCACTGAGAACACAATAACTCACAAAATCCCAGCTGCTGGAAAATACTGTGTTTTGGCTTAAGATACACAGTTTTGGGGGCACTATTTCAGCTGGAAACGCAGCATTGTCTCTGTAAAAAATAACCACTTTCTTTGGCACTATCAGCAGGAAAAACAGTGACCAGACGCTACAAAGCACTCATGTTTGAACGACTCGCTAAATCCCAGGTGTTAGTTAGGAAAAGATTGTGTTTTGGTTTAAAATACCTGGTTTCAGAAGCACTAGAGCTGCTGGAAACGCAGTGATGTCTCTGTAAAAAACAATCACTTTTCGTGGCACATTCTCGGCAAGAAAGCAAAGATGTCAAAAGCAATAGCTTTTTGTGCCTAAAATGTCACAGTGACAGAATGCTACAAAACACAGTTTGGTTCCTAAAAAGCCACTGAGAACACAATGACTCACTAAATCCCAGCTGCTGGCTAGAAAAAGATTGTTTTGGCTTAAAATACCCAGTTTTAGGGGCACTATCTCGGCTGGAAACGCAGCATTGTCTCTGTAAAAAAAACCAACCGCTTTTCTTGGCACTATCCCAGCTGGAAAAACAGCGACCGGGAGCACAATGACTTCCTAAATTCCAGCTGTTAATTCAGAAAAGATTGCATTTTGGCTTAAAATACCCGGTTTCAGAGGCACTATCCCGGCTGGAAACACAGCAATGTCTCTGTAAAAAAACAACTGATTTTCATGGCACTATCCCTGCTGGAAAGAAGAACGACAGTCCATGTTCGGTAACTAAGCTGTTGTTTGTGTGTTGTGTGTTGGTCTCAAACAGTGGTCTGCAGCTTGGCAGACGTCTTGGCCAGGTGTCACACCATCCGCCATCCCCTCCACCTCCACATGACAAAGTCAGCTCATACGACACTTTAGAAACGTTGACATGACTCGTATGAAATGTACAATGTGTGTCTTATTCCTGGGTCACAAAAATGTACAATGCCAATATTTTCTTCAGGCAAAGTTTTAAAAATGCAGTGCTTATTAGTGCTGGAAAGTTTTCATCCATCAAATGCCTGCTTCAAGAGCTTTGTACGTGAAAACAGATTCCAATTAACTGCTTTAATTCAAGTTGAATAGAATTGGACCAAAAGCTGAGAGCTCTTATAACCTTTTGTCAGTAAAAAGCTGAAGTCACATCAATAAAGCCTGACTCCTGCATAACCCTCGTCAAATGTTAGAACTTGTGTTTGCAGTTTGATCGCTCTTTGCATTCCTTGTGCACTTAAAATGTTACCGTGGGGAATATCATTTCACATGCAGCACCATGTTGCTAAGATGTGCCTGATGTTGTGCTTGGTGGTGTACTTTGTAACCCAGATGGTGCACCACTGTATACCTTTTATCAGCCTCCTTGTTGTGTCCATAAACAATGCATGCATGGGAAACACAAACACACAAAACAATATTTGCTGTGCATTTTAATTGCATAGACTTCAATTCAAACGTGTAAAGACATTCAAAACAATAGCAGATAAAACATTCGCTCCATATGGGCAGAGAAGAGAAGACATCCAAGAGGTTTAGCACAGATTGTTCTTTTTATTATCATTAACAGTAATGTGATTCTGAAGCCCCCCCGTGACCTCCTCACAGCAGCAACTCATCTCAGAAGTCATTCATTAGAACAAACAGAAGGCAGGCAGAAAGACAGCGAGAAAGAGACACGGGGAGAGAGCACAGTGTAAAATAAATTAGATTGTTCTTATTAGATGAACCACTTTGAGATGGTAAAAGAGGAGCATGATTCACACATTTAAAGGATATCCAATAGTACAGTATTTGGAGAGGGAGATGTCATGCCGAGCCCCTGATCCAGTTGTTGGTCTTGTGCTATGTGTGTAATCACAGTTACACTTACTGTCCATTTTGGGTTGTAAGGCCCACAGGGAGCCTTGAAATATGGGTCTGAGCAGCGCATGTTTGGATTGAGATTGGGCTGCAGTGTTTCTGCTGGAGACTGGGCTGATGCAGGCTGTGGTGAAACTAATCAAAAAGCTTCTTATGTCTTCTTCCTCTGATATAAATGGATTGTACAGTCCCTGATGATTTGGCTCAGTGTTTACTGAATAAGATTTCATACACTGGAGTGACAGTAAAGGCCACCTCTCTCAATTAAGCCCCCCTGGTTCCTTTTCCATAAGAGCAGTTAGACAGCATTTCGTCATAGCTGCACCCCCCGGTGCTTCTTATCGCGCCAGGCCTGTAATGGTCGACCTCTATACATGTTAATGTGTGAATGTATACATATGTGAGGATATAATATGAGAGTGGTCAGGGGCTCGGTTGGACCGGGGCGACAGAGGAGGAGGAAGAGGAGGAGGAGGAGAGGGGGGTTGAAGAGAGCCGTGTGGATCCTTGGAGTGGTGTGACAGACTCCCCAGCCTCCTGGTAGGATTTGTTGGAATGTGAGAGAGAAGGATTTTAGCACCAGGCGAGCCACGCCAGAGTGCTGCAGACTTCATGCCATCTGTCTCAGCCTCCATCCTCTCTTTGCCAAACTCATCAGACCTTTATTTCCTCTCCCTCTATCTCCTTCTCATCCCTGTTCACAAGAGTAGCGGACATACTGAGATCTGCTAATGTATTGGAGGGAAAAAAATGGCTGGGCTTAATAAACAGATTCAAAAATCTCGATTGATTAATATGTATTCTTGGAGCTAATTGTCCGACAGCCCTCATGGAGATAAAATGTGTGTTCGATAGCCCTGCCATTTGTTACTTGACCAACAGGGAAAGGGAGATGGAGATATTCATACCATAGCAGATCTGTTGATCAGTTAATAATGAAACATGTTTCAAGTGAAAGCCAAAAAGTTCACTTAATTTAATGCATCATTATAAACCATTACCTAAATAACTTTTTTTAGCATACTGTGTCAAGAAATGAAAATTGCCTAATTAAAATATATCTTGTAAATGAATAATGCTGTGTGTTGACGTGGTTATTCTGTCACTGACATTTTATGGATGCATTATATATTAGACACCTGCCAGTGTATTAAAATGAGAATATAACCAAAGGTAAAGGTAACCGAAAATCACTTCCATCTAGAGAAAAACACATTCTTAAGCCATAATTAAATCAAATCACACATCAATAGGGTGTGTGATTGTGTGGTGTTTTGGTGGGACTGATCTCTCACCCTCTCTCACCATGTAGGCGACTAGGGAGGAAGCTGAAGGAGATCACAGGGAGGAGCTGTACCGGCTCCATGTCCTTAACCTGTTCGCAGAAGGGCAATGGAGGGGTGGAGGCAGTGGAAAGGAAATGTACCCTTTGTCCGAAATGGAGCACCAGGTGGCAGGAAGTGGGCAGGAGGCGTTTGAAGATGACCCCTGGTCTCTGCGCTGGGACGGCCTCACCGATCGATCCGGCCAGAGATGGCAGGGAGGGGAGCCAGGTGCCCCTAGAGAGCCTGCAGACCACGCAGATCTATTATGGGCGAGGAGGAGAGTGGAGTCGGCTGGGGCCCAGCCCCACTGCTCCCAGTCATATCACTGCTCAGACAGCCAGAGTCAACTGGCTGCATCCTAACAAGCAGGCAAATACTGACAACAGTCTGGTGCACAACAAGCCCAACGGGCATCATATGAGAACTTTAGGAAGGGTTTCCACTGCAGAATGCTGTCAAATCTGTGTATCAAACATTGGACAACACTGACTAATTGGTGTGAGTGTGCATACATGCAAGTATGGTATGTGACAAATTAAATACACGCAGGTCAATGCAGAGCTTTTGGAAATGTAGCTGCACACAGCGCAGTCTGAAAGAAAAGGAAATGAGTTACTTTAGTATATTGATATATTTATTTTTTTACAGAATACATCCACAGATTGCATTTAAATGACTTGCTGCAGAAGTTGCGGGCTGAAATTATAGTAACACGAGAAATCGAGATTGAATGACGCTACATAACAGAAAGAGGAAATAAACATCAAAAAGGAGCATGGACAAAAAGGAAAAACACAAAAGCAGGAAATTAATTCAGCAGATGTTTGTGCACATCTGCACACGCATGTGAATGTGGGGAGGCTGCTAAGCGATTCAGTAAATTGCAGACATTGCTTTGAAATTGTCAGAAAGAAAACATCAGCAAATACTGAGCAGCCATTGTTTGCTTTGGGGGTACCTCTGCCTGTAACACTAATGCACAATATCCGTGGATAAAGCTGAAATAATGAGGGAAATCAGTGAGACATTTGTATCCTAAGTAGGTCTTACATGTCTATGAATCAGGCATCCCATTCATGAGGAACGTGTTCAGCTAGAACACTAGACTGTTACAGCATTTGTATTTTGGCCAGATTTGGAGGAGGTGAGTGCTATCAGTGTCTATGCGCTCATCCCTTTGTATCTCTACGATGTTTACTGCACACAACATGCAAGCAAACACACACTCGCGCACGCACTTAAATGCACAAACAGAAACTCTAATCCTGACCGCCCCCCCCCCCCCCATCCTCTCTCTTTCCTCTCCCTGCTTCCCTCCCCAGGCGTGGAAATGAAAGCTGGGCACTTTGGAGAGGATGGCTGGAAGAAATGAAGACGTGTCTGATTTCCACAGCAACCAATGGTGATGCAGCGCTCCGCACTCTCTGCCCTCTGATAGGTCTTTGTCACTCTCTTCATCTCTGAGACCCATGTCATTCCCTCTAATCCCCCTCCCAAACACAAACAGGCCAATCCCGAGACAAGGCTCAGGGGCTGGGGAGGGATGAAGGAGCTGAGGCATGGAAGGAGTGAGGGATGTAGTTCAGGAGGAGAGAAAAGGAGTACCAGAAGCTGGTGCTGGTGTGAGAAGGAGCCAGTGTGTTATTATTAATAAAGCATTAAAAAAAAGTGAGCACATCAAAGCATACAGGGGCTATGCTATCATACATGAAAGTACTGCACTATGGCTTAATGTTTCCTAAGGCGTGTTATGGTGACGCTGCTTTGATTTGAAATGCATTGTGTGGAAAATGGATTTACAGGAGTGGGGAGAGAACGCTTGGTGTGGGTGCAGACCATAATTTAAAACCTGACCTCATAGGCTCTTCAAAGTCTCAGTGAGTGTGGATGTTTAGGACTTATGTACAGTATGTGTGAGACCTAAAGCACAGCTACATAAACAACAAATAAACACATACATACGTGCGGGGTGGAAGTGGACGACGCCTGCAAGAGCAGAGAAGGAGCAATCACTGTCACAGCACAATCAAAAATGCGTAATTTCACATTTTGATCATTAGGAACTAATTTTTCAATTTTTCTTTATGCTTTTCTTTCCGAGCAAAGGGTGTCTGCACCTCATTATATTGTACTTGCTCTGTCGTCAATCGGGGCCTGCAGAAGTGAGACATCTTTCTCATCGTTCCCCCGTGGCCAGGTAATTATCCTAATCTACCTTCCTCCTGTGCTGCAGCTCCTGTGCCACACTGGCTCGGACCACCTCTGTGGCTTCATTATCAGTGCTGGGACTCATTAATGGCTCCGCGGCCTCACTGTGCAGGCTGCTGGCAGAGAGAAAACCACGGAATAGGAGAAGAAGAAGGAGCAGGAGGAGGAGGAGAACAAGGAGAAGAGGGGAGAAAAAATGAGACACTAAAGAGCAAGGGGCTGCCCTGGAGGTTAACATCTCAATCATGAGGGACAATACTTGCGAGTCCAACAGCTTCAGCTCCTGAAAAGTCATCGCTGGCTGGCGAAAAACGAGGCTATAGGGCATAACAGTGTCAAAGAGGAAGTCAGGAGATCGGCCAAAGTGCTTCCTGCAGGGCAAAATGACCATGAAGTGAGTGTGTTCGAGGTCGCCATGTCCACGTGTGTGTGTGTGTCCCTTACACACCCCCACCTTGCGTGTTTATAACCTCACAACATACAGAAGGACTGGGGGTGGGAATTCAGTTTCACTTTTTTTTTCCTGATAAATGACACCCTGACAGTTGGAAAAAATGTTGGGGTCCCTGAACAGATTTCTCAGTTACAAAAATAAAATGTGTTGGATTAGACAAAGACAGACATTTTACATTCTACTTTTGAACCCCAATGAGAGCACTGACAAATGCCACCCCACCCCCTCTCCGTCTGTGCCATGATTGTTTTTTTCTCTCCAGAAATGTCATATAGTTAAGAGGTGATAATTCTATATGGCACAAACAGACACTGACGTCTTCCAAGTGTACATAGCATATAGGCTGACACAGATTGAGATGGTGTAACATGTCTTTGCATCACTCTAAATAGCCACTCGAGCTTTGCTCATTCTTTATATACACTCAAAGATTCCAGCGGAAACTTTTTGAAATGGATGAGGAACTCAAACGCAGTGCCCTAGAGGTGAGAAAAAATATTCTTGGGTTGAAGTTACTGCAGACCTCAGTGATGTGTGAAAATCTATAGTACTCGTGTTCCTGTGTAGATGTAGAAGCCTTCCTTCCAGAAAACAGACATACATACAGCACACCGAGTCCTCTGAGAGCTGGTGTTAACAAATTCTGTTTGGTAAGGGCAGCAACCACCAGATCATACGTTAAATGCATGCTTAAAAAATGCTGATGGATAAGGCATGTTGAGCATGTTTGAATGCGCTTGGGCTTCAGCGGGAAGGACAAACCATTTTAAAGGTTAAATATTACATGCAAAACTTGACTGCAGCTGCCACCACTGTGGTGTACACTTATATTATGATAGAGTGTAAAAATGTAGATAGGCATGCACCATTCAAGAAGCAAAAATGACCATTTGTATATCAAATAGTCACCACATGTTACCTTGAATTTGTTAGGAGCTTTGCTTCTCTTCTATACCACCACAGTGAACGGCGAATCCAAAAAACACAAAAGATTCTTCATGAATTAAAGTAAACAGAGACACATTTAACAACAGCAAAACTATATCAAAGCATTCATTTAAAAGCTCACACAACTTGTGCAGTTTAATGCAAGTTTGATTTATCCAGCCATATGCTCAGTACTTCTGGAACACACTGCAATTTCACAATGACACTATGATTTAAAACGTATCAGTACAAACAGTCTCATGCACGCCCGAGGAGTGTGCCGAGGCACACCAACACGTTCTCATCCCAAAGTCAAATATTGCTGCTTTGTTAGTGGACATACACATTCAAATACGATGTGCTACGTACCCTCTTGTGTCTGTTACGGACGTTCAGGGACGGCGTCTCCACTTACGTTTGTTAGATGCATTGTGTCTCCTCAGAGTGCACTTCCAGTTTCACAGGAATTGTACAGTTTCTGCTCGTTACAGGACATACAGCCCTTTGCAAACTAAAGTTACAACGTAAGTAAAACACTGCGGGGTTTTTTTTAGTTTTAGTTCCTCAGGTTTAGGCTACAAAACTGTGGTTAGATTTAGGCAACAATAGTATGTGGTTCAGTTTATTAAAAAACATATAAGTTGGCTGAACATTCACATGGGGAACAAACAACAGGCTCCCTGGTGAACATCTGGAATTTGTTCGATCCATCCACCTCCCCTCTTGCCCGCCCTTTACGCACTTACTCACTCTTTATTTTATGGTAGTTGCTTGTCTTCACGCGTCTGTTTCTGACGCTGACGTCCACTGACACGGTGCTGGTATTTGACAACTCGGATTGTTGCCCACTTCCTCTAAAACTGATGCGCTGTCTGATGCTGACATCACTGACAAAGTGCTGGTATTTGACAGGTAAAGAGTGAGAAGGGGCTGGGTCCATGCATGCGTTCGAACTTACGCTACTAGGTGCACTACTCGTAGGCGGAAGTTTTTGATATTGTAATATTTTAGCAAAGATGGCTGCCATATTTGGGAAGTACTGGGCATATGAGTGGATAAATGAGACTTGGATTATACTGCACGAGACGTGTTTGTAAAAGGATGTTTTGATATAGTTTTGCTGTTGTTAAACATGGTCCCTTATGACTTCAATTCATGAAGAATGTTTGCCTATTTTGGATTCTCCGCTCACCGTGGAGGCATTGAATTCAGGGTGACACATGATGAGTAGCTGATATTTTGGGTGGAGTATTCTTTTTAACACCTCCATACTTAAACATCCTCTTTCACCGATGAAAATTTAACTGTGCACTTTGAGGTCTGGCGTTCGAGTGACTGGGAGCAAATCATCTGCAAATAAGCAGAAACATTCAGTAAGTCACAGGACTGCAGGTACAATATGAAGCCTCAAAGTAAGACTACTGAGCTCAAGTTATGATCTAATGAGCTCTACCGACCCACGAGCGACCAGGACAGAAGACAAGTTATAGTGCAGTGAGTGGCTTCTGAGTTAAAGGGTCAGTTCACCCAAATTACAAAAACTCTTTTACTTACAAACAGCAGCTCTGGAAGTGTTGAGCAATGCAGATAGTTTTGTTTAATCTACCTGGGTTATATCCATCTCTGAGGTTTCTGCCTCCACTCCTAAACAAGACTGTCTCTTCATTATATCTTTCCATTGAAAACTTTTCACAGTGAGTTCTGTTGATTGCAGAGAGAAAGAAGGACAAGGTTTCTGGAAAAAGAAAGATTTTTTAAAATGTAAATGAGATGAATATATCAAAACCTGGCTGAATCAAACCAAATCTCATTGCATGGATACAAACCGCTACAGGCAAATGAAAAAATAGAATATTTCTTTATTTGGGTAAATCAACCATTTAAAATGGAATTTAAAAAACTGCCATTGAATCAGGAGCTCACTATTCACACTCCAGTCCCATGCAGGTTACATACTGGAGCTTAAGGAGGGTCTCATGTTCGAAGTTGCTCGTGACACTTTGAGCCAAACAGAAGAAATCTGCTGGCAGTGCAAACTCAAAGAGATAGTGTGCGGGTGGATTGAATGGCTGGTGTAAAGCATTGCCCTCAGTGCTGGTGGCTGAAAGATATATTGGAAAAAGAATATTTAGAAAATATTAAATATCAAGATCAACAAGAAAACAGTTCAACAATCACCAGAAGAAAATACTGGCATTGTACGTTAATGCAAACCGCATATGGTACATTTGTACGTTTTGTACGTATTACACCAACGTTTGTAAAGTGACAAGATGTCTGCCATGCTGCAGACCACAGTTAGCCAGTCATTGCTGTGTTCTCGTGTTCCCAGCAACTTTGTAGGCACCAAACGTTGCTGTTTTCCAGAGTGTTTGTTTTTTACAGACATTGTTGCTGTTCTTGCTGATATTGTGGCCTAAGAGCGGTTGTTTTTTTACCCAGACATCTACTTGTCTGTACCCCAAATAGGGTATTTTAAGCCACAACATGATAATTTCCAAACCATAGCCAAGTGTTTTTTGTGGCTCAACTTAAACAGGTTAGGTTTCAACATGTCTGCTACCAGTGGCACTAGGAGCTGTAATCCTATACGCACTGTGCGTACATTATTTTCAGTGATTTATTATCCTATCTTGAAAATAAAATCATGACAAAAGAAGCAGAGCGTGTCTTTGGGTTCTTTTCACTGATGAATGTGCCTGAGATGCATTTTTTGGCTGCATCCACTCACTATGACACAAATACATTTGGATGCCGATGATTGGTGCATGTCACAGGCCAGAGGTCAGTGTTTGATAAACATTCCCGGCGCTCAATTGTGATGCTAGGCTCGCATTATTGTGTTACTTAACTTGTGCGTTAGCAAGCAAAAGTAGTTAGCAGTGGTAACGTTACTGGGAACCTACATGTTAAAGGTACCTTACAGCTGTGTACTATGGAATATAATCCTGCCGGTGCCACTCTTTGCTACATAATAGTGAGCAAACGTAATGTGTCCGAGGCTTGCATTTTTTTCTGGTAATTAGGCTGCAAAAACATTTTTGTATTCACATGTTGACAATTTACTAATATTTTACTCATATTTTATTATTTATTCATATGGATGTAATTGTGAAGCTGTGTAACTGACATGGCAGCAGAAAGGAAAATATGACAGAGCAGCACAGGAACTACGCACCATCTTATACAGTGCATTTCAAGGTCCTTCTCCTATAAAGTAATATTTTTCTTACTTTAATTCACCACACATCCCCACAACTTCACTTCCAGTGTCATTAACCAGTTTTAATTTCATAAAAAATGGTCTGTATTTCCAAAATGAGCCAGATAAGACAGCTCTGAGCTCAAGCAACATTATTGTCCTCTTGAAGATAGGTTAGTTCATCTTTGGAAAAAAAAAAAAAAAACTATGCTAGAAAATTAGGATATTGGCAGACTTTATTTGATTGAACATTCAGAGTAAATGACTAAGCGCCTCGCCCTCCTGCTATAGTGAGGCTAAACACTGAAATGGTTCCAGTATAAAGTACCTTTTAGGACACCTATATTTGGTAAGCATATAAACGGATGAATTAAGGTGACAGTAAATGCGCATGCTTGGGGCTCAGGAGGATATTAATACATTCTCCACCCCAACATTGTTGTCAGAGTCAGATGGCACGTGCACTCATCAGAGGGGTGTAACTCTGTGTGGGGTTTGGTGCAGACAAGCATGAAGACATGCTTTATTTTTTGTCAGGGGTAATGTGATGATACTTGATGCTACGACAATCTTTTTTGCGCAGGATTCTGAATCAGAAACGTGCTATAAATAAATATGCTAAAACGGGTTCCGATGGGTTTTTCGGAGAGAGAGAGAGAGAGGGAGAGAGAGAGGAAAAAAAAGATCTGCTTCAAATGCTTCTGTGTTTTCTTCCCACAAGAGCCCTTTTAGTTAGGAAAGAGTTATTGAAGGTGAGAGGGAAAAGTAAAACCTTTTCTTGGCCTTTCCAGGTCACAAGACAGCTTGAAAGGTAAAGGTCTGCTTATGTGAGCACTTCAATTTCTCTGTAGTAGATCACAACCTTTTGTTTATCATCCTGTGTCATGCTGGTAACGGTGTACCTTTCCGCCTCAGGTGTAGTGCTGAGCAATACAGCTATATAACACCGAATGTTATGAGTTATATGACTTGTGTGTGTGAGACTTCTCAGTGTATGCAGGGGAGGACAGTAAAGGGCAGTGGAGGGACAGTTTTTTCTCTCACATGTAAAAACTCAAACCTTACTCACTTCTATAAAAGATAATGAGGGAAAACAAAAACCTGCTGTTCTGCAGCTTTGCTTTGACAAACCAAAATAGGATCCAGCTCCCTCACAAACAAGCATGTGTATAACAGAGGAAATATGGGGTTTCTTCTCTCTAAAGGCTTCTGAAAAATACACAAATAGCACTCATACAGAATATGGTTTACAAAACACAGTCATGCACAATGTTTTGCTGTATTTTGACTAATTGCAGTGCGTGTGTTCATGTGTACCTTTACAGAAATGTGATATGGTTGTTAAATTGCAGCTGACATTTTGAAGTAAATAAAGCTATCAGCTGGTATACAGGCAGGAGTGACAAATCCATAACAGATCTCAGAGACTGGAGTACATGAATTATAATGTTTATTAGTGAAATATACTGAGCATCAAAGTTAATTCTTGACCTTGGAAACAACAGTTTTACCAAATAATCTTAACTCAAGATCCTCTTACCAGCCTTTCCCTGAGCTTTCAATCAAAAATATTTCACTATATAAAATATTCAGTAAGAATTTCTACTGTTAACAATCCTTCCATTTATTGTTCAGATTTTTACATGAATAATATGCCACTCACCATCACCACGACTACCTTTTAAAACTAAAAAGGATACTGAACATGCAATGGTGGAAAGTAAATCGAGCACTGTAGTTAAAGGAAAACTTTTTTTTCAATCTATACAGTATTTTCCCATGTTTTTGTGTCTAAGTGACTAACGGGAACAACATTATTTGAAATTGATCCGGTACTGAGCGATTAGTGCTGCAGTCAGCAGCTGTGAAACAGGGTGCAATAGGGGCAATCGCACACGATCAAAGTATGTCCACTGAAAGTGCTTGTTTTGCCACCGACAGGCTCAGATTGTTATTGTATTATTATAGTGTCTGACAAAGAAATGAAACATTTTTCTTTACCTTTTACTCAATCAAGTTGGTTTGTTATTGTGTTTAACCAAGTGTAGCACAAGGAGAAGGGAAAGGTGAAGAAAGGTAAGGTAAATATATAAAACATGTGATGATCTTATAAAGTCTGATACATTTGTTATAGAGTAACTACCAAACAGTAGATGAAAGTAACCAGAAGGAGCTCTACTTTAATTAGCAACAACACCAAAATGCATCTTCGGCATTATCACATCAGTATTTACTGTCTATTCATGTTGTATATAATATAATATATAATTATTTAACACTCACAGGGGCCCTTTTTGTGCATTTGTACTTTAAATTTTGATAGTTTAAAGGGACAGTTCACCCCCAAATCAAAAACACATATTTTTTCCCAGCCCAGTTACCAGAAGAAAATGTTTGCATTATACATTTCTGCACACTACAAATACATTAAATTTGCATGTTTCATACGTGTTATATCAATGTTTCTAGAGTCCATTTTTTTAAACCAAGACATCACAGCATTTTCCAGCAGTGTTTGAGCCATGAAACCTGTTTTTTTTTTTTTTTTTTTTTTTAAACAGACACATCGCAATGTTTCCCAGCCATTTGAGCCACAAAAAACTAGTTTCTTTCTCTGCTTATCCTGCACCTTTTGTGCTATTGATCAATCTAGATTGTTTTGGTGTGAGTTGCCAAGTGTTGGAGATATCCGCCATAGAGATGTCTGCCTTCTCTCCAATATAATGAAGCTTGGTGGCACTCAGCTTGTGGTGCTCAAAGCGCCAAATAAAGGGGAAAAAAACCTCAACAGCAATGTCTCTTTCCAGTAATCATGATCCAGTCACTCAAGATAATCCACAGACCTTGTTGTGAGCAGTTTCATGTAGGGACTATTTTCTTTATACCAAACTACACCCACCAACCGTATCACCATGCAGAAGGAAGAGTGCATCTACTGCTAGCTCACCTAGCACCACTGAGCTAGCTAACATTATAGCTCAGCCAAGAGTACACCATTAATGTTTACATCTTGCGCTGTCATGAGCACGAGCCTCTTGTCCATGAGTAGATGCATGCTTCCTTCTGCGCAGTGATATGGTTGGTGGGTGTAGTTCAGTAGAAAGCAAATAGCTCCTACATGAAACTGCTCACAACAAGGTCTGTAGGTTATCTTGAGCAACTGGGTCATGATTTCTGCAGAGAGACATCGCTGTCGAGTTTTGCAAATGTATTTATTTTTTGACACTTTGAGCACCACAAGCTGAGTGCCATCTAGTTCCATTATATTTGAGAGAAGGCAGACATCTCTACAGCTGATATCTCCAACACTCTGCAGCTCACACCAAAACAATCTAGACTGATAAACAGCACTACAGGTAAGAGGAAAAATACATATTTTTGATGTTGGGGTGAACTGTCCCTTTAAGTTAATTTTGGAGTATGAAATTTACTATATTTACACTGTGGTATTGCTACTCATATAAGTAAAGGATGTGAATACGTCTGTCTCTCATGAATGTGAATATAGAAACAGCTGAAATATCAGGCTGGGTCACTTACAAAAGCCACTGCTGTTCTTTGCACCTAAGTGCCTAACAAGGTTATTTCAAAGTCAATATGTGCAATATAGCAGACAGTGTAACTTCTGCCAATATTTCCTTCCCCGTATAAAAACTACAATCATCCCTGAGATCAACAAGAGAAGAAGGCGGATCTGCTGAGCAGTGCAAGATGTGCTTTAAGCCCAGATCATGAGTCAGGTCACAGAACCAGGTTAGACAGCCCACAGTGACCCAGTCACACCGAAAGAAAACGTGTTTATTTCCATTTCAAAGCTACAGTGTGACAAAGTATAAAGCGTACTCTGATCCCCATCTGAAGCAGTGTGCAAGGTGTGCTTTTAGCTTTACAGAGGACTGTGTTAGTCAAACAATGGGAGAGCATTAAAACATGCCAATAGAGGAGTATTAGTCAACAGTCTGAGTCAATACACCCCACTGGGCTGCATGTCTTCCTACAAACACAAGCAATTGCTTTAGAAGGCTTCGGCACTAGATAGAAACATCAATTACAGTAAATTACACCAAAACAGTGTGAAACACATCAATTTGTTAAATCTCCTGAGCTGTCTGAGCTGTTTTGGATGAAAGCAGAGCAGAGAAGTGGAGTAAGATAACATTCAATAGCCCTAAGATACAGTACATTGCCCTATCTCTCCTTGGTCGTGTTTATGCATTGAATGAGGGAGTTATTTATATTTTGATTCTTGGGGACTTACTTCGAAGGCATTACCAAACACACAGAGAAACCGGCTCAAAATATTGTTTTTCCTGTGCGCAGCCTACTTTTTAAATGCAGAATTCAAAATAAGAGCGCTCTGTGCCATGACTTTAAATATACATCAGCTGCACTGTGTGCCCAGTTTCCTGTTGGCTCCCACACTTTTTATGGAATAAAAGTAGTTATTTCAGTTTGGTCCAAGTTCATAGAGTTGAAAACACTTGCAGAGGCAAGGTCAAAGGCACTTTGTGTTTATTAAGGCTTTTACATCAAAGTTAAAGGACACAGGTTGATAAATTCTGCGGTAAGCCTACATTGAGACAATGAAAACAAAGGGATAAAACACCATCTTGGTTTACACGCTCGCTTTCCTGCACAGAAGAACCACAAATGATAGCTTTCTAAAGGTAGCAACTATGCTCCGAAACGAAAACGTCCAATTTCTACTAAACTTTGTAGTGCTTCAATGACTTCCCTTGCTATGGTTGATTATCCGGGAGGGGTGTTGGTTGCTGGGGACAGATGAAGATTTGGCTGTTTCAGGGAACATTTTGGGGAGGAGGGCGGGGGGGCTGGAGTAAATGAAAGACAAATGCGAGTAGTGCCCACTCAGCTATTTTCCCAGTCAAGATCAAAGGCACGCCGGACTGGCCGCTCCACGGGAAACTTGAGATGGGTCCTGCCTTTGTTTGCTGTTGCTAGGAGACCTGCAGAAGGCTGAAAGTGTTTGCAGTGGGGTACAACATCAAAACCATTTCCAATATAAATTTTTAAGACAGCCATGTATTTGTGTCCCGGGCTTTCAATTTACTGAGTACACTGAAAACACTAACAAATAATGGCTCATCCCTGTGTTAGTCGCCGAATAAATTTCTTGGTGTTTGTTTAAAAGAGAAAAATCGTTACAGACAATTGCACATGTGCACACTTAGAAAGGGCACTTGTCAGCAGTGTGAACACTTTGCATAGTCTCAGCGCTTTGATAGTATGTAAGCACAGCTGTGTGCATGCACAAACTAAATTCAACAAACAGCCATAAAAGCAACACTTTTTTTTGTTTTGGTGCGGGAACACACAACACGTGAAACTGCACACACAACTTAAATGTAGTTTGATATATTTATAAGCTTAGGTTTGGCTTCCCAACAAAGCTAATTATGATGCTGTTATCTATTAATGGGCCCCATGATAGTAAGGGTGGCTAGACATGTGTCACAGAGAGCTCATTACATATCATTAGTTCGACACTCCAATAATGTCTACACCTGCTGAGCAGAAGATAATGACTTGGCCCCTGATATTTGCAGGACTATTGTCTACCAAGCAAAGCACCACCAGGAGGATAGGTCCACAGGCTGGAGAGCTGCATGAAACCTGATAAAGCTATACAATAACCTAAAGTACACATGCCTTTTTTATTTGTTTTAAGCTACTGTGAATGCAGCATTTGTCGAAATAGCATTTGGGGAATAGCTGTAACTCATTAAAATAAAAACCAGCATTCCTACCATCTGTACATATGAGGTTTTTATATAATTCTGGGAAAAACTCAGGAGATGTATTGCAATTAAGATAAGCAATTAGCTATTTACCATTTATGATGGTTGCTTACATCCTCATGATAGACTTTTCCTGTTTGCTTGATCGCTTCAGTAGCTCTGGATCACCCACTGTTACATAACCTCGTCTGAATAACTTGACCTCGTCTTAATTTGAAATGAAAATCCACATTTTAAAAGTGAGCGTCGGCTAAATCCTGTACTTATATGGGAACTATGCGCCAATTTTCAAAAGTCAGACATTTTATTCCTGTGGTCAGACAGTCCAAAAAGTATTAGTAAACATAAACAACTTTCCCAAATCAAAAGCTAGAGTGCTAAAACTCAAATTTTTGATGTCAGAGGGTATAGAGTCTGGAGCTGCTGCATAGACAATAGATTTGAAAAGATGTTATAGATGACACTGAGAGCACCCAGGTGAACGTTTTGAGTATTCGAGCACATTTTCTGTTTCAGAACTGAGAACACTACAATAGAATAAAGCAGGGCAGCATGATTTACACTTCTTATCTTGTATATTTGTATATTATGCCAGATATTTAATTAAAACTATAAAACTGGACCCAGTGGCCTGCAGAACCCACTGGTTGTTACTGGTTGTGAATGTTAAATTGTGGTTACTTTGCTTAGTGTTACTATAATTTGAAGCATTCTTTGGCACAAGAATTTCCTTCATGATAAATAAACTTCTATTGAAGTGAGAAAAAAAATCATCTTGTGACTATTTTGACAGATATGAGATATGATATGAGTCACAATTTTAGTGGGAGTGGTAATTTTTGCATTTAATTTTCACTGATAATGTGATTTCTGCTGGGGTCTGTACCAAACAAGCATGTTCCTTTTGATCTGGAATACGATTTTTAGGCCGGGGCGTCTCTGTAGCACCACAGTTCTTCATATATATTGTGACACATTTCACTTTTATCAAAAAAATATTGCAGCTCCTGCGATTTGCATATTTCCCCTTGGCTTTATTGTGATCTTTATAATATTTCAATTAACTGTACAGCCCTAGAATAAAGCTCATTATTGTGTATGAAAAAAAAAAACCTTCACAAAATCAGTCTCCCATTCATTGTCTATGAAGCAGCTCCAGACTTTATACCTGATGACATCACATGTTTGAGACTTACCTCTCTGGTTTCTAGCTTTGAGTGAGCTCATGTTCTTGAATACTGATTGAACTAACAGGACCATGGAAATAACATTCTTCATTTAGGTGGTGTTCTTCTTTAACTCAGTTAAATACACACCTGATGAAAAGCAGTGAGTGTTACGTTCTGCTGTGTGGGTCCGCACATAGTATGGAATCTATCTTGTGACTACTGGGACACAGAAAAACTGCAATCGCCACCAGAGTGACCTTCGTGTCTGGAACGATAAAGATTAGAATGGTGCTGTGTCTGCCTCATGTTTTCACTACTTGAGCCAACTGGCACAGCGCTGGCGTCCTCTCCTCGGCTCCCAGTCTGCCATGATGACAATGGCAACCAGCTACCGCATGGCATGCAGAAATGACAAAGCAAGCCAAGGGATATTTGGAAGATGGGGAAGATAATACGAAATACAACTGATCAATCACTCTGTTAAGAAGACGCCGTCCTGGACATTGCTGTCGCTAGCCGTTTTGCATTTCTGGGACATCAGCCTCTTCGTCCATGTTTGGAGTACAGTACGCTTTCAGTGGCTTTAAAAGAGGCAATTTCAATAACTGGAGAGAAGAAATTAGGTTCTTTGAGGATTCTAAGTTTGTATCCTCTAAAGGGCTGAATTTCTTCTAACCACGAGAACTAAAAATGGCCTACATTCAAGTGTGCCACGAGCTTATCTGCTGTGTCCTGCCTTAACCTGCTCCAGTCTGTAACAGTGTGTGTGTGTGTGTGTGTGTGTGTGCTTAAGGAGAGAGGCAGTGTACAGCAGACAGACGGTGACAAACAGAACATTTGTTTCACCATTAAAGACAAAAAAGTCAAGGGTAGTCCTGCTGTTGTTGTCTTCAGAAGACAGAGATGTCTTACCCCGTTGCTGCAGCCAGAGATCCACCCCTGCATGACATCACAGTGAACACACTGCCGCCAAATCCCGCATCAGCAGTCTAAATGCGCTTTAATTGGTGTGTGAGAAGCTGCTGTACTACCAGAGTATCCTGTAGATTTGTGACTGCTGAGCACAATTGAATTAGTTTTTGACTGAGAGTGACTTTGTTCATTTGGCTGCCACCTGCCTCTCAGTAATACAAATACTTCGCTATAGTTATCAACACAGACTCGTATCGGGTCTAATTTGTTTGCCAAATCTCTGCTACATGCAGGACTTCCTGCCAACAGGCTGCTTGTTTTGGAGGGTTGGAAAATTGTTTGATTTAAGAAATAACATAAATCTGAAACCTATTGTTCATGTCCCTCTCTGCAAAGTGCAATATCGCAATTAATAAATCATCTGTGGGAGTATTTATGAATAATGTAGACTTATATAGCCATCAGAAGTTTGAATATATAATATGTATGAAAACACAGTACAAAAGCTTTGAATAGGAAAAAAATATGGCTCATAAGTCCTGGGGCCTGATCTGATGATGGTTAAATCTTAATTTATGGTTCATTTAGATTTGATTGATAACTGATGCTAATGTTTCCACTCCAATGATCTTTACACCGTGAAGATGACGAATTATTATTTGAGATAAAGAGATGAATATTTTAAACTTTAAACAAGATTCTTGGGACAAACTGTCTCCGCACCACAAAATCCACGACTAGTTTACAATGAAGAATTCACCCCTGTGTTTGTTTTGTGCTCCTTCAAAGCCTCGACAGGTCTGAATGATAAGTGAGCACAGTAGCCGGGATGCTTCCCTGAACAGTTCACCTCTGTTTTGGGCATGACTGCTGCCTGAACTCTGCCCCCCCCCACTGAGACAATAAAACGGCTGGATGACTATAGGACTAGCAGAAAAGGCCGACAGTTTATAACTCAAGAGAGGCGAAGCTATACAGCCTGTGTGAAGATAAAGATTTAGTAACGGTAAGAGATTGGAATTCTCTCAGTCTGAGGTCAGACGGCCAAAGTTACCTTTCTCAATTCCCTGAGGGCACGTGAGGAGACCCTGGACTCAAGCTGGAGTGCACAGTTACACGAGACAAAGGAGTTGTCGCAGTGAATCAGAGACCTCATCATTCCAGCCAATAATTGCTTACTTGGTTTGTAAATGACATGCACTATCTTTAGTGGGTCGGTCTCCTGCTTTCACTTTGCTGCAGCCTTTTAAAGCCTATTACAACTAGTAATACGGACATGCAGGGAAACAAAAGTTAACTTAAATTATCATAAATGTGTGGCCAATCCTTCACAATAATTGTCTCAACACAGATTTAAATTTAGACTTAAATAATTTGGCTCACAAATTGCAAAGTATGCAAATAGGTCTTTAATTTTATGTCCTTAAATGTCTTTTTTTTTTCAAAATAAATCTTGAAGAATTTGAAGAGGTTAATTACACAGAGATGAGAAAAAAATGTCATTTAAACAATGTAATGTAAGCTTTTCATATGTAAAAAGTAATTTATACAACTTAAAGTTACATCAAAGATCCACCAATTCAGGTTTTTTCCATGAGAGAAATGTAAATAAAGCAGAAACCTCTCTGTGTGGGTCTTCAATAAAAGCTGTATTCAAAATTCTTATATAAAGAAAAGAAAAAAGAGCATTAAAGCCACTTATTGCAGAGTACTTGGATTATTTTATCATTTTCCTAACAGATTTATACATCAGGAAAACCTATTAGAGTATTGTAAGATGGAAATGTATCTAAATACAGCCATATTTTTTAAATCAACATATAAATGTACAGTGTACAAATTTAAATTTTTTAAAAGCATCCAAAAGTTTAAACATTAGCGCAGTATTATCTTTAGAGTGACTGGTGCATTATGATATAGGAGTAGTTTAAAAGTCTTGATCTTTTCACACTCTCAGAAAGAACTGTTATTGGAGAGGATTTGCTGTGAGATTCCCTTTTCATTCTAACGGCATTAAAAAGCGTAAAGACTGGGAGACAGAGGAGTGGGGCTGACGTCACAGTCCAAGAGTCACCCGCCGTGTGTTCGGCGTCTCCAAGTGAAGACTTATCTGCAAAGAAGTTTGGACGGACAATGTGGGTGGACAGGGCGTGAAACTACTATCATCATCAGTTCTGAATGAGAAAAAGAAAACATATCTTCCACAAAAAAGGAGGCTCATTCCAATTCAGCTGCGTTGTTAGGACAACGAGAACCATCCCTCAGATGATTAGTTCCACTTCAAAAGAATTTACTTTCCGCAGTGGAAACGTCCCCCTTTTGTGTCCTTACACAGGGTTTTCTCAGCCCAAAAGAAGAATCGTATGTTTAGTCAGCCTGTTTATTATTCCTTCTGTTCACACTACAATTGTATTAAATAAATAGAGTACTACTAACAAAGGCCTATTAGCCCATAAACATGTCCTGGTACACACAAAAAAGGCTAAATCACAGTCCCTGCATAAGAATTAAGATACTCTAAATGCTGGTAAAGGCATAAACTACACTGCTCGGGACATGGTGCCAGCTCAGAATGTCTTGTCACTGACATCATGAAACATGCATGTTATGTTGCACATATTTTGTCTAACTGGGGATTTGTTATGAGGCTCAGTCTCAATTCTGAGAGACACCGCCCTGTGCAAAGCGGCAGCGCATTTTCTGGTGCACATTTTATACATTAGAGTGAATGGATTGTGCTTGTTCATGTCTGATAAGCAGTGAGAAGTAGTAAAAGTTGTAATCTTTGAATAAAAATATCTAATAAAAATGCTATGCACACTTTAATTTACATTACACAGATTCACACATTTTACATATCACACTTTAAGTTACTCCTGTTTTGACTAGAATGTTAAAAACACAGTCAGAGTGTGCAAAAAAGTTAATTACAGGTAAATAATTAACTCTAATGTTTGGTGCAAATTTCATACAACCTAATGTGAATATTAATGTGTGGTTAAAGCAGCAGATCAAAGAGAGTTACAGCAGTTAGCGCGATTGTTAACCTGACTTCCTCGAGATTTTAAAGACACAATTTAAATGCAAAAGCGGCTCAGTTGAAGTTCTGCTGGTTGTTCAGATAAACAGACATCTTGCCTGAATCAATATCCCCAAAAAAAATATAGTCAACACACCTAAACGCAGATGAGTGGTATCAGGATGAAAAGTTTTTCATTTTTTTTATTTTTTTAAAGCAGCCTGCGACTGGCAGCTGTGACATTGTGGTTACTTGTATTGGATTTTTCTTGTTTTTTTAATGTGAGGTTTATTTTTGAAGCTGTATCCCCAAATCAGTCTGGAATACAAACATGTCTGCGGGCCTTCAGGCAACATGCAAACAGACTGGCAACAATAAGTGGAGCTTTACTTTTCTAACAAATAATCTGTTTATATAAGAAAACTAAATCTAAAGTAAAAATGTTCTTTGATTAAATTCTACAACTGTAAATTCCTGGTTGATTTAAAAAAAAAAAAAAGGGGTCGAACCACTTCAATCATTTCAGTGGTCCACTACTGCACTGTCTTTGATGACTGTATATTGCAGTATGAATACTGACTGGAACCGTGCTGGTGTGGCTCAGGAGCATCTATCCTTCCCTTCATGATCAGTGATGAGCCTCCTTGTGACCTACAGTATATTAATATGCTCAGCAGAAAGAGGCCTCTTGGCACAGGACACGCCAGCAGCAGCCCTTTAATGTTAGCAACTGTCAAAGCTTTGATTTCTGATTGATGAGTAAGGTCGGTGCAATAGCACAACGGCACTACTGGTCATCTCGGCCCTTTTTCCACAACAGGAAACATATCCTTTAACACAGCGAGGCAGCCCTGCCCCTCGGACCCTCAGCAGCTGCAACATCACCTGTTTGAAACTGCATAGCTATAAAATACATGCCTCACGGCTACAAATGTACAGAATAAACAGCATAAATGAAACATGTATTGACTGAGCGGGGGGCCAACATGAAGGAAGAAGAGTTTTTTTTTCAGTCCACTAGCCAGGATGAAAGAGAGAAATTGAAAACTGGTAGGCAGTTTATCTATAGTGTCACCAACATTGCACAGGTCCTCCTTCTCTACACCTGTAGCATTTGTTATTTCGAAAGACGAACATAAAGCATACACACTCAGGTTACAGTTTATTACATACACAAAGCTCAAACATGGTTACATAACAGCCGGCAGTAAATTCCCCCTAAAATACGGCTGTATAGTTCGTCTGTGGAAGCAGCTTATTACGACACATATTTACGTCTATTGTTAGGATGCATCCTGTGATGGCCATCGCAAATATGACGGAGGAGGAAATTGGGTGACGACATATAAAGAGAACAAAATCTGCGGTGCGTAGGCAGGAGGTCAGGGTGGATAGTTGGGTCAGTCAAACACTGGATTTTCATTGGTCAACTTACATAACATACTATACTTATGTGAGATATGTAGCGTATTTAACTTGCATACGTGACTTAAGGTATAATATGTAACATTTCTGCATTAAAAGTTCAAAAACAACGACATGGATGTTATATATTTTGTTGACTTGTGTACCTACATTACTCTGAATATTTCCAATAATGTTCAAACTCAAAGAAATAAAAAGTAGTTTTATTGAAGACATGGCGTGTGTCATCATGGTCGCATCCTCTTTACCTGTTTGAGTTGTTTTAGGGGAACATGGAAAATACCAGATATGTCATCCTAAATCCTATGAGGTGTGTTATACTAAATAACCTTAACACGGCATTTTTTTCTGCCACACAGCATCATTTTTTTCCATTAATGGTATGCTATTGAGCAACACAGTAGCAAGCTAATGCGTACAGTAAGTTAATGTATATGGAGAACCACATACTGGTTTTCTTTTTTTCCCTCTACTATATAAAATGGCTAAAATCTCCAGCATAGAACTGGCTATACATGTGTAACAGCAGCAACACAAAGTTTGCTTATTCGCTTGGGGAATCAAAGCGGTCTGAATAAGACGCCTGGCACTGTGTTAGCACTAGCTGAACTCAAGTTGCTACAACTACCTACTAACTGAAGGTCTCTGTATTCCCCCGGCCAAATACCACCACAATAAAGTCTCATTAGGGAAACACTGTTCAACAGGATCATAAAGTTATTTTCAGTATGAATATTTTGACCACAGATAACAGTGCTCGGCTACACCACAATTTAAAATTAGCTGCATAATGTTAGCTACAGTCACTGTATGGGTGGTCAACTAACCTAATGCTAGTAATAATTTAGCAAGATAACATAACATTAGTTTCAGCTATTTCATTAGATTGACATGACACAACATATATAAGTGTGACTTCACGTACATGAAAAAAAAATTACTCGGCTACAGTTTCCTTGTCTGTGAATACAACAGCTCTCATTAGGGCTGCCCCCTAAAAGTCCACCAAACATTAGGTGATCAGGCAAGATTTCACTGGTCACTTAGTCGCAGAAGAAGAAGAAGAAGAACAACAACAACAACAACAAAAAAAAAAAACGTGAAACTCTATTTGGAGCTGTGCCTATTCAAAATAAATGAAAACTATATGACTGGACCATGTGGGAATCTAATTTGAAAGGACAGACACAGGAAGAGGCCACGCTCAGCAGTCAGACAGGAGTCACGTTAATTTCCAGGGCTGATACCTGTGGTTATTCCACAGGCTAGTTAATAACATGTCAGGCAGGAAATCCAAAGTGTGGGATCATTTTGAGAAGGTGAAGGACGAACCCAAGGTGATATGTAAACTCATCTTCATTGGTCGACTACAAACATGACGTATCATCTGAAACATGTCAGTAGCTACATGCCCATTAGCCACTTAGCACAATCATTACTGCTTTGCCGACAGCGTCATTACCAGGCGGCTCGCTCAGTGTGTGACGTGCACTTGTAGATAAAATATAGGCCTATATTAATGAAGGTTCATTAGTACGGTTTTATATTTCTCTGTAATGTAGCACAGTGTTAACAGTTTTACTGATACTATTCTTTCTCACACCTTCAACTCAAACCACTGTGTTGAGAGACCGTTAGTGACAGAAATTGGATATTGTGCATTTAAGTTACGTAATAAACAAAGTTTTTTTCTGGACCTAACGAAGTAGTTTTCTGTTTAACTGCAAACAATAAGGTTGTATGCTGATAAAAGCATTACATTTATCAAAAACTAAAATTCCTCCTATGGGCTCCCATAGGTGAAGGGTTCTGTATCCAACAGTTAATGAATGATGATATAATAAAACACACTTGAAATAATGTTGGCATCAATTAAAACTGAAGTTTTAATTGATGCCAAACAGTGTACATTAATCAATACTTAAAATGCTCTTACATCTGCTTACAGCTACATTACAGTGCGTAATTATATACTGCTTATGAATACTAAATAGGGGGACTTGCATATTTCACAGTTGCATTAGCTGACTGCATTAGTGTGAGCTAGATGTACCAAAAAACTGGCAAGTGATTGGCATGTGCATATGTCTTCAAAAGGAGCCTACTTGTTGGTGCGACTTTGTGAAGGGTGGAGTACAGTTTGACCCCTACAGCTATAGTTTCACACCACAACCACAGGGAGAACCACACCAAGCAGAAATACACTTTATTAGGTACATCTGTACAATGTAATGCAATCCAACACAACTGTTCTGCCATAAAGTCTACTTTTATGATGCTTATTACGTTCAGTATTTATAGAGGTGTAAATTCAATTATATGTTTTAGCATCAGGTTCATAGTTAGCGGTGGTGTTGTACTGGATCACATTATCCTCAAAGGTGTTTCTAATATTCCGCTGTAAATAGGGAGGACAAAAATTAGACCTCTCAACACTGATCGGTGTAATGTAGACCAGTGCGACACCACCTTTAACTTTGACTTCAGCAGTAAACATGTAATTGAGTTTACAAATTTACGACAGAATCAACAAAACCTGAACATACATGTAGAGTTTACAGCAGAGAACTGCACTAAATTGTACAGGTGTACCTAATAAAGTGGCCACTGGGTGTAAATAAAGTCTTTCCACCAACACAAACTAAATTATGGTTAAAATGCATTATTATTTTTTCCCTTTTTTGAATAAATGAGGACGAGCTGACTTGGGGAAAAAAAAACAAAAACTTAACTCAACTGCAACTAATTGCTCCTTTCATCTATCCAATTAAAAGCAGAATTTTAATCCGAGTAGTTTATTTCTTGTTTTGATAGCTCATCACGTGCCACAGCCTTTTAATCAGCACAAAAATGTAAGTATTGCATATTAATTCTGCACTGAGGGATGAGCAGTTATTTACACTGGTGATTTTCATCACTCTCTCTCCCTGCGCGGGACTCCTCCAGGGCCGGCCCCTCGATGACTGGGCCCTAATTGACAGCCACACTGAAGGATGTGTTGGCAAAGCTAGCCTGCTAACTGCTAATATTTTCAATCCATACCCACTCAGGTGTGTATGTGTGAGAGGGTGTGAGGAGGTTGTTAAAATGGTGGCGAGGATCAATAGGATGTTGTTGTTAGTGAGAGACCTTTCAAGGGAAACATCAGTAAGGTGGCATCACAAGTTGTCATGTGTGATGTTTGTGAAATGTATCTGGAATGTCTCTACCTTCAGCTGCCTGTATAAACAGTCGGCGGCGACAGCTCAGCCTCCCTGCATTTTCTGTGATGAAACAGCTCGGTTGCATGAGGTAATCTCACCCTTACCCAAATGAGATGGTAATGCCTTCACTCAGGGAATTCAGCAACACGCAGCAGCACCTAGAAGGAGGCAGTGCAACTCAAATGGGACTAATAATAGAGCCTCCGTTCTCTTAACTCGGAATCTATATTGTACGCTTCAAAAATGAGATCAACTATATGGGTCAGTGGGATTTCTGTGAGAGGAAAAAAAAGAAATAGAAAAGGAGCAAAAGAAAATATGCTCTGCTGACAACAGATCTGAGGAATGCAGCAGCTAATAAGAAAATGATTTGGGCAGAGTAACAGCTCAGAACTTTAATTAACAGAGCTGGTTTTAACTGATTGAAAGGGAATACATGTCCACACTCGTGTGCATGCGAGCCTAATTATTTTCAACCCCTTGATTGTCTAAATAGGCTTTATAAATAAAAGCACAAGTGACTTGAAATGTTCAAAGGAAATTATTTTAGAAACGGAAATGATCAAAGAGCAGTCTTTCATAACTTCTGTGATCTGTGAGCTAGAATACACGGGGACTTCAGTCCTCCACGCTGCTGCGGCCTAGGTTTAACTGTGGAGGACACACACACAAGCACGCACAAGCACGCACACCACTACTCCACCCCCAACATCTGGCTTTATCAAGAGACAATAAAGGATATTTATTAGCCTCCATCTTTGTTGAGCGTGCCCGCACATTACACTGAGCTAATAGAAGAAAACAGCATCAATTAACATCAATATGACATATGATATAGATGTGAGAGAGATAAGATGTGAGATCATCTATAAGCATCCAGGGTGATGGATTTACAACATGGAACAACAATAAATCTGGTTTTATTATGGGAATGAATAATGAAACGTGTTTAGATAATGATGTCAGTGACTTCACGTTGCCTCTGGCATCTTGTTCACATGTGTGTATTACCAACAGCCCACGCTGGTTCCTGATGTGTTTACTCTGTTGCTTATGTTGCTGGCTGATATCTTTACTTCATGTGTTGATAAAAGGAAGTAAATGTACAACATTTCAAAACACATGCAAGAGAAAGAGCACAGTTGGGTACTTACAGTGCAGCTGCGCGGTGATAAGCTGGAGAGAGGGAGTGGCGTCTCTCTTTTCTCCCTCCCAGGCTCCTTGGCATTATTCATGACCCCTCGGACGTGGTATATTCTGAATTAAATTAATGTACAGAGCATAGTTAATGATGTGTTTGATCAAGTGGTGATAAGTCAAATACAGTACATGCATAGCTTTAAGTGATTAATTTATAGCTGGGGCCTTTATGCTGGCGCTCTTAAAGTTTCTCATATTGCACACTTTAAAACAAGGATGTCACCATTTCCACAGCGAGCTCTTCTCTTCCACACACAAGTTTCAGAAATCAGACTGAGTGCTGACCTGGTATCTGTCAAAGCAGGGTGGGGATTTTGTATTTGTCATACCGAAGGCATTGCATCTCTGAGGGAATA
The DNA here is from genome assembly GCF_011397635.1 of Epinephelus fuscoguttatus. Classification (NCBI taxonomy): domain Eukaryota; kingdom Metazoa; phylum Chordata; class Actinopteri; order Perciformes; family Serranidae; genus Epinephelus; species Epinephelus fuscoguttatus. The sequence goes on along the minus strand of NC_064760.1, from coordinate 18,603,351 downwards.
TGTTCTTTTTGTTACAGATAAATATTTCTGAGGCACACCCCAGTTACTCAGATGAATTGCATAATTCTGTCAATTACATAACTGGAGGAACACTATGGCATTCACGACAGCAGCGGTACAGATAATGTATCGTGAATGAAGCTGAGGGCATGTGCTAATTACCTCCGCTATATCCCACTTTAATAAAGGAGCTATATGAAACGCTGTGTTTTTGCATTGTGATGGATTTTTGATCCCCTGCCTCCTCCAGAAACCTTGAACACAGGATTATTCCCTGCGGACTGAAATAGATGCAGTCAGTTCTGCCTTGTTCTTTTTTTGAAAGTCATCTGTGGAAGGGTGCAAACTTCACAGGTTTAAGTCAGCAGCGATACTGGCGCAGCACTGATCCTGGGACAAAAACACTGCAGCTGTTCTTGATGTTAAATGTGTTAAAAGTGTCCGTACACACACCTACACATCCTACATGCCATTACCATATCATAGCATACGTCCGATACAAGGTTAGGCTGCCTCATTGATCATGAAAAAGATGAAGGGATGGTCCATCACTTTCCCTTTGCCACTTTTAAATCCGTTACCTGGGCTCCTCAAAGCAGCACTAGTGGCTAATTACTCTCTCTCAAGCCCCTCCTGCTCCCTTTAGCCTGTGGCTAATGATAAACTATCCCCATCAATAGTTCTTTAACTTCACAGGGACCTAAATGACACTTTGGTCTGTTTGGATTAATTTATTGATGACTGTAAATAAATAAAGCAACAATGCATTTCTTCCTGTTGCCTCTGTGCAGTGAGAGTGCCGCTGTCTGTGTCGAGCACTTTAGGGTCAAATCACATTTGTCCCCTCCATTAATGTCACAGCCTTAAAGCAACATATCATCACAGTGCGGCGCCTGGCCTAACTGTAATTGAAAAGGCCCAAGGGGAATTCCTAGGTTGTGTGTGGGGGCCCCCTAACCCCCGCCACCCTACATCCATCATTGTAGAGTTAGGCCCTAGGGTGTTCTTGTAACGCTGGAGGTTAACAGTGAGATCGCCATGCGTCCTCACTTACAGCTCTCTAAAATGTGGCCCCCATGGGCCCCCCCCGGACTGCCACCACACACCAGCTGAAAGCGACATACAGCATCATGTCAAGTGCATATTAATTTGACGGCCACATACCAAGGACTGCAAGCTCGAGTGTGTCAACACATCCATGTTCAGCGAATGGATGCACTTCAATGGGGATGTGATCAGAAACAGAATCCTTCCTTCAGATGTTGAGTTCACAGGCTTGATTACACAGCCGCCTTGCAATGCATACTGCAACAGATAAAATTAAACACTCGCGATTACTCGCCGCTTTGAAACACCCTGGACCGTGATCAATGTGATCTCTTTTTTAAGTTAAACCTCAAATGACAGAGATTTGAGAAATCATACAAAAAGTATTCAAATGCAGTATCGCACAACACACCAAATTGTTGCTAATGAAATGTGATAGTTTTGAGAGACGGCAAAGACAACAGGCACTTAGGGTCTCTTTGCACTGTTTTTGTAAAATCTAAGGCATTGTGTTCTTTAGGCGTCGTGATCAAAGCCTTTATAACATTTTCGAACAAAAGCTTCAAATGTATCCAGTAAAATGTGAATTATTAAACAGAGGCTCTAAAAGTCTAACTGATAATTTCTCAGAGATCATATACTGCCGAACTGTAAAGAAGCACAGATGAAGATAAAGGCATCAATTCTTGCTCCAGTGTGCAGATTTAAGCATATTCATCTGGCTCTTCACATACATGAAAGCTACCAGCTGCCCTTGCCAGCGAGTGGAGGACATTAAGGCTCAGCCTGGTTGATCTCTGATGACAAGGGTCTGGAGGAGGGATTAGAAGCAAGGGGACCAAAGTAATGGTCATTCCCTTAAAAGGATGGCACTGCATCTCATAGGCCTGGAGCTTACAGGAGTTGAAAGATCTTCAAAGGTCTGCTCACCCCACACAACCTACACTAACTCCCCCCAAAAAACCTTGGATGTATGAATTTTGAAAGATGTGGACTTTTAAAATATTATTTATTTTCCTTTTGCATTGCGACAGCCCACAACAAATACCGCAGGCTCTATCTTAAAACTTTCACTCTCAGTTTGTTGTTTACGCGCCCTATGAGATAATCATTGTCAGTCATTTGGTTGCCTCCTGAGCTTCGCAGCTCATAGGAGACCATTAAAGTCTCCATGATATCTCAGAAACTGGCTCATCACAAAATGTCAAAATATCTGTTACGTAAGGCATGGATAATAAATGAAAAAAAAAGGACATCTTTTTAAGAACCATCCACAGGGGTAAATTGCAATGCATCAAAAGACAAATATGCATTAGATATGAGGATAGGCGGGGCCTTTCCCTCTATCCCGCTGCATATCGGCTGCTCAGCGATTCTCAGTTTTTTGGTGAATTCTGCAACAATAGTCGGAGAGCTGAGCGTTCGAGGGGCTTGGGCTTAAGTTGACAGTGGAGCGACCGTTGGGGAGAGTGAATAGGAGCCTAGTTTAATAAGCCCTGGTACAGGCTGGACTACACAGGGGGCTGGCACCGCTGAAATCAGAAAACTGCAGTGCAGATGAAGATGAGAAAGAAATCTAAAGGATCAGTGTGGTTAAAGCACAAGAGCACAGTGCTGCGACTCCACGTTGCTATTCACCATTTTATGGCTTGTAAACACATGAAACATGTGCATATAATTGTAGTGATTGCATTGTCTTACATAAGAGCCCCTCTTCTGATGGTAAAGCTTATTAATTGTGAAGCTGTCAAATTAACACGGGCTTAGACATGAAACAGATTACCTTACTAATGTTCTCACAGAGTGACACGAGCTACACACTCTGTTGTTTCGTCTTACTGACATTTCTATTATATATTGTTGCATCTTTTCTTTTAGAATCAATCTTTGTTCATTACAGTTGCCCTCAGCATGGTTAGCATCTTTGACGCCTTGATGCCAAAGCCCTCAGTAGCTACCAGTCTCCAACTGGAAAGAGAATGTGAAGAAAAAAAATTAAAGCAGCAGTGCAGCTGCATCCAGTTTACCACGTGGGGTTGCAATTTTCCATGGAGAGAGGGGCAGTGTACAGAAAAGACAGATATATATGAGTCAAGTTCCATGCATGTTTGGGGGGAGAATCTGGCGGAGGACACCTACTTACCATGGAACCACACTGGCAGAGATTAGGGGGCCATCATGAAGGAGCCATAGAGGGTGAAGATAGCCAGGAGCTGCAGGGATAGAGATAGATGAGACGGAGGAACAAGAGGACCTGGCAAAAAAAAGGGGGGGAGGGGGGGCACAGAGGGCTGGATGAAAAGAAAGCAAGTTGGGGAGCAACAGCACCACTGGCTTTGACCTGGGGAAGATGGGGGGGAAAGCCAGAGATCCAATTAAAATCGCACTTGGTCAGTGAGAGTCAACGCTGACACAGCCTCTCCAGCTCGAGCCGAGTGCTTAAACCGTACTTGGAAAAAAGTACGAGAGCCTCACAGTAAGTTACGCAAGATGTCATACGTGGTTATGATGATGCATAAAACCAAAGACCTGGTGTGACAAAGTAGCCCACCCCCTGGTACACAGCTGGGGCTCGGCCCAAGTATGGCATAACAGACAGGCAGGGGGGCGAGATGGCAACCAAATGGATCCCAAGGTGAAATGGATTTATTTACATTAAATTGATGTATACCCTGTATACTGTTTCCAAAATGGCGCCTGCGCTTGTTGCTAGGCAGAGAGCACAAGAGTAAAGATGGCGGCGGGCAAATGGCAAACTGGGAAGCGGAGGTCTAATCAGTTGTGATTACTGGGGGGAAGGGTGTGGCAGGGTTCAATGATTATGGAATATTACCACAGCTTGGTCAGAATACACAACGGGAAGCTTACATGCTGGAGTCGGAGACATTTTAGGTTGCTGCCTTTGGCTTCATACACGTCCTCAGAAAATCAGTTCTCCACATTGCAAACACAGAAGCCTCTCTGAGCACAAAATAATGTTTGATCACCTCCATTGTGATTTCTGTGGAGAGATTTACTATTTTTAGAAATAGAGGACAGGAGGGCAGAGTGTGTGCATACAATAGTTGGGGTTTAGAAGATGAGCTCTGAGATAGAATATCTCCTGATTACTCTCAAAAAATTGATATTACAGTGACACTAAAAGCACTTGATGCAAGCTATTGATAAGGTTACAATACAAGAGGAAGGGGTCTCATAAATTTCAGTCATCACATCACTAAAGTACACTGATCAAAGCCAACCGAGTTCACCTCAATTTTCTGGAAGAAAGAAGCACTTCACAATTGAAATATGTTCCAACATCAACCACTTTAAATCCTTTATCTTTGACCATATCACACCACTTACCACAAAATCTTCAACTGCATAAAAATTATTATCTATATCACCCTGAGTCGTACCAGCGCAGACAGGTACACATCCTCATCAGCAGAAACATGGATTCAGTTCAAACTAGTATGTGACATTGTCAAAACTGAAACCCAGATAATGAAATTTGTGGATTGTTTTCAGAGAGAGACGCCTCACGGAAAGCCAAAAGCGAAATTAACTGCAGTCAAACTCTGAAGGGATTTGCAAAATGCATCATCAAAAATATCTGACTGTCCCTAAAGATGCATCCCCATGAGTATCGTGTGCAACATACACTTTTAACCAGCACACAGAATGCGTAAACAAGTTCATCAGAGCTTTGCAAAATATGGAGAACAATTACAGCGTAATGTTCCGCTTAAAAACATGACAGAGGATTAAAACCGTTATGGGATTTTTTTTAAATGTTTTTTTTTCCTTAAATATAGAAGGATGAACGTTGCAATAAAAATAATACGAGCGTCTTGTAGGCTTGTCTTGATTGTGTTTTGTTTTACAAATAGCATCAAACACTAAAACCAGCATCTTCTGAACTTCCAAAGAGCCTGAAGTGTATTAATATGGTCGACACAAGAAGGAAAACATCTCCTAATACAGTCTTGGAGCATTCACCCCTTGTATTTTTGTGGCCATGCACACAACTGCCCCTCCATCAAATCCTCTCACTGGAATAAAGAACATCCTGATTACAGCTAGTTAGCTGTCAGATCACTGTAAGCATATATTTCAAAGAAATGTAAAATTAATGCACTTTTGACCTGATATCCTTTTGAAACGTGTGAGGCAAATTGGTATATATAATGGCAGTATTCATCCGTATGTTTAATGTTATAAAATGCTGACATCCATACATACAGGTACAAAGTATAAAGCGTTGCTGGCAGGGGAGCTGAGGGGGTTTTATTACCTTATTCATTATAATTGTGACCTGTTTGACCTCCACAATAATCAAGCTGGATGAGGACAGACACTGTGTACATCTTTAGCTGTCCCATTAACTGTACTTAAATCTGGTCACTCACTTTCCAATCACTCTCCTTTTAAGTATTGTTAGAAAGAGAGGTGTAATTTCTGGCTCATGAAACAGGCAGAATGAGCTGTGTGACAACAGTAACTCACTACACATGAGTTCTGCACCAGGACTAAATAGTGAAACTGAATTCCAAGCTCTGCCGAGAAAAAGACAGGCTTCAAACAGGAATCTGCTCAGCTTATTTCTCTGAAATAATGAGGTGTTTGTTGACATTTACATTCCACAAGGTACAAAAACACAACCAAAAACATGAGCAAATATGTCAGCGAAACTGCAGCTTAGGTGAAGTGAAGCAAACATGTTGCTATTAGGAGTTTGTGCATCCAAAAACAGAAAGCTAACATCTTTTTGTTTGGCTTTTTTCCCCCCAAAACTTTCCCAACTTTTATTAACAGCCACATTAAACAAAACACCACATATCTGTCGTCTTTGAGTTGTTTGTGATTTTTTTAAACAGTGAAAAACATCTATCAATTCAGACTCAAAATGAGGAGCTGAAATTATTTGAATTTAAAAGCCTTTAGAGAGTGAATAAAAGTTTTCTGGTTTGAATAGAGTAATGATTGGGGATAAAAATTGAGCATTTATTTGTTAGTGTTTGGACAATACAATATTTTGGGGCTATATGTGTGTTTGCAGCTTACTTACCTTCAAGGTAAGATTTGAAGGGTGTGTGCGCGTATGTGTGTGCGTGCGTGAGCGACAGAAATACAAAGAGGGACGGAAATCAAATGAAAAGATAAAAACTGGTTATTGGATGTAAAAAAAAAAAAAAAAAGCAAAAATTGCTTTGAAGTGGTTGCAAAATGCACGCGAGGACGTGTCTCATTGAAAAACATTGAAACAGAATGCACGTTACCTTGGGGCAAATACACCTGTATCCAAAAACACGCGCATTAATGGCGCAGCTAAGAAATCAGATTGTAAAGTGGACGCTGTTTGGTTGTGAGAGGGCCGGTTGTTTTTTGCCTTGCAGAGTGACCATCAGATTTTAACCACATTTTACTTTCTCGCGTGTTTCTGGTCACACACACACAGTCACACCGGTGCAATAACCTCTGAGTTGCAGGCCTGACCTGCTCCTGCAACTATAAGCACACAATATGATCTTCTGCAGGTGAGAATATCCACCGTGTGCATGCGGTGCATTAGTTTGCACAAAAATCGCAAACCTGCAAATCTGACGTGCGCCACTAGAGAGAATAAAAATTAGAAATAAAGCATAAAAAAGTGAGATGAAAACGCATTGATTGGGTTTAACCACACACGCCTGATCAAAGAGAATATAGACACTTTAATAAAATATAGAATACATAATTAATTATACAGTAGGCTTATGTACAGTAGAACTGTATGCTAATTAAACGTTTTTAATAGTATCACGAACACTGGTTTATGCTCACACTGGTCTTACTTTGCACAGAAATGTGAAATATACATATAATACAAACAGGAATGTGTAATGAAAAGGGAAACTTAATCAAGAGGAGAGGAGAAATAAAAACCTACTGAGCCTCGCAGTATTTTAATTACAGACAAATCATGCTTCAGGCCCATCATCACGTGTTAGGTCCCAAAACTTCACTTGAGAGAGGGAAATTCAGATATTTATTATCTTGCGACATACATAAAGACATGAATAATGTTTCTATCTTCCCGACATACATTACATCTAGTTTACATTCAACAAAGACCCCTAATCTGAGGGCTACATTCAGCAAGACGCCTCCTTTCACTTTCCAGTAACAGCCTAAAAGTTCAGAAGACTTCCCATCAAAAAATCCTTTGTCCTTTTTTTGTCTCACTTAAGATAGATATCTTTAATAATTATGCAACACAGCGAACAATTAGGCATATACACTTTGTAAAAGTTCCTATAACCCACAGTGGGGGAGATATGGCTATAGGCTACGAGCCAAACCCAACCGAACAGGCCTCACAACAACAAATAAAGCTCGCCACATTTCGCAATGCAACATTTCAATAGGATGACTCAGGACGTGTCACAAAATATTTGATACAACATTCACAAAAAATACAGAGAGTAATAGAGACACTGGTGTAAGTTTTTAGGCTATAACATGGAAAAAATAGGCCCGAGAAAGAAAAAAAAAGCTGCAGGTCGTGGCGCATGTGTCCCAACAGGAACTCAGAGAGAGGGGATGTTGTTACATTGCTTTGGTGGGAAAGAGTCCACGCCGCTGTGGCATGTGTACCATCCATTGACGATACTTTTCTGAAAGGGAGAAGTGGAGGGGAAAGTCCGTGAGCTCTGGGCGAAAGTGTGACCCGTCTGTCCGCAGGGGTACTGGGAGGACTGGGACCTGTAGTTGCCTCTCTGTAGCAACAAAGGGTCCAAGAGGGGCTGTGACCTGTGCGCGGTGTAGTCCAAACTGCTGTCAAACGTGTGATGGAAACGTGACCTCGGGGTCGACTCGTCTCGACTCTCTGGGGACAGGGGGACATCTTGGGTGGAGGTGGGGGGCTGAGGAGGGCTGATATGGGCTCCATCCGGGACTCGGGTCGACCTGGCCTCCGCGATGTGACCCCCGTCGCCGGGACGCGCGTCATCGCTTTTGGGGACCTGGGCCTTGTTGCAGTGCAGCTTCATATGCTTTCTCAGGGAGCTCGGGTGGGTGTAACACTTGTCGCAGCCCCTGACCTTGCACATGTAGGGTTTGTCACTGGAGTGCACGTGAGAGTGCTTCTTTCGGTCGCTGCTGTTCGCAAACCTCCGGTTGCAGCCCTCGAACTCACATTTAAAAGGTTTTTCACCTAAACGTGCAAAAAAGAGAAATGACGGCGAGTTACGAGAATGCTTACAGGCCCGTGCATGCTCTCCCTATGCTCTAACACTGATCCTGGTGCACTCCATACCACCATGCTATTAAAACAATGAGCCTGCACACCCAAAAAATGCACATCCAGGCTTCACTGCGAAATGACTATCTGATCTCCATCTTTCAACCAGTGACTCTGCAAACCCACAGCCGCTCCTCAGCCTGTTGGTTAGACATGTTTAAAAATGCCACATCTTTACAGTAAATTATTATTAATGTGCAAAACTAGCAATGAGTCATGAAATTACAGAGTTCAGGCTAGTTGCTGAAACTTTGCTGCAGTCCTGCTCGCAACAAGTGAGGCGTTTAAGTGCGCAGTGACTCAACAAGGCTGCAGTTAAACATGCATTAGATTATGATAAACCTGCGACAGCGAATGCAAAGATTTGTTTAAATGGTTTTATCATGCGTAGAATGAATTATGGCTATCAAAATGCTAATTGATCTTCTAGCACGAAAATGCCTGCAGCTGTGCACTGTCCCTCCTGCACACACACACACACACACACACACACACACACACACACACACACACACACACACACACACACACACACACACAGATGCAGCGGACAATCAGACTCAAAAATAAAACTTCCTGTTAAATCATCATTTTGCAGGCATGCATCTTAAAGGATGTCTTTTGGAATTAAATAAAAAGTGAATGTATTTTTCTGACATAAATTATGTCTAATTAGCGACACACTACGCATGTGCAGTAATAACAAACGCCATTAAGCATCCCCCTTTTCTGTCTCTATTCTCTTTGCTTTCATTAGTAAAACAATTTAACACCACAAGTAAAAGGGGGTGCCTAATAAATATTTTTTCCCCAATCTGAAGCCTCTCTTCTTCCTCAGAGGGCCACTCACTTCATTCGGTAATTATATTTTAAATTTAAATGCCTGCATTTCAGTGTACTTTGTGAGGTCACTGCAGTCCCTGAAGTGTGTGTAGAAATGAGAATAAAATCAGATTGTGCAGTAAAATCTTTTTTTGTGTGTGCATAGGAGGAAGAGCCCAAAGACAGTCACCGTTTTTAAATGAAATGCATTTGATGGCATCATTTCACAGTGCTTGGTGGCAACTAACAGGCCCATCAAAGTGGTGTAAATTAAACAAGGCCATAAATAAATCAGCTTTTTTTTTTCTTTTTTTTTTTTTTTTTTTAAATGTGACTCATTTTGTTTGTATTTATAGTCATCTCATTTTGCTGACTGAGGTCATCTGTTCGCTCACCTTTTGATTTCCCACCGCATCACTGTGTGATGTGCTCTGTTAGTGTTCCTGAGTCCCTGGGAGGCAGAGGCAGCGTAACGGCTACGTCACAGCTCTCCGGTGTCCCAGCATTTATTTAATAATTTCACTGAATGAAGTGGGAGAGGCACCCTAACCACTAGGCCTGCACACCAGGCTCGTTTGTAACTGGCTTACTACTACTCATCTGTGGTGCCTTCACGGAACCTGGAGGTGCTTTTTTTCTGCTGCAAACAGCAGGCAGTGACAGAGACGGCGAGAGGCAGCGAGGAAAGCTTTGCACAAAAACAGTTTTAACAGTGGAGGCCCTAAATAACACTGCACAGGGATAGCAACAACAGGAACAATAATAATAATAGTGATAATACAAATAATAATAAAAACAATAATAATAATAACAATAATAGTGTGGCAGAATTGGCAAACTTCTATTATCAAAAATAAAATAAAAAAATCACATGGATAAACATTTTAAAAACTCCTAAATGTTAATGATAGAGTTTGTTTTTAAGTTGAAAATACAGACTACATTTTTATTAAATAATTCAGCTATCAAAATTGATTATTATTTTTATTATTATTGTTATTATGTCATCATCAATATTATTATCATCATCAAATTGTGTGCTTCATCATGATCATTAACTAACCTGTGTGAGTCCTCTTGTGGATCTTAAGATTTTCTGATCTTGCAAAAACTTTCTCACAGCCGTGAAAGGGGCAGGGAAAGGGCTTTTCCCCTGTGTGGACTCTGACGTGGTTCACCAGCTTGTATTTGGCTTTGAAAGGCTTCCTGTCTCTCGCACAATTCTCCCAGTGACACACATACTCAGAGTGGTCTGGTCCTCCGACATGCTCCACTGTCACATGGGTGACAAGTTCATACATGGTCCCGAAGGCTCTGGAGCAGGACAGCTTCCCAGCCCCCTCTTGGCCGTCACTCCACTTGCACACCAGCTCGTGCTTCACTGTTTGTTTGGAGCACCTGAGGAAAGCGTCGCCTCCTCCACGCTGAATTGCCATGTTGAGGGGCTTGTACAGACCCAGGAATTGGGAGACAAGCTGTTGGCTGTTGCCCTTGGGGTTGATGCTTTGCCCATAAGGGTGAGTCCGGCTGAGGAGGTCGCCAGGTAGACCCAGCATCATCTGGCTGCCGAGGTCTCGGGATGCGTCGGTGGAGGCGTGGGCCTGCTCCTGATAACTTGAAAAAAAAGCATGGCTCCTGTTGTCTCTGTAGCCAGGGAAGTCACGATACCTTCCAATCCCGCCATGTTGGTTAGTTCTTGATGCCAGTTGATCAGTGACGGGTGGCATGCCGGCTCCAGAAAGATTGGCTCCAATGATAATGCCCCTAGGGCTGTGCTCTAACCGGTGGCTGGGGTATCCAGAGTCTGAAAAATTGGGAACCGAATGGTCAACATATGCACTGGACCTCGTCTCGTGGTAGTCTCGCAAATTGTGCGAGGGGCAGAGTTTTAAGGAACTGCCAGTGGGGAGTCCCATGTGCTCTCCTGCCAAAGGTGGCAGCACCACGCTGGGTTCAGTATTGCTCTCCCCAGGGTTGACGCAAGAGAGAGGGCAGCCACTAAACCTCGAAAGGCTTGTCATGTTTTGTTGTGAGTTTGGCTATGAGTTTGCAAAATCAAACCAGTTCAGCACTCAGGATACACCTAGAAATCCCCTCTCCATTTTCCCTTGTTTGTATATCATCTGCATGTGAAATTCTTGGCCGTGAACTTCGCAGAAGTAGGAACCACACTCAATTTCGTTAAAGTTGGTGTGAGTCCCATGCCGTTCACTTTGCCCTCTTGATTTGTGGCAATAACCGTGGTAGTAAAAATGCTTCGAAACAGGCCATGGTGCAATATAAAAGCACAGCAGGCAAACCTGCTTTTAAAAAGGGAGCTTTGGGATTGGTTGGAATGCGCCGTGATTGACAGGCGCTGGGTTTGTTTTAAAAGGGACACGCAGGCGTTCGCTGCACGACTCCGTTTTCAAATATCGCAGAGAAAATGCTTTGAAATGTGCCGCGATACTTGCAAATATTGCTGCCTCTTTAACTTCAGGCGCCTTCTCATAAGACCCCTTCTCTAAGTCTCTGCATATGAGGGGAGAAAAAACCGTGGAGGTTAATGTGTAATACTAATCATCTGATAAAAGTCAAGTGATTAAAGTGCAGACATGAGCAAAACACAAGACTATCACAGCCCATCTACCGGCTTTTATTGGGCTGCAAATCTTGCCAAAGCAAATGTCCCGCTCCTGCCCTGCAAGAATAATAGAGAGACTGGCCATAGCGTGTCCAGGCCAATTATTGTCAAGACTTTCATTTTGAGCTGAGTGTCACATCTGAAAACAGGGAAACTTACAGGAAACTAAATCTAATCACCAAAATCACTTATTTAAAATTATTTAAAAATACAAATAAAGCCTTTGTGCGTCATAGGAGTGCAAGATCACAAAGTTTAAAGCTGTATTTTTTTTTTAATTCAACACAGTTTAAAGATTGGTAAGAGTGGTAAGAGTATCTCTGCATGACACTTTTATTTTATAATGCATGTATTTTTATAAGGGCGCAAAAATACCTCATGTACAAAGAAATAAAACTTCTATAAAGCAACAAGTAGCTCTACATGAAGCACCGGACATCTAAAATATCATTATTGGAAAAAAAAAGTTATTTCAGCTTCAGTGTCAGAGGGGAACACTGCAGAACAGGATGTACTATTTTACCCTTAAGCCCAACGTGAAGCCTTTCCACACATGCACCCTTTTTTCATTAGGCGTTAATAAATTAATAATCATCAAAAGTGCAGCAGGCGTCTTGCAGGCTTTTGCACAAATGTAAAAAATGGTTACGTAAAATGTAAATGCTGGAACGTGACAAACAGCAGAGCAGGACCCAGTGTTCCTGGGAAACTCTGATAAACTTTCCTACTTTGGGGTGCTGTGAGGACAGCAGCTCCAGGCTCTCCATACAGTGCAGCACATATTTCTGCACGTCTCCTCGCTTTGACGCGGCTCTGATTCTATCAGCGCACTTTTCTTCCCTACACCTAGGACCAGTTTAGCCAAATTCTTTTATCTGTTGCTTTTATTTAAATCTACACGACGTGGCGTGGGCTCCCGACTGCAGCTTAAAGGTTTAAGGTGGAGAAGATTTTTTTTCCAAATACTTAGCTGGCAGAATTTTCCAACCTTTTTCTTAAAAAAAAAAAGAAAGAAAAAAAATCCGTTTCCACATTGTTATGCTGACGTCACCTGCAGTGGATCCTAGGCAGAGACAAAGCAAGGGGGCCCACTTGACATTAAGTGCCGCAAAATAGTAGACATGCCCAGAACTGGCCTAATTCCGTCATGATTGTAATGGACGCTCATGTTTGTCAACCTTTAACCCGCTGCATTTCCGAAAATGATTGAGGGCTGAAGGCCAATAAACCGAAAGTTTCCAATCTGTCATTCAGAAAGCAGAAAAAGGGCTGACAGACCTGCGCCCCAAATCAGCCCTGCTCCTCATATGCAGCAAGAAGGCAGAGGACTATCAAGAATAATTACACTTATATGATTAATAGGCTATTCAAGCTCATATTTCTGACAGCACGTGTATGCTACAGGCCTATTCCATAACTAGCCTATACTGCAATATTTTGTACATAAGCACTGACAATATTTAAATGAACATAATATCTAAATGTGCTTAAATGCTCAAATAGTCCTAAATGTGATTATAACTTAACCAAAGTTTAGCCTGATCAACAATTTCCCATAAATTACAAATCTATTAATTCAACTGCAAAACAGCATGGAAGTCAAGCAAAAACAACACACACAACTAAAAGAGTGTGTGTATTTATTTAGTGTGTTAATATGTTCAAAATTTGCCAAACACGTTCGACATTATTCTTATGAAATAAAAAATCTGTTAAAGTGGTGTGGTTAGCTTCACAGCGAAAAACAATACATTTATATTAGCAAATCTGTGCTACGATTATTTATCACTCCGTTTGTCATGTTGCTATAACAACCATCCAGTTTTATTTGTTAAATTTGATAAAACACACCAAATTTGTGACAGTGTAGCATTTTTAATTTGTAAACTACGCATTTAAACTTCAGTTTAAATATCAACACTGTAGCCAGCTCCAGCATTTTGACATCTGCAATCCCCTCCAAGCCTTCAGCATTATGAGATCGGTCATTTATGTTGGTTGCTTGACAGGCCAGACAAAATCCTAGTGACTGTTGCACACAAAATATCACTCCCAACCATCAAAACACTCATGTCAGGAATAGTCTTTATGTCCATAAGATCCCAGTCAGTCCCAGTGCGGTGAATATGGAGCAAATGAATGACAAAGGGGCAATATGCAGAGGTGGAATCAAACAGGAGTGCCAGTCAGAGGACCAGAGGTACAGTGTGGCATCATGCTGCAGACTGGACTGAGAATTCTGCTAATTTTATTTCCGCAATGTGGGGTGTCGACGAGAAGAATTCTTCTGAATCAACGTGATTTTGTTTTTTTTTTGAAACTATATTTTGTGTATGTTTATCGCACAAAGCCGATAAACACACACACACACACACACACACACACATATAAATGTACATGTAAATATGCATGTAATATTCCCAGTGTGTGTGTGTATGCATCACCAGGTGTTACCCTAATGCCAATATAAGACAAGGCATGACAAAAATAATAAAAAGATAGGGAAAAGGAGGATAAATTATTTCATCAAGTATCCAAATCTGTGTGTGCATGTGTGTGTGTGAGTGTGTGTGTGTGTGTCAGACAGTCACAAACTATGCTCATATATGTGGCACAAACAGTAATGCCCATGTGTGTGTACGTTAAAGCATCAGTGTGGAGCAGTGCTGAGATATTATAATTGATGAGGGATGGCAGTGCACAGTGTTGCCATGTCTTTATGAAATTTAGATGAATTAACAGGTTTGGGATGAGTCCATTTGCAGACAGATGCTCCAGTAAATCACAGCAAGAAGTCAATTAGCCCTCTCCATCAGCCATATGAAGGCAAACACCTACTGCAGCAGTCACTCCAGACCCAACTGACCATATAATGTATGAAATATAGATGACGAGCTGTGGTTGGGATTGTGCTGTACGGAGGTACATAAGCCTGTGCTGAGCAATATGAAGCGAATACAGGATGACAAAACATTTCTGTCTCTGCGATGACGAACACAGCACTGAAATATGCCCGATAGTGATGCAACACAGTCGAGCATTACATTGTGAAAATCCAAAATACAAGACAGTTAAATTGTCACTCGTCATGTAAAGCTGTAGCATGCATGGTGGCAAATTTCTTTTCATTATCAGCTGCTACACTTGCACAGAAATGTGAAGTAACATTTGATTACAGGCTACATATGTCTGAAATATACAACGCACAATGAAAATATATTCTGGAAATAAGGGGATGCATATTTAGCATGCATAGAGAGTGTGTTCGCTGAAACAAACGTGAGCCAAAATGTATTTTATTCTGTGAATGTATGAAATCTGCTGGATTATGGTATGAATGCAGACCAGAACCTGAGCTTTTATACTGTTGTGGGCTGAATGTAAAAGAACTGAGCAAAGTGTCAAGGAGAATGCACCCAATGCACAACGATTCATTTTCCTATTATAAAGCAAGGCACAGAGAGAGTCAGAGTTGGCACATTAAACCACAGCAAAAACCTGCATGTTCATTCAGCAGAAGGTCCATTTCAGCAAAACAGTGAATCACAATATCATTCATTTAACTGTGCCGTTGGGATACATTGACCATTTTCTGCCTCTTTAAAATGGAAACACGGAAAACACACTCATATACAGCCAGACTGAGTCAATGGAAGCAGTAGTGGGCTATGGTTGTGCCATTGTTTCCAGGAGATGAAGATTTCACTTTTGTCTGGTCACTATTGAGTTAACTTCAAGTCCACAAACTCCTCTATAGCACCAGCGGCCTGAGCCAGCCAAGCATAGTGTAGGCTACAGGCCAGACAATGTGGACAAAAAAAAAAAAAAAATTACTCAACATTGCTGTAAGGAAAGAAAAAAAATCCAGAAGATTGGGCTGCCAAAGGCAAATTTCTTTATATAAAAAAATAATTCTCATGCATCCAAGTTATTTATCAAATTATGCATTTAAATAGAGTCTAACACTTCTAGTTAGAAGAAATGTGAGTTGTTTACCATTTAGGCTGATGGTTATGTTCTGCTCTTTTCCAACAGCATGGGCTTACTGTCACAGAGGTATGCACACTACAATATTGTGATATTTTAAGGTAACGCGCATGCTCAGTTTGAAGAAGATTATGTTATAACCAATGGGCTATCCCAACGCCCAATGAGGTAATCCCAGCAGAGATAACTAAATCATCAAATTACACATAGTCCTGCAGAATAACGGGATATAATTTACCACCATGTATTGCGCCCACGTTTCATGATCATTAAACATTTTACAGTGTGTCGGACATTTAACACAAAGGAAACAAAGGCCTAAACTAGTTATAGCTGCATGTTGATTTAATCATTTTATGCAATTAAATTTAACATTTTTAAAAGTTAAAATAAATATATAAAATTGTGTCGTGGCAAAACTATGTGAAATTATAACGGCGTAAAATTTACTAGAATTTAATTAAATAGATGTGTCAAAAAATAGAGGTGAAAATGACAGTGAGCGGAGGAGCGAGGAGCGGGGTAAAATATTCTGTGAGGAAAATGGCTGGTGTGAGTGAGACAAACGGTTAACAAAAGTGCAGCCTCATAAAGAAGTCTATGAAGCTGTCTTTCCCCCTCTTTGTAACTTTCACCATTTTCTTTTGTCCTGTAAAAAAATATTACGCGACAAGGCAGCCTGCTCATTTAAAACAAGAGGAGGTAGATTAAAAAATACATTAAATTAACATTTTTAATATATATATATATATATATATATATATATATATATATATATATATATATATATATATATATATATATATGACCTAATATTCTTACAACCCAGAGTTTTTCGTTTTGTTTTGATGTTTGTGAAAGAAATATAATTTAAAAAAAATCGCGTTTGAAGCCCCCTATCGTCAAATTCCACATTTGTAAAATTAATTAAATAATAAAATATTAAATTAATACCAGCATACCAGAAAAAAAAATTGTTTTAAATTTAACTCTCGAGCAACAGTTGCTTTACATTACAGGCCCAGTTGTGATGACAGCTCCCCTTTTTCCCAGCAAGAGCCCAGTGACTGCTGCTGCTGCTGCTGCTCTGTCGCTCACAAACATTTGTGACTCATTTAAAGCACGTTACTTAATTATTTCATAGTGATAACGCGGCTGCAGACGCACGGCACGTAACCTGAGGTGGCGTACGGGGCCTTCACGTTGCAACAAGCCAATAAAATATGGAGGGAATACAGGAGGACTTAACAGGCTGCTTGTCACTTGTGAAAGTTCACAAAGGTCGCCATAAATCTCATAGTGCAAAACTGCAAAGGCAAACTCTGTTAACTGTCTATGTGTGTGTGAGTGAGTGAGTGTGTGTAGGCTTCGGGTTTTATGTGTGTGTGTGTGTGTGTGTGTGTGTGTGTGTGTGTGTGTGTGTGTGTGTGCTCGTGGTGCTCAGTGTGTGTACGCTCGTGCACGCGCATGCTGTGTGCCGTGTGAGAAGACGAGTGTGTGAGAGTGAAGGGAGGAGTAAACTGTGAGAGGCTATGCCTTCGTGGTGAGAGAGAGAGAGGGAGGAAGAGAGGGGAGGCAGAGAGAGGGAGGGAGAGCAGCTTACGGAGGAAAAAAAGGAGATGAAGTGAGTCTCATTCGTCGTTTTGCTTCAAGATAAGTTGTTGAGGTTATGTGCAAAAAGCTCAAGTGGTGCACGACGGCCGTAAAACACAGAGGTATGCAGGTCCCTGCAACAATTAAATTACCATATGAGTAACCGGCCTAAGCACTGAGAGAGAAAACTAAACCCCATGCAGCCTCCACTATAGCTAAATATAATAAACTGTAGGTTCACACACTTCCACACCATGCAGTCCACGCACAGGCCTATCATGGCCCCTGGTCCCAACACACACACGACGGATAAGTAAGAAAACTCACCTTTCAATCTATTACTCTTTCTCGAGGAAATGTTCTGGAGTGAATGCGGTAGGATGAGGGCGAAAGCAGAATGAAGGACTGATTTGAAGATTTTTTTTTTTTGGTCCAGATCCCCTAAAATAAAGAATGTGAGCTCCTTCCTGGGACAGATTGAGGGGGGAAAGGATGTGAAAGGCTTGGAGTTAAAAAGCGCCGCTTGAAGCACTCAGCGCGTCTCTGAACTTGATCAGATTTTATGTGTCCTGCAGCGAGTCAGCGGCAGCCCCTGTGAAACTTGCTCAATGGCACGAATTTTTTGGCTGAGCGAAAAAATCTCAGGATATTACAATTACTGCCATCTTTCTTTCTGTCTTTTATTCCTCCGTCTTACACCCTATAGAGCTTTTGCTTAAAAAAAAAAAAAAAATACCCCCCTCCCCTTTCAAGCGGCTTCAAGAAAGCCACAGTTTGGAGCTGTGCCAAGTACATTCAAGTTTTCAGTTAATAAGAGCCAAACTGGTCACATGAAAGAGAGAAATAACACAGATAAGTCAATGATATATAAACTATATTACATAGATAGATGGATAGATAGATATTTTTAATTTGCAGGCCCTCTTAACAAACTTAAACTTGACTCTAAAAGTATAAGTTTTTCCCCCACAATACATTTAGGGAATAAAAACAAATATTATGTCTCAGATTAACTTCTCTGTTTCTGTAAAACAACATGCACTAAAAGTCTGCACGCACCATGCTGGTTTAAAAACACTGCAGCAGGTATAATAGCCTAAATATATTTATTTTTATGTCATATTCAAACTGCTTGGGGAGTTTCTGGAGGAGTGTACATCACGTATGGCTGCATAAGCCATGCGCTACACATAACACATCCAGGATCTGCGCTAGAGTGCTCCGTTATACCTGCAAAATAATGCCTGTAAGAGCCAATCAAATGAAACCAATTGAGACGACCTGCCATCTCCAATACCAAACTGTGCCAATCACCAGAAATCTAGCCAATTAACACCCTCCTTCGCGGTCACGTGTCAGAGGGGTAGCCGCGCGCTGATTGGCTGTCGTAGCACTGCCTCCCGAGTTCATTTATGTTCTGGGAGTGAGTGATTGACTTTATCAGTCCAAGGACATCATCCGCCTGGAAAGGGGGGGAAGTTTGATCCTCTTTCTCACGGATCGCAGTCAACGGGAGTTTTTTTTCTCCCAACTCTTTACGCATAGGATTTTTCCCCGTTTTGGCTACGTTTGTTTTTTTATTTTAGGATTTTGTTCCCCCAGCAAAACGTGGTAAATCTCGGCGCGGTGTCTGCAGCTTGCGCGCTCCGCTACACTGGATTTTAATTTTATTTTCTGTTTTCTTCCCGTCTCCTAAGTTTGCTTCAAGCTTCATGACTATGCTTCTTGATAGCGGTCCGCAGTTTGCATCGTTAGGAGTGGGGGGTTTCGGGACACCACGGCACCACGACATCGGGAACAGAGACCCGGGTCTGGGACTGAATCCCTTCACCGATTCTTCCCACTCCGCAGCTTTCAAAATCAGCCCCGTGGCTCACGATATCGCCTCCAGTCAGACATCAGCTTTCACCCCGCAAGCCACTGGATATGCAGCTGCCCTGGGACACACTCACGGCGGGCAGGTGGGCTCGTACGGTGGGGGAGCGTTCAATTCAACACGGGACTTTCTCTTCCGGAACCGGGGTGTTGGAGAGTCCACAGCACCCAGCGCCCAGCATGGGATCTTTGCAGCTTCGGCGGGGAGCCTCCACGGGCCGCCCGGGATCACCGATAACCCCGGACATCTGTTGTTTCCAGGACTTCACGACCAGGGGGTGAGCCACACTTCACCGAGTGGACATGTAGTAAACAGCCAAATGCATCTTGGCTTACGCGGGGACATTTTCGGAAGACCTGATCCGTACCGTCCGGTCGCGAGCCCTCGGACGGACCCCTACGGGGCTCAGCTGCACAACTACAGCCATCCTATCAACATGAACATGGGGATGAATGTGCCGACGCACCACGGTCCGGGGGCCTTCTTTAGATACATGAGGCAACCCATTAAACAAGAATTATCCTGCAAATGGATAGACGAGAACCAGATGAACAGACCCAAAAAGACTTGCGACAGGACTTTCAGCACCATGCACGAGATGGTCACTCATGTGTCCATGGAGCACGTCGGCGGCCCCGAGCAGAGCAACCACATCTGCTTCTGGGAGGACTGCCCGAGAGAAGGGAAATCTTTTAAGGCCAAGTACAAACTCGTCAACCACATCCGTGTGCACACGGGCGAGAAACCGTTCCCATGCCCGTTCCCCGGATGTGGGAAAATATTCGCCAGATCGGAAAATTTGAAAATCCACAAAAGAACGCATACAGGTAGGCAGCGACACTATCATGGCACGGTGTGGGTAAAATAACATTTGGAAAAAGTCAGGCTGCTCTGAGAGGAACTGGTGTGTGTTAGGCATTGTGCTCCAGAAAAAAAACAGAGTGCATGTTTTGTTGTTTACAAGAGTAAACTGAGAAGTTGGGCCCACATTTATCATGTGGAACAGTTCCCAAATTGTTATTAGTGCAGCTTATTCCTAACCATCTCTACTTATAAAATAGTGTTGGCACAATTACGCAAAAAACATGGTTTTGTTGAGCAGCCCTGTGTGTTTAGACTCAGTAACTCTGCAGCTTTGATGCTGAGAAGTTGTGTGCGATATATAAAGATAGTTTCCTCACTTGCTAAAGTTTGGGTGCACTAGCTGCGTCAGGCTATCCAGGCAGACTATCTCTGTGGTGCTTTCTGGACGTCATATACAATTATAACGCATCAGTTTCTGACTGTGTTTGTAATCCTCACCCTTGTTCAGCTATCACTTAGAGCAGAGATGCCCTGTTGATTCAGTGTTTACTACATAGGAGCAGACGCACGGAGCAGGCCAGTAGTAGCATGAAGGAGCAGGCCTCTTGAATAAATAAAGCCTGACAGAGCAGAGTGTAGTAGTGGAGCTGTATCCATGTCGCCCCGAAAATGTAGGTTACTCCTGTTATATAATAAGGCTGCAGACAATTTACATCTCCGTGCTTCGGGTTTTTTTTTTACAAGTGGTGTGTGTGTGTGTGTGTGTGTGTGTGTGTGTGTGTGTGTGTTACAATGGGGGGGTTGGTGGTTGTTTGTGCGGGGCCACTGGTGGTAATTCATGGTGTGTATTTAATTCCTGCAGGTGAGAAGCCGTTTAAGTGTGAATTTGATGGCTGTGACAGACGCTTCGCCAACAGCAGCGACAGGAAAAAGCACATGCATGTGCACACATCAGACAAGCCATACATCTGCAAAGTGTGCGACAAGTCATACACACACCCCAGCTCTCTCAGGAAACACATGAAGGTAATTAACGTCTTCATTACTCCTTAAACACATTAACACACACACACACACACACACACACACACACACACACACACACACTCTTCATCCCTCACCCCCTCCTCCCCCCACTGCCACAGACAGGGACTACAACAACTTGAGGCATTTCTTGAGATGTTATGGCACTGTTACACTGCAAGAAATAACATTTAGGATGCCATTTAGTCTGTTAGTGACACTGAAATATATCAGTTATGTCCGTCTCTTTTATTTAATCACAGCTGCCCTTTTGTGTTATTTAAAAAAGTAATGACTTGAAGAAAAACGTTCAAATGTTGTGCGTAAATTACAATTTTTTAAACCACAAGCGTAAAGGCAAAAATGACAGATTACGCACTAATGGCGCATTGATGTTTTGCAGTGTAAAGTTGCCGTGCCACTTTCAACTTTGCTGTGTGTTTACTGTTATAGTAGCTCTATAAAATCTACTTAATCCGCGTTTAACTTCACCACCATCCACAGAGCCACTGTTGGAGCATAAATGGATATTATACGTCAGCCTCGGTTGCTCATTCTTATTTCTTTCTTTCTGTTTTTTGCAGGTACATGAGTCTCAAGGATCCGAGTCGTCTCCAGCAGCAAGCTCTGGATACGAGTCGTCCACACCGCCAGTGCTGGTCTCAGCCAGCACAGAAGACCCGACAAAAACACCGCCGTTAGCCGTACAAAACACGTCTGGCCACAGCGAAGGACTTGCACCCAACTTTAATGAATGGTACGTTTGAAGTCAGAAGAACAGACCCTCTCTCAATGTGGACCACGGGGGTTGTGGATAAAAGAGGATAAAAACCTTAAAAACTATTCCTGTTCTCCTCACACACACACATACTCCCACAATCACACACTCTCTCTCTCACACACACACACACACACACACACTCTCACACACACGTCACGCTGTCAGACACACACAAATGGGATTGGGACAACAACAACAACAACAACAGGAGATGAGAGCAAAAGCCAGCACCAAGCAGGCCACGTCCGTTCTCAGGATCACGAAAAATTTGACTTTTATTCCGCAGTTTTGAGGAAATCAAATAATGAAAAAAAATAATAAAAATCCACGAATAAATAAAATCGTAATACTTTCTCAGTATAAATAAATGTTTTTTTTATCTTTTAGTTTACAGAAAAAATGTTTTATTTTTCATTTTATGTATTTTCTCAAATTTTTATTTAAAAAAAAAGAATAAAAAGGAAGATTATTTCACGCTGTTTTATATGACGGTGACGCGCTACTGTCGCCTCTTCAATTGATTGTTGGAACTTCAAACAGTCTTAAGAAACGTGCCAAAGTCTTTGTCATGAACTTGAACACAGTTAAAAAAAAAATCCTAAATAAATATTATACTCGTGAATGTATTTCCTTGTTTGATGGGGTCGAATCTATTGTCAACGTCCGTTTTCAGGTGGAGAAATGTGGTATTAGGTTACGATTGTTACCGTTGAATATAACGTTGCCTTTTGTTAATACCGTTGTAAATACATATCCATGATGCCATATTTATCAATTTGTAATTTAATTATGGGTATAAGTTCTGAAACTTAAATGATATTTATGGAAATGTTTTCTAACAAGAACTGTACAGTTTTGGTCATAACCAGCTTAACATTGAACAAATGATAAACTCTAAAGCTCCAACATCGCGATTGTATCCTTCTGTTTTTTTTTTCTTTTTAACCAATAGGCCTATATGTGTCTTATTTGGATCGAAGAAATCATCTATATGAATATTATGGATTTGTCTATATATAATGCAGATATTTCCGTCACTTTTATTTTCTTTATGAGACCATTGACATGTAAATCATTGACTTTGTAGGACTGAGTTCAGTTGAGCTGAGAAGCTATAAAACGGTTCTGTTGATATCTTTATTTTTGGTTAAATTTAAACTTGTTTTGTGTATTTTACTTTCATAGAATCAGAAATAGATGTCAATTCGTAGCATAAACTCAGTATTGGGAGAGTGAGAAGAGAGGAAAAAAAAGAATAAACCCATCAGCCTATTGCACTCCTATACAGGTCTTAGACGAGTGTGCGAAGTTCATGATTTCCAAATCAAGGTGACAGCATTTTGAGTATTTCAAATTCGGGGTCAAGCACCCAGATATATGCGCCTGTATGGCACTCTTTATAGTTCCAGCAATGTCTTTGTGCAAGTATGTTTAAATGTGTGCATCGGCAACAATGGAACTGTCACAACACAGTATCTTCAAAAATAAAAAAAGTTTTTTTGTCTGTCAGCTTGCATTGTTTTAAATGTAATTCTTCTGTGAAACTAAGCGTGTTATTTGTTGTGGTGTTGCATATAGAGCAGTTTGATTACACATTTGCTTGTTTTGTGTGAATAACTTGTCAAGATGACATTTTTTGTGTTTAACAAAATTTAGTGGAAGGAATTCTAGATCTATGTGGGTTTGAGGGAGGGAGGGGGAGGGAGGGAGGGGGAGAATACGTTCAGTGGCAAAAAGAGTTACAGCATTGCATTGTAACCTATTCTCAAGAATTAAATATTATGCATACACAAAGTATATTGTACTCATATGAGAACAATTTCAGACCACCAGCACTACTTTTAAAATAAAATGTAAAAAAACGGTACCTCGTGACAGTGATATATGAAATAAGTTTATTTAAATAATTTAAGGAATATATGTTTTATATGCTATTTTCTATACCTTAATTTAAATGAAGTACTTTTTCTTATTCCCACCACCTTTCTGCCCCATGTCCAGAGGTCAGCGAAAAGAAAAAAAAAAATACCTGATGTATAAACACAGCTAGAATGTGATGTTGTAACACTTTCTGGGAGAAATGGGTCACACTCCAAGTTATTCCTGAAGAGCAAAAATGTTTTACTGATGAACTGTGTCACTGTGCCACATTGAGGCAAACCATGTTACAACAGCAGGCCTATGCGTTAGCCTATTTAGCTACCAGAGGCAAAGGTTCCTTGTACTTTTTAGGCTACTGTATGTTGGTTGATTTGTTTTACCAACTATTTATGAAGAAATGTGAACGGAAATTTTGACTGAAATTAAAAAAACATTATGAAAAGCGAGCCTCAGACTGCGACGTTGATTATTATCACCATGTTGTTCTGCTCCCTGCATCTTTACGCATATAGCCGACACTGTTTGCCATGCTGTTTGTATCAGACTAGTAGGAGTCACTTGAACTTGACACTGATTAAGGCGCCATCTTAGTATCTTGGCTGTGTGTGTGTGTATGTGTATGTGTGTGTGCTGTGTGAATGGGAATATTGAGGGGGGAGCAAGTTAGAGGAGCACATCTTGGCAGAGAGCAGGGGGCTTAGATGGGGGATGTGGGTCATCCGTCTATGGCTGCAAAAGTTGCACATGCAAGTTTTTTTTTATTCTATTAAATGAGCGCTTACAAATAATAATCCTGACGTGCAGACTGGAAGACGGGCAACTGAGGACACTGTGTGACCGTGAAAGTGGAGTGGGATACGTTGCCAAAAGTGGCGCTGCCTCAGCGTCTCCCACTACCCGATTAACAAGGAACCGCTTCATAAAAACAACCAAAGGAGTTACCACACATCAATGGACGCCATAATAAGCATTTAAACGGCGAAAAAATCAGTTTGAATCACAACAAGAGCTCATGCACAGGCTCTGAATCTCTAATATTACACAGTGTCATTTACCCGATGTTTTATAGCGCTATATCCGCTTAAACGCAGGAGAAACAACAAATACGCAGTGTGTATAATCTGAAAGACTGCTGTGAGAGAGAGAACACTGATTTACTTCCCTAAAGCAGAGCAGCATTTTTACACCAACCCCCCACAAGGTGCTTCAAACCAACACACACCCCCAATATCCTTCAACTATAAACAGATTTGGGAATATTGATTCAAATTCTGTTTTTGACTTTTGCGCAAGCGCAACCTTTGCATTCCGTTTGATTTCATTTCTTTTCACCCCCTCTTCTCTCCCCTCTTCCCCCTCCCTCCACCATCCTCCCTCCCTCCCTCCCTCTCTCTCTCTCTCTCCCTCTCCCTCTCCCTCTCTCTCTGTCTCTGTCTCTGCCCGGCTCGTCTAGTCGCACATTTCAAGTTCCCCCTCTCAGACACCGTGACGTCAAATAACCGAGACCCGGCTTCCTCTGAAACACGGCGGGCTCACGTGGAGGCTGCATTTTTACGCATGCATCTGTGATGCGCTGCGCTCCGACCTGCAGCGGCTGATCATAACAAGGGAGGACGCATAAATATGATGATAAAAACAAATAAAACGTAAAGATTTATACATCTTAACAAGTGTTTTTCCTTTCCCTTACATCAGATTGCATCAGTCGTTACATTAAACCGGGTGGATCAGCTGCAACTCTGCAAATAAAACAGATTTTTTCCCCTGGTGTTTTAGGTGTTAACCCTCCACTGGGAGCTGCTCGTGTTATTGCCCATGCATGTGCTTTATGCTGACGCCCAATACAAGTCATCGTTTCCAGATAATATGAGAAACCAGAGCAGGCGATTCAATCCAGAAGAGAGAGAGAGAGAGAGAGAGAGAGAGAGAGAGAGAGAGAGAGAGAGAGAGAGAGAGAGAGAGAGAGACAGAGAGAGAGAGAGAGAAACATGAAAGGCTCCTTTCTGGTGGATTCTCAATGGATTAGAAAGCAGTGACGGTCACGTGGATGCAGTTGTGTAAAGACTGGCGGCTGTATCACAGCAATGCCCCTCTGCATGCACACTACTACTGGCTCTGCATTACGTTAGCGCTCATTCATCTCAACTTATCTTATGGATTGCTATACTGGGCTGCGGTGTGTGGACCCGGAGGATGGCAGCTGACTGTTGGCAGCGTGCAGTAGCCTATAATCTCTCCCTGCCTATAGGGTCTGCTGCTTGTTGTATCCGAAGGAGGAAGGGAGCTGAGGCTGCTGGGGGGGGGGGGGGGGGGGTATTCTGCAGGAAATAAAAATAGTACAGAGTTGTAGCCTACTCCTGGCTGTCGCTGAAGTTTGATATCGGATTGATTGGTCAGCCCCAGCCTCCTCTACCGTCTTCCTCCTCCCGTCTACTCAGTCGCAGAGTATTTGCTGGCTAAGCGGGAGAGCGCGCTCTAAGAGGATAAACCGACACAAGCAGGTCCCAAACGCCTTTTGTCACGCAACGGAGGCTGTGATCTTAATAAAGCCAGTGGCTAATTTATCACTCATTAATAATTTGCCAATTATTAAGCGCAACATGCACAGACTTTATCACAATGAATTCAAAAGTGCCCCCGTGAGCATATAGCTGCACATGCAAGGCTGCTTTTTACATTTGGGGCTTTTTATTTGGCACCATTAAAGCTTTACAGTGAGTGAGGCTGTGTAGGCTGCAGAGTGTTGCTCATGAGCACTGCAGCAGGGCCCTTGATCTGAGTATGAGACTTTATGGATATGGGACGGCCCTTATGGCCACACTGCCGCCTGCAGCACATCAGGATGCTCAGATTTCCTCCCATCACCTCTAAATAGGCACGATGCTGCCAAAACCGAATCATCACGAGTTAATTCAGTCATCTGAGAGTGTGTGTGTGAAATGCAGGGTTTTATCTTTCCACATATGGCAACAAGACAAGTTAACCGAGTGGATTACTGCACATATTTATAGCAGTCGTGTCTTTAATCAACACATTAAGCCTGCATATATTTTGTCATTAAACGCACCATGACAATTAGATTGAAGTGAGATGGATTGGTAACATCATACGGGGGGAAAATGTGTCTTGATAAACAAATAATTGCATAAGAGCTAACATACATCTGATAATTGCCTAAACGAGGTGCTTCCATGTGCGCCGAAGTCGATGCGCTTGCCAATTACGGATGCTTATTTCACCTCCAGCAGAGTGTTGAATATGCATTCACGAAGTACCTTAATCCACGGTGTGTCTTTATATCTTTACGCGTTTCGTGGCTTTTTGTGATGCAAACTGATTAACACAATGGCTTTGTCTCTGAGTTCAATTATTCTTCATTTGACTCCTGAGGGACATTTACATCCTCCATCATACTGTATATGTAGCCTGCAGGCGCTGCTGCTGATGATGATGAGGACGTGAGTGAAAGTGGTGGACGTGAAGTTATTCACTCAGTCTATCTGTACTCTGACAGAAGTTGACCTGGTGAAAAGCCCAACACATTAACTGCTTCTGTTACTACAGATAGTGGCTATGAATGTGCGCATTAAAAACACAGAGGGGCCACTAACACACACAAAGCATCCGCCTCTCCAGTGACTCCTCTCTCCTGCTATGGGCTGAAAGACAAACTATTAGTAGGATGTCCAACAGGAGACAGCGCTAATTCCCCAACATCTGGCGGGGTGTCAGAAACTTGATGAATTCCTTATCAGAGCAGGCGCAGGAATCAACGCTAATAGGTCCCCGGAGTGGAGGCTCCGGCAAACGCTCACTCAGCAAAGCAGATGTTCGGCAATTGTGCTTTGCGTTTGTCTTTTGACAGATATATTTTCAACACTTTTGAGAGGTGGTAAATGGGAAAATGAGCAATTGACATGCTTTTAATGGGGCGCTGCTCTGCCCTGGTGGTGATGCCTCCCCCAAAACCGGCGCAATAACAAGAAGTCCCCCTGAGGAGTGCAGGCTAGTTTTATGAATCATTGAGCTGCAGGTTATTGGAGGAGGTGTAATGTGTTGAGGTTTAAACTGTTAAACAATGAGCACCCTAAACTATCACCATATGCAATTAAAGCTTTAATTAAAGCCGAGTGTTTGTCCTTGATTTCAGCTGCCAAGTCAACAAAAAGTTGCTTTTGTTTCACACTGCATGACATGAATGGCGTGATTCAGCACTTCCAGCAAACTTTTCACCTGAGAGCCGACCTCGTCCCGGGACAACCTCCACCTCACAGGACGGCTCTCCCCTGAGGGGACGGACAGCAGCGCTCACATATTCATCAGCCCCGCAAAATAAAGAGGACAATGCTCGTTAATGTCCCCCCTTTTCTACAGACAATGAATTAGAATTGGAGAGTGCCTTTCCATTATTTAAAGACTTCATTCATTCCCACTCTTGGTGATTTTTTCCTGCGCTTGCGCAATGCTCTGCAAAGTTGGCTACTGCTGCAACATCAGGGCGCACATGTGTTTTAATATCAAGATACACGTGTTGCGCAGTGGTGGCGCACAAAAAGTATTTCCCGTGATACATAGGTGGATGGATGGATAGATAGATCAAGTGCATGAATGAATGGAACAAGCAATGAATAAATAAACCGTCTACAGCATTTGTTCCTTCACAAAAATAAAAAAAAAAATATGTCAGTGACTACAACACAGCGAGAAACAAAATGAGCCCGTATCTCCTCCACAACTCCGATTTGTGCCCCAGAAATGCCAATCAGCGCAGAAAAAGGCGAGCTCTGGTTGCATAATGTTTGCGCAATCTTTAATCCGTTATGGATATGCATGAGGCAGGGATAGCACTATGAATAACTATCCGCTTGATCCTGCCTCAGCCTCAGCACGTGCGCGCGCGATTCCTGGCATCACACACACAAAAAGAAAGAAACAATGGAAGATCATTTCTCTTAAAAGTTTTTTTTTTTTTTTTGCTACTACAATTCTCCATTCAGGCAGGTGGTGGGAGGCTGAGCGCACAGACTCAGTTTACAACTTTATTTATGTATTTCTTTAAGCTATAGGAAAGAATCCAGCCACCTTTATGGAGTAACAATAATCTTTGTGATGTAAATGTATGGAATACATCATGGTAAAAAAAAAAAAAAAAAAAAAAAGGAGGGGTCACGTTGGAGATAATAGAGGGTTTTTCCAAGCAGAAGACGCATACATTAGAAATACAGACATTTTTAGGTTACTTTATTCTATGATTATTCACCCACTTTTTTTTAAATTTACCTCCACACCACTCTCCCTCCCTCCTCTAGTAATAACGCTCACTTGAAATGCAATAAATACCGGCTGTTAGCCACCTTCTCTAAGAACACTGCAGTAATTATTTCCCAAAAGATTAACAGTTCTGAAAGAACAGACCTGTTATGATTCAGACTAACATGGTGCTATATTGGCACCTTCTGTGAGACTAAATATTCTCCATCACGCATGCATGATAAACTTTTCCAAGTGTTGCCTCGTGCAAAAACATTGCTGCAGGCACACTTCTTGCAGAGCAGTTGCTCATCAGAATGTAAAATAAAAATTTGAGGGTGATCTATGACGCGGAGGCATCTTTAGTTTCCTATAGGGCAAAGGTTTTGAGTCAGCATTTGGGAGGGAGGTACATATACATATGACAGGACCATATTATTTCAAGCATCAAACACTTGGGTGGATTTTATGCACCAGTTTATGGCGTAAATAACTTAAATTTTGTCAAAATAAAAGTCCTCTGCTTCTTATATGTTTCTGTTGGAGGGGGAAAATGCATGTTCCTGGAATCTTCATATATCTTCCTATATGTGAAAACAGAAATAAATAAATAGAAATATTTACAAAAAATCTTGACTTTACAGAGAACATCAGTGCTGGTGTTATTATTTTACAACTTTGACCTTGTTACATGCCCAACATTTAGTGACACTGAAAAGAAACACATGAAAATGTGTCTTTAATTTGGTTTTGTGTCCAGGGGACACTGACAAAATGTCTCATCTGTAATTTAAAGCATCACTAAAAAAAAGAAAATATTCTTCTGAGCAAACAAGGACTGTCCTTTTGTGCATTTTCAGCATCTTCGTAGGGGATTACCAAAGCAAGGAGCCACTTAAGAAATATTTCTGTGTGTGTTAACATCTGCGGTGTATGGCCACAGGCACCATTGTAAGCATGACTATGAGTGGAGAGAGGAAGCATGACACATAATAGCAAACAGAAGCTTGAATCCATCACAACAACAACAACAACAATGCAGCCTGGGTTTTCCATATGAAATGTCTCAGCCCTTGTTGTGCTCCGCAATGAGAGGTGATCCCGTAATAAGGTGTGTTTGGATAACTGGGCCTTACAGGAAAGGAGCAGGTTTGTGGATGAGTGGTGGAGGGTGGGGTGGGGGGTTCTGCTGCTAAAGGAGAGTGATATTCAACAGCTGTGTTATACAGGTTTTTCAACAGCCATAATAAAAAGTGTTAGACATAGCACCAGTTATTTTCCTGCCACTTTTCCACTAATCTAGACTCGACTCTCCCACTGTGCCTTTTGGCCCACACACCACACCAGCGGCTCATATTTTCACAGCATTAGACGTACTATTATTCTGTGGGTTTTGGGTATTTTCTCGGTTCAGTCTTGGAGTAGACCAACAGAGCAGAGTCTAAGATATTTTCTCCCCGAGAAGTATCAACAATCACTTCCTTCATGATGGGAAACAATACAGTGTGATTGCACATCTTCAACTTTGTGCCACACTCACTGGACACTGCAGATTTTTTTTTCCTGTTTCTAATAATGGTCACCATCCTGGGACAATAACAGGCGAGCAGGGTTTGGAGAGGGAGGAGGAGGCGTAGGAGGAGAAAAAGGAAGCAGGTAGGAGGGCCTGGTGAAGAGAAGGGGGGTGGGAAAGCCAGGTGCTGGTGGAAATTGGCAGGCGATTGCCAAAGCGACCTCATGCCAGGATAATGCATGGGGCCATAGGTGTCCCCCAAGCCAATCCCAACCCTCATGCTGATAGCTTTTCAATGCCTGTGGGACAATCTCTACAATAATTGCTTTTCCTGTTTCAATTCTGCTCTGAGGGCCGGTAACAAAAGAGAGGGGACTTTGTTTCTCACAACCATTGCAAAAGTGCATGTTGTATATCACTCAGAGCTATTATTAGTCACAGTATAGCTCCAAATAGAGGTACATTTTATCTTAGTATGTTATGTAGAACACCGGAAGCAGCGGTTTGGCATTTTGCAGGATTGACAGTGTGCTTTCAAAGTTTGTACACGACTGTGTGATTGGCACATCTCTCCTTAATATGTTGCACATTTTCCTTCAGGAGACCGTCAGAGGTTGTAACTAATCTCCTGTTTGTTAAAAAGTAACACAGCCAATATTTTCATTTGCATCTCTGAGCTCTGAGACATCCTATCCATCGTCTGCTATGATGACCGATGACATACTTCTCTCCTGATGGAGGGAGTGAGGCTCAGCGAGGCCTGGGGGAAACCCAAAACCTCTCACCACAGTTTCCAAAAAAAAAAGTCCAAAGTTAAGGGAAAGTTTGACTTGTTGCTCTGACAATAATTATTATAAAGTGTCTTTTTAAATAAGCTATTCCACCATTTTTTTTTAAAAAATGCCTTACTTTGATGGTAAATATATGTACTAATAAAATATTTTTATTTACACAAATCTGACTAAAAATCCAAGTTTGACATATGAATACTGTTTTTACTAAGATGACATAATTAGCATATAATTATCAATTTTGTTCGTTTTTATTATTATACTCAATTTTTAAATTATACTTTAAAATCCTGCTGACTTTATTTTTCATGCTCGTTCGTTTCATGGTTTGATGAAGCGAATTTAAAGTTGAAAGAACCCCACAAGGCCTTAGTTTTCCAGCTGCAGCAGCCTTCCTCTATGCTGCCTGCACAACTCCAAATCACAGAAAAAAGAAAACGTGCGCACTTCTAATTATTACCGACCCATTTGTCTTGTCCTTGAAAAGATTTGGGCGCAATGAAGTCAAGGAAACGGAGTTCAATCCAAACAGGGCCCGTTTCTATAGAGGGGGGACGGTGAGGGAAACCCCCCTCATTAAAAGGAGCTGGTAAATAAGTTGGATTAATAAAAAGGAAGAAACGAAAAATTACTCGACTTTTTCTCAGGGCAAAAAAAAAAAAAAAAAAAAAAAAATTTAACTCTTAAATTTGTTTGAGCAGACTTATTAATGTTTTTTGTTCTGCAATGAATCGCGTCGATGCTTTTTATTCTCTGCTGCGTTCAAGAGCCAAATAAAGATAACGTAATTTAGATACAGTTCTCCTGTGAATAAAACAAAAGGGTGAGGGGGCTGTAACTCAAGCTGTGTGCAGGTCAGGATACAGTTTAATACCGAGAAACGTTACCAACGCAGGCAGTTTGTTTTCATTCTTGTGGAGCATAAATAATGTAGAAACCTCGCCTGTCTGTCACTTACATTTAATATGCCGTCGTTCATGCATTAGAAATAAGGTGGTGGAAGCTGTTGTAAGAGGTGATATTATAAGACGTGACATTGGGAACTGGCTCAACCTTCAACGACTAAGTTCACACCTTGGGAGGTTACAGAGAACATGGCCCCCTTTTTAAAAAAAATACATAACATGAATTAATAAGTGGACAAACTTACTTGGCAGGTTTTTTTTTTGTTTTTTTTTAAATAGAGATAGAGAGGAGTGATTTTAATGTAGATGAGTGCTTCATTTCAGCAGTTAACTAACTCACAATCTGCAGGTTTATGAAGTGGAGTAAAATCTCAATTTCATTTGCAGCGTTTTACAGTCAACGTTATGTGGCAGAGCGCTCCCCTTGCTCTATGAAACTTTTCATATTCTGTTGAAATTGGCAACCGTGTGCCAGTCCAGTGCCTAGTTTAATTTACCTTGTCTTGGGAATGATTTTTCTGTATTACCTAAATAAGGTGAAATCTGGGGCATGCAGAGTCTCTACTGCTTGTCGAAATCAGTGGAGTGTGAAATTGCAACACCAGACAGCCAGGATAATAGCTCAGAAGGGGGCTAATGTCCCTGCTACATTCACAGAACATTTTTATAATGACTGAATTAAAAGGAAAAAAAGTATAGATTTATGCTATAGTCTGTTTTTTGCACACTTGATCAGTGCTTTAGCTTTCTGTAGGTGCATTTGTCCTGTTTGTATTAAGCTGTGTAAATAGATTTAGATCCAAAATGCTGTAAATGCTGCAAAATGGAAATAACCTGTGCTGTGCAGCAGTCCGGCCTTTCCTGGCTCTTATTTGGGCCCTTTAGGACCCTCCTCTCTCACCCTGCTTCGTCAAAAGGGGGACCAGGTGGAACAGTTAATATTATAGAGGGCTGTTTCTGCTCCATCATCCCTTCACAGACACTCAGTACCACATACATGACCACAGACAGCACACACATGCACTTTAAAACTCCCGTCAAACCTCTTCCTTCTCCGTCTGTCCTTGTAACACATCCACAGACACACACACACTCCAACAAGCACATAAATTACATGGGGATTATTGAGACATGGTTCTGTTCTGTGTGAGATGTCACCAGCAGGGCCTGATTTGTCAGGCTTTACTATACCTAAATTCAGTTGGTAATTCGTCTGCTTTTAGATCATTCCAAATAGCCCCCCAAATCCCTGCGACTCACCATTTACCACTCCCACTGGTGCTAAACCTAATCTTTCCTCTGACTGGGGTCACCATTCTGGTGGTCTTAGCTGTCCAGCCACTGGACCAACTCCTACCAACTTTGTCAACAGTCTGTCTCACATTAAAGCACTCATCTGACACAAGACGTACTCATTTTACACATAGATGTATGAACGAGGCAGGGTGGGGCAGCATAGGTGCTGGAGATGCAGTCATCAGGTAGATTAGGGTTATGGATTTATCACACAAACTAACAGTAAAAGAATAATAAATGCAAAAAGACGGACCAGAATTTACTTAATCACAAGTTTCAGAAGAAGAAACTGTGTAAAATGAGTTAAGAAGTTGATCAACTACTGTTTTAAACAGAAAAAACTATACATACACTCATAGTAAAGTCAAAGTAATGCTTCTTTTAAGGATGTTATTCTGCTGATGTCAAAATGTTCCTGATAATCCGGGTTTGTTCTCAGACTCAGAACCTCATGAAATCTGTGTAAATAAGCATGTTTTCATGCACTCTCAAGCCCATAAACTAAACCCAGCTCTCTTCATTAGGAAGATATAGTGTTTTTAGATTGTTTTGATGTGGTCAGGGAGCAGACGGACCATTGGCTAAGCATTGGAAAGAGCAGACAGACAGACAGTCCAAGCGGTTTAGCCTTGTTTAAAATTATTAATCCACTTCTAATTCCAGCTGGCCCCCTGGCAGCATAGAACCCTATCAAAAAAATCAGCGCCTCCATTGTGAGGCCTGGCAGAAGGGGACTGGGCGTATTTTTTCTGCTCCAATCAGTTTCTAGAGGTTGGGCGATTAAAAAAAGAATCCCAAACCCCCCCTCCTTCCTCGCACAGCGGGGGAATAACGGAATCATTAATTCCCCATTAATTTCGGAAAAAAAAAACCCGAAACGTCGACTCGATGTAGTGCCTTACACCGAATAAAAAAGACAGGAGTGACAGACAGGAGCGACAAGTGCTTTTGGTTTTCTGAAAAAGTGTTGAAGGGCAACATTCCAAAACTCTGTGTTATCTGTAGAACACCGTAATGTGATGTTTAACATTCAATATCACGAGAAAACAGAAAATACAGTCTGTAAAGTCTCATGTATGGGTGCACAGGAGCATGGCTTGTGGTCCTGTCATTCCACCAACTTCACAAAAGCTGATATTTTGAGAAACTTTTCGTCTTTCAGCTTTGTAACAAAGCTCTTCAAACAGATATTTAAAATAAACACATTTACGAGGCGTCTGTTTGGGGCTGAGACATAAAGATACATCAGAGGTCACTATGTGTGGTCGCAGCAGTTTGCAATTTTGGGAAAGGATGTCAAACTACACACATACGTCTCTATTCAAACACACATCCATACACGCATATCTGGGGTTCCAGAGGGCAGATAAAATATTGTAAACGAGGTCTTTAACTCTGAAATATAACAACTGCAAACATTCAGCTGCTTTCTGAGTACCAGTATTAACAAATGAAACTCCTGTATCTGTATCTGAAACTAACCTGTGCAGCTTGTCTGTGTTCACAGGCGCAGATTTCGGGGTGGGGACGCATGTAACATGTCCCCCTCCATATTTATGTGCATTTGTCCCCCACTATAAAAACATGAAAGGAGCAGAAGACTTTTATTTTGATGATATTAAAGACATTTTCACCTCAATCTAACGCAGGACAGGCGCAACTTGGTGTGTTTAAGTCTACCAGAATGCAGGAAATTAAGTGCTTGGCGTTCAAAATGTCTTGGGGGAAGGACCCCTCCAATGGTGGAACAAAATCTACACCCTTGTCTTTGTTCGTCATGTGATTTTGGTGACTGTCCCTCTTAAAGATTAAGTAATTCAGCAGATTTTGCAATCCGTGCACCTGCAGTATGGGCACAGATGATTCAAAGGTGTGTCAGCTGTCTCACTGCTTCAAAATCGCACAAATTATGGCCTGATTTCTGATTTCACATATGACATATAATGTAATAAATTATATGAAAACCAACTTGTTATCGTGATCAACCTTGACAGAGTCTCTGTGATTGAGTTATTTCAAGAGCTCCTTTTTCCGTGACAGGTTTGCATGATTCTGTGCAACCAACACAAGGATGTTCCAGGCTGCTACCCTCACATACAGCAGGGTGGCAGGCAGAGGGGGGTGCAAGGGGGGCCCAATGTCAAATCCCTTAAGGGACAAAGAGGTGGTTCTGCTCCATCTCTCCCAATGTAAACACCATACAGCAAGCACACTGACGCACGAGCACACGGCGAGTGGATGGGTTTTGATTAGGAAGCATGGCCAGGCCCCAAGTGTGGGCCCCTATCATCAC
Source organism: Epinephelus fuscoguttatus (assembly GCF_011397635.1). NCBI lineage: Eukaryota > Metazoa > Chordata > Actinopteri > Perciformes > Serranidae > Epinephelus > Epinephelus fuscoguttatus. The sequence continues at coordinate 18,567,599 of NC_064760.1, read as the reverse complement.
CCTTTCATGAATACACACACACACACACACACACACACACACACATACATACAGACGCACACACAGACACTCATGGGGCCATTATAGCTGTCTCTGCTCGGAGTGACAGCCTTTCATATCTGTCTGTCTCCAAGCCAAGTGGTTATCATCGATGCACCCAGCCATTAGGAAATGTCATAAACACACAAGCTGCCGCACACACACACACATACATGCAAGCACACGCACGTAAACACACACACTTTTTTTGCAGGAAATGAGGTCCAATTAGATGTAATCAATGGTGGATAAGTAAAAAGCATTTCAAAAAATTCAATGCTTTTAATTTTTTTAAATTGATTTTTCCACTAATTTCTCTCTGTCTCCCTCACTCGCTCACCCTCTTTCTCTCTCCGTCTCTCAGGGTGACTTTTGAGCGCTCCGAGATTGACAGAACAAAAGAGATTGTTGTGGAGATACTAATTATTTAATGAATTCTTTATTTATTTTAAAAGTTCCCTGGGTGGCGATGTGCCCAGACTGTTACAGTAGATGGAAAATTACAGGCTGGAAGACAGTGAGTGACACATGAACAGAGGCAGAGGGGCAGGGGGTGGGCCGTGCCATCCAAACATGCCCATGCCCTTAAAAGCCATGGCAACACCCCCCTCCCCACCACCACCACCACCCATCCCATCCTGCCAGACCCCCCCGATCCTCTCCAACCCCTCCCCACCTCCATTTGCCACATTCCATTTCAACAAAACTGCCATATTAATCATGTGTGCTCGCTTCAAATCCTGCTTCAGTGTTTTTTCCCTCATGTAACGCTCCATTCAAAGTTCCAATTTTCCAGAAACAATCCTTAAAATGACAAAAATGACGACCAATTTACCTCAGCGAGGGGCCACATGTCCACTACAATGAATGCAAACCGCTAAAATATCAAAATGATGTGTCCTCTTCCCCCAAAACCGATAAGTAGGGCATGGGGAGAGTAGGCCACTAAAGACCGGGTCATTATTGATTTGACAAGTGAGTGAATAATTCATCTCTAGTGGCAGGCATCAGCTGGGATGGCCGTTTACGACTACTACTGTTACTATGAGGGACGTATCCCAAAACTGACCTTCCCTCCATGTCCTCCAAGGCCGTAGCCATGATGTCAGCATTGGAGGGGACCAATTCTGCTGGGGGATCTGCCCTCCAAACACAAAGTCTAAAAATATATGTATGTGTTTTTATTATTTATCATAGGCAAGTACAGCATCCTAAATGACTGACATGTTTGTGGGCTTTCAGACAAATATAAATAAAGAACTAAGCATTAGTTGAATACGTCTGTGAACACTGTTGTTCAAGATTCAAGACTTTTATTTGCCATTTCTTCAGGTACAAGTGTGCAAGGCTATTAGAAGTCTTGTGCTACTCTTGGTCTCTGGGTGGATGTGTGACTCAAGGGTGGAGGTTTTGTTTAAACACTGGGAGGACACATAAAACCTAGAGGTTTGGGGTCCTCCCATAGGAAATCTTGAGCAGCAAAAACTTAATTTTCTGCATTCTGATGAATTTCTTTGCAGTGATTTTTGCCTTTTCTGCATACATTTTTGGTGGAAATGTATTTAATTTCGTCAAAATAAACAAAAGTGCACATGTGCTAAATGTTGCCCCTCCTCCCCTGAATTCTACGCCCATGGTGTGGCTAATTTACTGCAGGTAACTTATTTATTTAGAGACATGGCCAAGGTATCAGCCAATAGAATCACATTTAAAATGTAACAAATGCAATATATAATACAATAGTGGCCTCTCAAGAAAAACAAGCACATATCTGTCACTACATTCTTTATGATGCCCTTTGATTTTTCCATGACCAACGTGCAGAGTAGGAGTATGCAGGTTTACCCAGATCTATTTAAACCCAGGGTACATTAATAAAAAGCAACCACTTGGAGGGGTGTAGCTGGTAACTACCAGAGCTGACACACAGAAGGGTGCAGAGGTGGGATGGAAGTTTGCCCAATATTGCTTTAAAGGTAAAAAACATACCAGTGCTGTTGTCTGCGATTGGTCAATGATGTCCAACCCACGAAATCATAAAGAATGCAGTGATGAGAACACGACTTTGTGTTTGTAATTAAATGTAGAGATGCTTGGCACACTGAATCAAGGCTACGTAAAAGGGAGGAGGTTGCATGCATGTACAATATGTCACTATAACTCAGCTATGATAGCTAACGTTAGTGATGGCTGATTAATTGGCCTCACAAATCAGTAACACAGAACTGCATTACACTGTAATACCAGAATGGGCAGTTATAATGATGGCAATTTGTTAAGTTTATTCATGATTATGATTGCATTTGCATGGGAAAATTTCGGACAGGGGTGTGTGGTTGCCCGTTGTAGCACGGCAATGGTTTTTATTTACATTTTCTTGTATCAATATATTGTGGGGGGGCATTTTGAGCATATTTAAATATGTGCCCCTCCCCAATATATATCATAATTACTGCCTTGATGTCTTCCACCAGTCTGTTATGTAGTCTAGCACTCTGATACTGTACATCCCGTGCCCCACCTCAGTCGGCCTTCCTCACTTTATGGGAACTCCTCTTATGGTCTCTGGTAATCATTCCAAATGTTCCATTCAATCCCAGATTTTGTATGATTTCCTCAGCCAAGTGCTGCTTAATTTACGATCATTTCCAGCTTCCCTGTAGCTCTTGGCCAGCGGGACACAAGGACAGCTTTATGCATGGGTGTAATTCACACACTCATTGGCACCGGCCCCAGCAACTGCCTGCTATACAGAAATACTGATTTACACGCTACCTCAGCATAGAAGATATAAGAAAACAGATAGTTTTGATTGGCTGAGTCATGTTCGAAGCTGCTGCCTGCTAAACACAGATGTGACTGCTGAGCTGTTAATATAAATCAGACATCCGCCATTCGTGCCAGTACTATACTGCTTGGCGCATGAATAACTGCTAGTTAGTCAGCGGTTACGACATGCACAGTAGTGCAAATCTGCTGTAAGTCAATCTTGTTAGTGCTAACAAAAACACAAGGGAGATGAAAAACAGCCCTTGTGGTGGTAACCTCACTGAAAGGTCGCAGGCTGATTCCAGGATTTAACTCACTAATGCCCAGTGACCATCTGAGGCTAACAAATCACCGCCCCCGCCGTGACTTCAGTTCTTGATTCCTTTAAACAAGTATCACTTAAACACAGGCTTTATTTTTTATCATAAAGTTACAGTCTCACAGGTTATTCCGGTAAAAATCTGAATGACATAAATTCTTTGACACACACGCGCACCTTGTGAGAAAATGACTAGAAGCTGAGCAACCCTGAACCTATCCCCATCTGTACACAATAAAAAAGAACTCCTGCAATTTATTCTACAATAAAGGAACAGTCGTGCTCTTGAAAAGAGCTCTCCGGGTGTGTGGAGCGCAGAAAGGCAGAGTTAGTTTCAATCTGTACTCGGACTACCTGCTGAGTTACCAGATCCCCAGCGAGTGTGAAGTCAAGCAGACTGCTTCTCTGACTCACGCTGCCTGCCACCACCTCCACGCTGCATCATGATTTATTCCCTGACAGCGAGACGTTGGGACTGTAAGATTAAGACGCGTTCTGCGAGATGCCTGACACTGATCACCTTGTGGAAAACGACATGTAAGACAAGCATTTAGGTACTCACGCATACAGCCTCCACACCCACTGCTGGTGCTTATTCAGATTTAGTTACATCTATCCATGTACAGTATATATATGCCCACAACAGTGTGCAAACATGCACAGCCTGCCTGTCACTGGGTCAAGGTACTATGAAGAGTGTCAGAGCAGGCTGCGAGGTGATGAGTTATGTGCTTGAGCTGTCTGTGACCTTTGCTGTTTGTCCATATGATATCACTCAGAGAGGAGGGACGCCTCAGTTCCAGATCATGCCACTCTGAACCTGCATACCAGTCTCAGGCGATCTGCATTTTGGGAGCACATGTGTCCGTCTGAGGAGGACAGTCTTCATTTCTTTTGCCATAAAAAGGATACTAGAGAGCAGCTGTGTGGCTTGAAAAATCTCTCTTTCTTTCCTCCTTCCTTTCTACTTCTATTTACATCACCCGGCTCACTCAAACACACAAAAACACAGACATACACACACATGTACACACACTCACTCACACACACACACACACACACACACACACACACACACACACAGGGGCCACAGGGAACTCCAAGTTTCCATTCATGCTTCTCATTATCGGGGCATGTCGGTATTTTATGAGGCCGTGTAAACCGCTGAATTACTGCACTTTAAAATGCATCCTGACACTATTACGCGACCATGTTGATGGAGAGGCCTTTCATTGCTGGAGTGAGGACCTAAAATGGTGGACGACAAAAGAGCATGACTTGTTAATTATTTTTAACTGCCGGATAAAAATGATTATGAAGTAAGGCAGGATACACAAATGGCCGAGGCCACGTCATAAAGTGACCTCCTGTCTTTGGAGAGAAACTTTAGCTTTAGATGGTTTGTCCTGTTAGTGAAACAAATTTATTTTGTCCTTGAGAACGCACACCTGATTGCAACCTGAAGCTTGTGTCTTTTATTAACAGATCATTAAAAAAACGGATCTATATTAAATCAATTAGTATACTATATTAATATATTACATGGTAATGAAAAATGCATTACAATGAGTTCACGGCATTTTTTCAATTTATTCTGACACGTTATATTAATTACAGCAATAAGTGAAATTATTCATCCCAATTGTCTTTTCAATTTAATAGACAAGCATTTAATTAACTCATTCTCTCATTCAGACCCACACAAAGTGCTTCTGAGAAATATCAGTGGATTTTTTGAATGAGTGTGTGTGTGTGTGTGTGTGTGTGTGTGTGTGTGTGTGTTCCAGCCCTGCCAGAGCAGTTCTCATGGTTCTGATTTTTTTTCCTTGCATAGACGCACTGATGAACTGACCATTTTCACAACATTAAAAATTCTCAAATTCATTAAACATCTCCAATTAATCATACTTACTGCTCACTAACAGGCTGGTAAATGCTAAAGATTTGTGTACACTTTTGTCAGACATTTGATTTTCCTGGTATTAGTATTACTAAGTAATACAGGGAAAATTTGGCACAGTCAGAATTTGCTCTGCAGTTTTTTGATGATATGAAATCCCCGACTCTTTTGTCAGTCACACAGATAAGGTAACAAGTGTGTCTCCCTCCCTCTCACTCACACATCCTCCAGTACATTTATAATGTTCATATGCTTTATTTGACCAGTGCTATCATCAAAGCAGATTCCAATCTTTCCAATCTCTTCAGTATGCCCTGGGGTTTTCATATGTGTGTGGATGGGGGGCGGTTGTGCACACAAATGTACGTGGGCGTGCGTATGCCCATGTGCATGTTTGTATGCGCACATTTGCATTCCTGCTCGCAGTGCACGCATGTGTTTGTGCACAAGTGTGTGCACATATGTTGCGTGAGCGTCTCCCCAAAGAGCCACAGTGGCAGTATAGCTGAGGCAGGAGCAAGCTGTTGGTCGGCAGAGTGGTGACAATAAAAGGTGGCAGACCAGTCAAAACAAGCCCTGTTCTTCCAGGCTGGGCCAAAGTGCTGTTGAAGAGGTTCTTTTGAGGCACCCTTAATGTGGTAAAGTGATCTCCTCCTCAATTGGGACACTCCAAGAGGCCATCCCTGACAACCAGAGCAAAGCAAACTCCCTCCCCTCTTCCTCAGCCTTGTCAGTTTCCATCTAACCCCCTTGGCCCGGATCCTGCGGGTAGATATCCCCCAACATGGCGGACTTGTAGTGCAAAAACAATCATACTTAAATCAACATAAAATACTACACCTCTACTCTTCTTTATCTGTATCCATCTGACATCACTCCATTTGTTTGGGCGTTTTGTTGCAGCTGAATCAATTTTTGGCTGGCTGACAACACATTTTTCTCACCTTCACATCTACCGCTGCTCTCGATATCTTACTAGCTGTTCCCCCTGTGTTATTTATCATCTGCGGTGCGGATGTGGCCTAGGTTTCGGAAAAGCCAGACAGTGCTCAGAACACGACAGCAGAGCCCAGTTGGCGTCCTGACAATTTGGCCGACAATACCAGCCGTCTTAGCACTCACTTTTTACAAGGGCTGCCTCAAATTGCTTCTCTCTTTCTCTCTGTGCGGCACTCGCAAAAGAGAGAGTGGCAAATTGAAACTGAACTTTATTGGAGGCTGTAGCCAGACATAGTTGGTAATAAGTATGGTTACCCTGATCCAAATAAATAATCACCATCAAAGGAAACGGTCTCAAGCGCAGATTTGACCATTCTGGCTAACTCTCCGTAAAGTTTCTAAAGAGGAATGGAACTTTGGGCTCAACTTAAATGAAAAGGGGGTTTCTTTTCTTCTTCTCGCCCTATTCTAACTCTTCCTCTTTTCTCTCTTTACTTCGTCTTCTTGTCTGTTGAAACATGTGGTCAGCTGTTATGCTTCCATGTGGTCAGATGATCAAAGCTGGGGAGCAGCAGTAATTGTCCCCCGCTGAAGCCCTGCCCCGGCTGGGATCAGGATCCCAGCAGGTGGGGGGGACAGCCATGAGAACGGAGGGAGAGGGTGGAGGAACGCAAGAGGCCCTGCCTGGCAGAAATAAAGACTTCCTAAGGGCTGCTCTCTGACAACAGAGCCCCAAAGGGAGAGTGAAAAATGAAGCCTCCACACATTCGGAGGGGTTTTCACTCAGGGAAAGGGGCCGCCATTGGGGTGAACATTAGAGAGAGAGGGCAAGATGGAAAGCATAAGAGAATAGGATTATAATATTTGCTCAGAGCGAAGAGGAACAATTGTGCGCACATTTCACAGTGTCCTTAGAACTGAGCCTGTGTCGAATCCAAGAAGGGATTTTTTTTTTTTTTTTGATGGTTCATGAAATATGGATGCTGTTTATTTCACCTGCTAACCCTGACTTCTCTGGTCAAACACCTTCCACTGGCAAACACTATCGCTGGCAAAAAAAGAAGAAAAACTACAGAAATAAACTTGGCAGCCTTTCTTGTAGAACACACAAATACACGAGCCACTGACATGGACGCAAACACAAGAAAGTCCACTCTTTTCCTCTCGCGAGCAAGCCAACAAACACATTATTACCATACACAAACAAAAACACACACACACACACTGAGGTGGGGAAAGACCACGCATACCTCGGGCCGCTCACTGTTTACCTGAAGACCAGAGGGAGCTGTGAAAGCTCACAAGTCGGGCTACTTTGCATGTACGTGGGAGCCCGCAAAACACTTCTCACTGCTGTCCGTCATTTTGATTGCCCAGCACGACTCCTCCGCCCCAAACCTCCCAACACCCCCACCTCGCTGCACCCCCTCCTACCCCCACACCCCCCTCACCCAGCCAGATGGCTTTTTTTTTAACTGTCTGTGGGCTCTTGCACCTCTGCTCTACCACACTAAATCCCTGAGATGGCTGGGTGGAGTGGAGGGTTTGGGAGCTCTGCTTGGACAAATGGTTCGGAGGTAGCAGAGCAAATAAAACGGATTAAGAGGAGTCTTTTCACAGATACTTCAAAACTATTTTGGCGGTGAGCCATGAACACCCCCCCCCCCCCCTTCAAACACTCCGCCTCGATGGGAGGAAAAATCAGACACCCACAAAGAAATTTTCAGAGCATACAGACCTTGTCTTTGGGGGATCTCAGATGGAAAGATTGTGCATGTGCTGCGTTATGTGTCGATCAAAAATACTTTTTAACCTAGCAATCCATACATGACTCTATATGAAGCTATGACAGAGGTATCCACATATATTATAGGTGCATTATTGCTGCAGCCACTCCAAAGAAAAGATTTTTAAATATTGTATAGTCCAACATATTGTGAGGGTAAGGAGTCTTGTACATCGGCTAATATTGCACATGGAAGTGCTCCAGAATTTAATCCAATAATACGACCATACCATAAAGAAACAACAGAAGACCCTCAGCCTCATAACTGAGCCCATTAGTCCTCTTCCATTTTGCATTATGGGAAGAACGATAATATACATTTTCTGACTAACCAAGTGTTTTATGCCCTACCAATATGAAGCCACCGATGACATAAAATACTAAAAGCACATTTCTACAGCGCAGAATGACTCATGCACGTCCATATATAAGGACTGTCATTTTCATAACAGCACCCTGTTAAAGCCGTCTGACACTGAGAACGCTTTCAGGTTTCTCACTGGAGTTTAAACAGTTTTTCTTCCGTACTATATAAGAAAAATACAGTTACTTTAAAGCATACTTTAAACCATTTAAACTCTAAAGTGCAACACAGCCACAGCCAGAACGTAGTGCATCAATAGAAAGTAATATGAAGGAAATCCAAATGTCACCTCTTGGCTCTATCCAGCCAAAGGTTAGATTCTTGACTCCCCGCTGTCTCCTGTCATTAGGTTGCTTGGCAACGGGCTACAAGCTATAATTAGCTTAGCAAAATTAAGATTTCCATTTTGTTAACACAAAAACACTTATCTGAAAAGTGTCACATGTTCACTCAAAGAGATTCCAAAGGCATGCATTGAAATATGAGTGATTTTTCTTCTTTTTTTTTTTTTTGAAGACTTGGCATGCTTCGACTGTCGCCACTGAGTGAGATGTACAAGTGCAGCTGTTATAGCATACTTAATGAAAAATCATAAGATGGGGCATGATATCACCCTGTGAGCATCTGTCAAGTGTTATTCTCATATGTTCGTAGCATACTAATTTCAAAACGATCTAACAGTCCCTCCATCCCTTCATCCTCTTCATTACGCCTGCATACCTGCAGGAAGGAAAAATTCCTCAAGGAGCTATAAAGCGTTTATTTCTCCCTACACTTCTTGAATGCATCCGCCCACACTTTTATAAAGTCACAGGGCAGTAGTTGGATGTTTTTATTCAACGTGCCTTTTTAAATCAATTCCAGCTCTGTCAGACCTGTGAGGAAACAAAGCAGGAACGTTCACACTGTCAATGCCGAGCCACTGAACCACACTTCACCTTGCCTCCTGACTATGGTATAGCAAGTGCATCCACCCTTTTTCTATAATCTATCCTTCCATCATTCCATTTTCATCCCACAACTGCCACCCATCATGAAGCCAGACATCTAGTTATGACTTAAAACGGAGGGCAGCAATACCAGCTCCTGCTGACGTGTTAGCAGGCAGCGACGTCAGGGTCACCAGGATCACTCAATTAGCAGGGGTGACAAAAGACCCAGCAGGATCCAGCCCAGCATCCCCCAACCCTGACAGAACATCAGCCTCCACAGGCAGGGCCCTGCCTGCTGCCTCCAACCTGTATCTTTTGTTAATTATTATAGATTTTAGTGACCCCAGTGCTTTGCTGTTAAAGTTACTGGATATTTTTAGTCAATATTCAGTACATTTACATTCATGCCAAACAATCCTAAAGATGTTTCCCTCATGAATGGTCTTGTCAGCTCCCTAAACAGCATTTGGCTCATTGTGTCAGAACAAAGGCTCCATCTAAATGCTGGAAAATGAAATGATCTGAGATTTAGCAGCTTTAAAAGCAAGTTGACGTACATTTAATGTATAGTACAGAATTTTAAAACAGAAATTAAATTTTTCTGTGGCCTCATCAGTGGATGAAAGTTTGCTTGGTTGTCATGGAGTTGGTAAAGTGGGGCGATCGGAAAAATTACATTTATATACTACTTGTTTGTTTCACCAAATATGATTGTAAGGCAAATGTAACTGCTGCCATTGTAGTGGTGGTTGACGAATTGGGTGTACGACTAGGTAGATGAGAAGGTTACAGAGGAGGAAGTGGGTATCCTTTCATATATAATACAATGGCTTGGTTGGTATACTGTAAACGACCAGAAAAAGAGGTGGGTATACCCCGTATATCCTCCACTACACTACTGGTTGTGTCGTGTTCTCCAGTTAAATAAAAGATACGTTCTTGACACTAGACACCAGGGTTATCATCCTGAATCATCCGTGTTGTTGGGTTTAGGTGACAAAAGCACTTTGGGTAAAGTTAAGGAAAGATTATAGTCTCAGACAAGACAAGCATCCTGAAAGTACAGCTTGCTTAATAGTTTACGATATTTTGCTTGGAAAACCGAGGTGCTGCATTGCAAGTGAGCTTTTTTGTAATGTACATGTTAATACATTTCATGCTCTGTTGAGAAATCTGATGTTTAAATTTATCTGTTGGCTGAACAGGTCTCAAAATGCAATCATAATGTTGTTATCTAATCCTGGTCTCAGTATTGTGTGACATCAGTCAGCTATGTGAAAACACTGGTATGACTGTCTCCTTTTTTTAAAAAAAATTATATGTGTGGTTTTATGTCTTTTTTAAATGGACCCTGAGTCTATCAATAAAGCTACCTATCTATCTATCTATCTATCTATCTATCTATCTATCTCATTTACAAGTTACAACAACATGAACAAGTCCCATTTCCTGATTTAAGTCGCTGTTAACTTTTCCAGCATTTAACCACAATCCACAATCTTACATAACAAGTTCTGTGAGGGCCTCAACATAACCATGAAATATGGAAACCATTCTTTACTTGCCACAAGCAGACATAGTTGGGAAAAGGAATTAAACGTGTTGATATTGAACACCACATTCAGTATGAACATTTGTGAAAACCTTTCTGCATTATGTCGATTAAAAAAAAATGTATTTGAGCATCGTTATGCTTCTTTCAAAATGTATTTACCGTAGCAAATATGTAGTATATTCTATGAGACAGGGTTGAGTAGGAAAGCTCTGGATACAGATAGGTAGATAGATCGATGGATATAGACAGCTAGATAGATTTTTTTTAAGATAATTTCTTTTGGATGTTTTGCCTCTACTGGATATGATAGTCTCTGTGAGAAAGGGGATGAGAGAAGGGGGATGACCTGCAGCAAGGGGCTGCAGGCTGGACTCAAGCCCGCGGCTGCTGCAGCAAGGACATTGCCTTTATATGTGGGATGCCTGTTCTACCCATTGAGCCACCGGGCACCCAGGTTCTTGATCAGTTTTTCCTCTTACATGAAGAACTGTTGCTGCAGCCAATGATTATTTTCATTATCAATTATTCTACCTATTCTTTTCTCGATTAATCCATTAATAGTTTCATTCATAAAATGTCAATAAAAGGTGGATAAACTTCTTCAAATGTCTAGTTTCATCGAACTGACAGCCTAAAATGCAAAAATATTCAAACCATTATAACATAAGCAGAGAAAAGGAGCAAATTCACACATTTGAGACGTTGGAAGCAATAAATGTTTGGGATTGTCCGCTTGATAAATGACAACTTGACCTCTGAGAAGCTAATTTAAAAATTGTATTTAAAAAAAAAAAAAAAACACATTGCAGATTATACCCATCATGACCAGAGCATGATGTCAGAACTGGATTAGTGACTAGTAGTGATAGACAAACATTTAATAAAAAGCCAACAGTGGTCCAACAAACAGGTCTAATCTTCAGGTGTATACATGTGGATTCAAAATCCTGCATGGATTCACCACAACACACAGATGTGCTCACGCTTTTGTTCAGGTATCCGCATGCACATACATCCTGTACGTATGTGTCTTTGTGTCTGTCTGTTCGTTAGTCTACTTTTTTCTCATCCTCTGTCTGTCAGTCTGTCAGGCCATCTGTGTGTATTTCCCCTCCGTGGCAACCTGCCTGCCTGCATTTCTCTCCCCCCCCCCCCTTACTGTCCTATTTGCAGCAAAATGACTCCTGTCTAGATCAGTGTTGGGATATTCCTCGCAGCAAAGAATACACATAACCCTGTGTGTGTTTAAGTGCGCTCCCTGTTGAACGGATGCTTTTGAGTTGAGGATGCCGCGAGTTGAAGGGATATTGCCGCAGATAGAGGTGTCAGCGAGAATGGCAGCATTGTTAATTAAAACATTCCCCTTGATGGGTCTCCACCTCAGCTACGATATGTAGGGCAGTAGTAACATGAAATAGATGCCTTTGATTGTAGAAGAATACACACACACACACACACACACACGCACACACGCACACGCGAGCACATACTCAAGAGTACTATACTGAAGCTGCGATGGAAATAAAAAGATTTAGAGACTTAAAAAATAAAACAACTCTCCTGAGTCTTTCAAAGGCTTTGTCTGTGAGAGAGTGTGTCTGTGAGAATGTGTCTGCGAAAGTGTGTGAGGAGGTTTGTGAAATCACGTGACCACTTGTGTGTGTATATGGTTCTAGGCAAGTCCTGAATCCAGCGGAGGGGTTTTGGGGAGGATGATAAGACTCTTTAAGCTTCCAGCGTCCTTGAAGTTCTTGTATTCCGTGCTTTCCCTCGGTGATCACTGTCACTCACTTCCATCCATTCAGGCAAAATTGATATTTCTTCTAGAACATTCAAACCAGTAATAACAACAACAACAACCAGGAGGGCAAAGAATGAGGAGTGGCAGCTGCCTGATGCTAAGGAAAACATATTGTTGGAGCCCATCATTTCACTTCTTTCCTGTCGTTTTCTCTCCTTTTCCAAGACGGGAGAAGCAGGAGTTGAAACACTGAAAACACGACTTAGCTGACTGATTGACTGACTGAATAATGAAACAGGGATGTTACTGGAAAGCATAAAGAGCAACTGAGCTGCAGGAGAAGAAAACACTGTGCGAAAGTAGTACATTTTCATAGATGCACTCAGCATTGTATCTTTAAGTATGACGCATTTGACCTTGCAGATGTTTAAGACCCAAATGCAAGACAAACTGTAGGTCAAAGCAGTGCAACAGCTGGCACCACAGTTTACACAGGCCTCTACAGCTGCTCTCATTCAGCAGATAAATACACCCATCAGTGATGCAGCCAAATAAACACGCCAGAGACCAGTGAACTTTATGTCTCCATTCATTGCGTTTGCATGGTGCAATTTAAATTCCGAGTTTGTTTTTCTTCTTGTTCTCCTCCTCCGAACTCTCATTACGCACCAAGCAGGTACGGCGCGTTAACACTTCACTAATGGTTCCCTTTTGGTGCTCATTAATTGCCCAATGATTATCTTTACACTCTGCAAACAGTCACACGTCACCTTGTGTCACCACAGGGCCGACAAACTGGTCAATGAAAGGTTGGGGAGGAGTGGAGGCAGGCTGATAAAAGAAATACCTGTATCCAGCTGGTCACTAAAATAACTTGATAAAGCCAAGGACTAACAGCAGATGCCTAATGAGTCAGGAAGAGTAGAATGGCTGTGCTGTTAACACTTATGTCTCAAACCTTATCAAACCTAGAGACATTGTTTCAAACATACATGTAAATTTAGATTAAAGGAATAGTTTAACATTCTTGGAAATACAGAAGAAAATCAACATCACTCCCATGTCTGTGTTAATGGGACAGTTCACCCCCAAATCAAAAATACATATTTTTCCTCTTACCCATAGTTCTATATGTCAGTCTAGATAGTTTTGGTGCGAGTGTTGGAGTTATCAGCCATAGAGATGTCTGCCTTCTCTTCAATATAATGAAAATAGATGGCACTCAGCTTGTGAAAGAAAGTAGTTCCTACATGAAACTGCTCACAGCAAAGGTCTGTGGATTATCTTGAGTGACCAGGTAATGATTTCTGGAGAGACAGTACTGTTGAGTTTTTCAAGTGCACTTTTGGTGTTTTGAGCATCACAAGCCGAGTGCCATCTAGTTCCACTATATTGAAGAGAAGGCAGACATCTCTACGGCCAGTATCTCTCACAAGCCCCTTTTACACTGCCAGATTTCGGCGAATGTTCGGGCCGTTTTGCCGGCAAGCTGCAAGCGTTTAGACACACAGAGCTGGATTGGCGAGTTGATCCGAGGTGCATGCCCAATTTTCCACCTCGTAGGGTAGTCATATTGGAGAGACCTTTTTAGTTTAAACAGAACAAGGCGGCCTTCTGCCATGGGAGGGGCTGTTGATGACTTGTGGGAGGAGCTGTTGATGACGCCACACGTGCGACCCACTGGCGGTGGATAAGCAGGAAACAGCTGATAGCAGAAATGAGCAGCTAGTACCAAGAGGGAAACACAAACCTGACAGACACTGTAAAGATGAGCAACTGGGGAGACAAGCAATTGCATGCCCTCCTTGCCCTCGCAAATGAAGAGGCCATTAACTGTCAGATGATGGGGACGGTGAACGATGGGCCGACTTGCAAGTGAATCACAGAAGGACTGACCAGCCGCGGCTTCCCTCCCACGTCACTGGTTACATCACACGCTGAGCTACACATTTTGTTACTTGCCCACGCCCCCTATTGCCTCGAAAAAGGCACATTCTGTATAGACAAAAGTAGGTAGGTAGCATTTTGCCGCACTCCCTGATATTGCTTTAATACTACCAATGCTGAAAAAAGACTGATTGGGCTTTCCTGCAAATTTGCACAATTCCTGTTTAAAAAGGGCTATTGCATTGGAGAGAAGGCAAACATCTCTAAAGCCGATACTGCCAACATTCACAAACTCACACTAAAATAATTAATAAACAGCACAACAGGTAAGAGGAAAATATCTACTTTTGATTTTGGGGTGAGCTGTCCCTTTAACCATGGAGCTAAACTGTGAGTCAATAAGCCAAACTTAGCATCAAGACTGGAAGCAACTTACTCAAGTTAAAAAGTATGCAGCGCCTCTAACCTCACTAATTAACACGTTGTTAAGTTAGTTTTTTTAAATCTGTAAAACAGAAATATAAAAACAACTAGTTGTGGTTTTATAGGAGTTGCAGGCTATAAGTATTTCTTGGCAACCAGCGAGCGGGCACAGTGAGTCCCTGGAGTCTTGTCAGAAAGCGACTCAGTGTATTTAGATCACAACCAAACTTGTCACCAGTCTTCACACAAATCTATTCATAAAACAAGAAGACTGAGAGATGAAGATATAACTTCCTTGGATTTCAAGTGAAACTGGGATACATGTTTAAAAATTCATAATAGTCAAGCAGAATGTTTAAGTTAAAGGAGCAAGTCAAAGTAGAGCTCCGCCTGTGGAGGAGTGGTATGACAAAAGCAGGGGATAAGGCGGGGGTGTATGACACCTCTGTCTGTTGACTCTACACGTGTGTCGTGTTTAATTAGCTGTAATCCAATTGAGGGATACGGCTTCCTGTTAAGAGAGGTGCAAAGGGTTGAAATAAACAGCTTACAAGACTGTTAAACACTAAAGATGCAGCCTATAGCCTATAGGGAGACAAACCCCTGACCTTACTGACACACTGAGCCTCAGTCCACTACTCAGGTGTGACCTGACCTCCAGGGGCTGCTTCATGTTTGTGCTGCTTTAGCTTTGTCAGATCTTTGAAAGAGTTTTCCTCATTATCAAAGCAGAGAGTGTAGGATGAGAGACACGTAGAGAAGGGAAAATGAAAGGATGAAGAACAAAAGACAAAGGACATGTAGGTTCAGAATAAAGACAATTTTGTTCTTATAAAAACTGTCTCATCTCACTTTTATCATGACATCCATGTCTTCTTTTTTTTGGGGGGGGGGGGGGTTCAGGGGAGATCAAAACGTATGGCGAGCATGTGTTTCTAACTAGAAGCGCAGTGCATGCACTAAACGTGGTGTTATTAGGTCATTATGATAGTGATCTCTTTCTCTCATCAAAGCCTCTGTTTCAAAACCACCCATGAGCCAAAGGTGTCAGCTTGTAAAGACTCTCTCCAAAGCTCCTCCAATCAGGCTCAAATCCTCATCCAAGCCCCCTATTCTGCAGATAAATGAAATTCAGTATATACATGATTTAGAACAATTGGTCGGAGAGGAACAACAGTTGGTTGATGCAGAAGGCATGGGCTTTTTTGAGGAATAAATAAAGCTGAGTGGTCAAAAAAAAGACTGATTGGAACATGGCTGAAAACCATGGCAACAGACTCCTTAGTAAACAGTTTATGGAAGCCCAGTAGGAAACCCGGTGGTTGGGTAAAGACAGCCTTGTGCTAATCAGTGCATACCAACACCTCCAGCTCCCAAAACCTCCGTGAATTTCTCAGGAACAGATGTGTCAACTGTGCCGGCCCCGACGCTGTGCGGCTGCAGGGTCTGAGCCAATCAGAACTGTGTTACTCAAAGAGAATGGCTGCATAAATTACTGTGCATGTGGATGCATGTGTGCGTAGTGGTGGACAAAATATTTTAATGTATTCAGACATCCTGTCAAAATCAAAAGTTTCTCTCTATCAGTTGAAACAAAAAAGGACAACTCTTGTGTGTTTTGCAGTCAGTGAAGCAGCTCAAGTCCTTTCTTGTTTTTGTGCAGGTGCCACCTGGAGACAAAGAGGTCAAACCTGCACAAAATTTCAAAGGTCTGTCCAGTATGCTCTGACATAACTGCTGAATTCAAACTCAAGAAACCTCCACTAAATATTACATTAGACTCCTGCAGAAAATTCCACATCAAGCGGCTTCTTTTCTGTCTGAAAAATCAGAAGAAGAGCAAATAGACAGGAACATGAGAGAGACACTTAAAACTATAAGTTCAAAGAAGAATGTGAAGAAAAAAGCATCTTGACCTATCTGCCTATAGTGAGGAGCCATGTCGTTAAATATAATGCTGCAACTCTCTGCGCTGTGATCAATAAGCCAGCAGCAGAAAGACCGAAGCAATCTTACAGGGTACACTACACACACATCATCTAATCATCTTCAAAGTTTCGCAGCCCAACACAAACCCTGAGACCAGCCCTGAATCAAAGACCATCACTCTCCAACACAACACAGCACACGTGTATCCACGTACGCACACACATATGCAGATGTGCACGCAGACATGCACTTACACACGCGCAGACAGTCCTCCTTAAGCAATTTTTAGCCTCAGCTCCTCTCCCAACATAACCCATAGTGTATAATTCACTCCTATCATCTATCAAAATAATCATCCGCTGGGGCAAGCGGAGAGGCTTGGCAGCGAAGTGACACATCTGAGGTCAAGGGGAATCATCTTTCAGGGACTGCTCTGCGCTGCGGGTTGTTGCCAAGCTGCGGTGCTGGATGGTGAGGTGGCCGTGGCGACGGTGGACGGGAAAAGGAGGTGGGGGGAGGCATGGTGGGGGGTGGGGGTGGGGGGGTGGGGGGGCTGCCAGTGCAGATGCCCACAGACAGACCGCCTTGCCTGAGAGACACGAGAGCTGCCGGAGCCTCAGACAGCTCTCTCCATCACCCCCTCCAACTCCCCCTCCCCTCCCGTTGCCATCTGTGAAGCACACACACGCGCGCACACACATATAAAGAAAGACGGCACCACTAACTGAGAGGCCCAGGGACACTTAGCCACGTTAGCAGCCTCGCTAAGACCGCTGTGCTGGGTAACTGCTGACATGCTTTAAAAAGACTAAGAGAGAGTGAGAGTTAGTAAAGAGGGAGGGAGGGAGGCAGAGCTGCTGAGCCAGATGGTTGGTCTAAGCTAAGCTAAGCGCCGAAGAAGATTGAGATACCAGCCAGGTGAATTCTCCTCTCGATTTTTTTTGACAGGTGGGCAGAGAAGAGCCGTCTGGGGTTGACAGTGCTGCCATGTTTTCAATAAGCAGTGCTGTGTATGTATGTGTGTGCATGTGTGTGTGTGTGTGTGTGTCCTACCGTGTGGCATGTGCAGCCCGTGCTGCTGGTGCGACCGTTTTTTGTGTGTGAATATGTATGTGTGTCTGTTATTCTGTTTCTGCGTGTCCATATGGGAAGTATGTGTGCGTGTGTATGATCACATTTTATTTATTTTTCCATGCGTGTGTGTGCGTCTCGTGTATTTGGTAAGCCTCTGTGGTTCAGCCCTGCACTTGCATCAATTACAGCGGATGGTGTTGACAAGTGTAATGACAGAGTTAGGACCTCTAATAGGCCAGACTCTGTCACGGAGAGGAGCGGAAGCTACTGTTTTCAGCACTCCTCGCATCTCCTTCTCTCCTCTGTGTGCTATTCTTACTTTTCCCGCTCGCCTTTCCCTCTCTTCCTGCTCTTATATCTACTTCTTTCTTTTCGCCTCATCTGTTGTCAGGTTAAAAAGGTCATAGAAGGTGTGAACAGAAGTGAAGAGGGGACTCAATTTATCAGGATTCAACTTAAGGCTTGATGAGCTTCTTAAAGCTATAGTTTTATCATCATCAAGAATGAAGCCAAGGTCTTTTCTCTTTTTTCTCTTTCTCTTTCACTGCTGGAAAAATGGTCTTTTCACAAAACTGGGCTGTCTATGCAGTAGAGAGACACAAATGGTTTTGAAATTGGTGCTACATGACAAGAGACAAAAGAGGAAAAGGGCTGTGGCATATGCTTTTGCCTAAGAGGTAGCAAACCTACAACTACCAGAATGGACTGCACCACAATGGACCAATAAATGCTTCTAATGGGGAGTGACATAATGTGAGCCTGGCCGCTTTCACACAGTAAACAATATGGTGGCCAACTGATAACAAACGATCTTGGATCTTGGAACAGTGAACTAAAATATGTTTCTGGAGACATTTTAACTAAGAATATTTAGTATAGGCAAAACAGTGACAGAGTCTTGGTTCATATTTGATCATCACTGCCTATTTTTACTGTGTGATCGGAGTTTGGTCTCAGTCAGTACGTTGACATGTAGCTTGAGAAAACCGAATTACTGGCTTAGTCCGACTGACGGGACTGCTAAATACATGTAAACAGCTTAGTCCGACTGAAACTGGACTATCAGTGGCTCGACTAACACACCTAGATAATTCAGTTAAAAAAAAACATCAGACTATTGCAGCATGTATCCACTTAGTCCGACTGGAGTCGGATTCAGCGTTCTGCGCATGAACCACTTTTTCTTTCACAGGCTTTCACCTGGAAGAAGAAAGATATGGCGTAGCAGCAGTGCGATAACACCATGGCGACTGAGAAGCAGAGGACGCACTTCTGGACAGACGAGGAAATTACATTCGTGCTCCGACAGCTAAAGGAGCTAAACATATTGAAGTTAATGCATGGTAGGAAAATGGGACACACAGATTTATTTAAAAAAACGTTTCTGAACAAGAACCAGAACTAATTCAATAAGCACTATATCAAAAAGGACGCAGCGCGCCTATTGAGACGGAGTGAGACGTACTTGGTCAGAAATTAGATTTTCTCCTCTGCATGTATACTCAGACAAGACGAGAAGTCTGACTTGACTGATTAGCCGAGCTTTGATTTTAGCTCCACTACTGCATGCATGTAAACATCTTGAATGAGTGAGAGAGAGCTTCTGCTTCTATACTTTTGTGTTTGTGGTGGAGGGCATGGAAATGCGGATGTACAATCTGTAGTCTGGCGTTTCCACTGCAAACAGTACTCTTAAATGTTGGCGGGGTTGTTGTCACTCACATGCTCCATCCAGCACTCGCTGTATTTCCTCATTACTGGTGACACAGAGGTGCACCTTGCACCGTGTTCCTTTTTCCTCCGAGTGAGGATTCCATTGGTACCATCTAAAGGAAAAAAAGTGTACCGAACTGAACTGATCCGCACCATACTGCTCGGTGGAAACAGGGCTTTACACATACTACCCACATTGTTATGGTACAAAGTTGGCTGACAATCACCAAAGTATCCTTTCAAAGTCCTGATCTGGAATCAGCCACATAGACTCATCCACAGTGTGGTTGAAGAGGCTCTGTCTGCAGGTTGTGGAGTGGGGTAATAGTAATTTCACTTTATGTTTTCGCACTGATGTTGAATCTCTTTGATGGCGGCGAAGGTAAAATGGAATATAATTTGGTAAAAGTATGAAATAGTCCTGTACTTTGATATATTATTCAATCAAAGGAGTACGCCATGACAACTGTTGCAGACAAAAAACAACAACAGTAAATACGGGTTAGCTTTTATCACAGATTTATGAGTTTGGGACATCAAAGCTGGAGGTACTGTAACCCTTGACCCTTGATCAATTCCTGCACAGATTTCAAGATATCTTAAAATCCTGCATCATTTAATCTCTTCTTATCTAACTGTGCACATGATGTTGAAACTTTGAGTTAAGATGGCTCGCTTTGAGCTGGATGAGCTCACAAACTTTGCAGTGAATCATGTAGTAATCATCTGCCGTTAACATGAGGTATTATCAATACAGCTTGATTGTTTGAAAATGTATTTAAGAGCAGTCTTAATCGTCTAGTGGTGGGTAGCTACTGCATCGATCTGGGATGCCGAGTCAAATCTGCCGTTAATAATTAATGATTAGTCTGGGAGAGGCAAATGCATTTCGTGATCACTTCGGTGAACGGAGACAGTGCAGATTTGTTCACAGAGGATAAAAGTGCTCTTGCACAGATGAGCTGTGCAGACACACAAACTCGCACACAGACACACACACACACACATTTGTGCGCACACAGTTGCATCGGCTCTAATCTGTAATGCATCCAATATGTGGAGCTATTGGCCAGCGCTCCACGAGGCACGGCTACATGGCACACAGAAACCTGCACGCTAGTCTCCATATATCTATCCAATCAGCATCTTGCCTGGCTCCGGTGCAAGTGGGCCAATCAGATGCCCCAGATGCAGCCCACACCCCGACCCCCCATGGAAACGCACACATATCTACAATAAACACACATGCACACACATCAATCCAGCTGTGATTCTTGGACATAATCCAAGTTGCTTGTCTGGTGGCGTCTTTGTGTGTGTGTGTGAAAGGGATGATCTTCTATCATACAAAAAAATCTCTTAATATCAGCCATCATTGTTGCTCACATACGCAAAACAAAGAGGAGATGAATGCTGAAAAAGCTCAGGTCACTCTGCAAGATGGCAGAACAATAGGCGTACAACTTGTGAGAATTAGAGAACAAGAGAGAGACAGTAAGAGAGGGAGAGAAAACGTGACTGAGGGCTCCAGAAAAGCAGGCAGGCAGTCATTGAATCATTCTCACACACAGAGAGCTTTGGCCCAGATCAGCCAGAGAGATAAAGGAAGAGGATTACACTGGCTGAAAGACTTGGAAGTCTCCTCTGACTCTCTGCCACTTCTACAAAGTCACCTCTGACAATGGAACTATCTGCTAGCAGAGCGATGGATCAAAAACACACACAAGTACATTTGAGAGGTGCACTGTGGAGCTGTGGAGGCTGTTTGAATGTCCCAAAGCAAACATAAAGAGTTACAGAATAGGCAGATGAGCAGAGTTGGCAGGGTTCACTGAGCATGTGCATGGAGAAATAAGGAAATCAGGGTGTCTACAGGTTTCAGACACCTAAAGTTAGTGTTTTCTAAGACCTTTTAAAGATCATTTTAAACCAAATTTAAGACTGTTTTTAGGCAAATCAACTTTTTCCTTTCTCAAGCATTGCAAGTAAATATAAATGCAAGAAGCATGTACTATGTGGTCCTATGCAGAGTTAGGTTTTATGTAGGAATTTGGTCATTAGAGTGAGTTTAATCTACATTTTGTCAAAGTAGAAAGACATTATTAGGTTCAGTGGTAGGTTTAAAGAGTTGCAACATCAGAAATGTGGACTTGTGGACAAAAGAGCTCGACCCATTTTGAGAAAAAGAAATTAACAAATGGATAAATTAAATTAGATGAAATCTTTGTTGCAATATAAGATTATTTAATGACCATTAATGGCCTATGTAAAATTGAATTTGAGACATTTTTAGGCTCTTTAAGGACCTGTAGACACCCTGGAAACATTTGCCCATGATGGGGTCAGTCTTCAGTGTTGACAGGACTCACCAGTGTTATAGAGGGCTGGGTCGATGCTACTTGTAGCTGTGCTGCAGGGAGACAATCAGTGTCTGTGAAGGACAAAAAAAAAATGGAGTGAGTTTCACCTTAAAGGGTTAATTTTACAGCTCAGAACTTATTTGCATGGCTTTGGCCATCAATTTTATTAGTTAGCATAACACTGGAATACTCAAAGTAATAGCTGAATTTTGGAAATACAGCAAATTAACTACAACAAAGTGTCCCAGAGCAAGAACAGTCAGACTATCAGGCTGTCTAAAAGACAAAATCAAAGGTGAACACACACAAAATGTTGCACAGGAGAACTATGAGTGCCAGTGCAAATTGAACATGGAAGTCTGTCTGTAAACTGTGATGGGCCGTTTCACCTTTGCTCTGTCTCCCAAATAAGTTTTGGCTAATCTAATAATTGGTTTAAAACGTGACAGTTTGTGTGCCTTGTGGTTATTCCCAAAAGGAATGAAGGTTGCAGCTACAAAAAATGTGATCAAGGTTGTAGTAAACTCTCACCCCCTGTGCTCTAATCTGAGTAAGACACTTACTCTTGTCCACAAGAGCCACTATCCAAGCCATCTACCTGACTTTAAAGTGTCCAGGCAGTGAGCTACTTGCTAATGGCTACTGATTGTGACTATTTGAGGCCTGCTGCTGACAACAGTGTTAGTCTTGTTTGTTGTGGACATGTTTGCACTATGTCCAACAGGAAACATCCCACAACTTTGGGAAATTCTAACATCTTTATTTAATCAGCATGTTTGTTTGTCTTACCTCTCCGTTAGGCAGCACTTAAACATGCCGTTTTACATCCAGGAAGTGCCAAACCTGTGCCAGCCTATTCCGACTCCTTTTATGGAGGTGTTCCTGGGGGAGTGCACCAACTGTGCTACAGGTGGAGGGGTGGCTGTGATGTATTTTGAGGAAATGCTAGTTTTTGAGTATTTGTTCTGATGTTTAGTGTGGTTTGGTGATAATTAACTAATCGTTTTTTATTAAAAAGCCAATAAATTGCCGTTAATTGAGTTAATTTATTTGTTAATTGGTATGTCCTGAAGTGGGGTGAGGGTCATAACTTAAAGGGACAGTTCACCCCAAAATCAAAAAATAGCCTATGTTTTCCTCTTACCTGTAGTGCTATATGTTAGACTAGATCAGTGGTTCCCAACTGGTGGGTCACAGTCCAAAAGTTGGTCATGGGTCCATTCTGAATGGGCCGCAAGTGACTCGCGACCATGCCACAGTGAATTTCTGGCACAAGCTTTTATTCTGAAGTGCCGTTTCCTGCTGTAGGGTGAGTAAATAACAGACAGATACTTAAAAGAGACAGCAAACTAGCTGGTCGACATGGCCCAACGCAAGTGTGATGCTAAATATATTAGACTTTGTGGACCTTAAACTAATGTCTAAGGAGAGATCTGGACCCCATGGCTGGTTCAAGGTGGGAACCATTGCTCTGGATTGTTTTGTTGTGAGTTACCAAGTGTTGGAGATATCAGCTTTAGAGATGTCTGTCTTCTCTCCAATATAGTGGAACATGATGGCAGTCGGTATTTATGGTGCTGAAAGTGCCAAAAAATTAATCTAAAAAACTCAACAGCAATGTCTCTTTCCAGAAATTACGACCTGGTTACTCAAGATAAGCCACAGACCTTGTTGTAAGCAGTTTCATGAAGGAACTATTTTCTTTTTCCTGAACTGCACCCATCAACTATATCACTGCGCAGAAGGAAGCGTGCATCTACTGCTAGCTCACCCAGCACCAAGGAGCTAGCTAACATTACAGCTAATATTTACATTTCACATTGTTTGATAGACAGAAAATAGTTCCTACATGAAACTGCTCACAACAAGGTCTGTAGATTATCTTAAGTAACCTGGTCATGATTTCTGGAAAGAGACATTGATGTGAGTTTTTCCAATTTTGTTTTCCTTTGGCGATTTGAAACAGGAAACACTGACATAGGAATGGCTTACACCTTTTCTGCTTTGCCTCTTGAGCCATAGGGCAAAATGGTGACTGAACATCAGTGCTGACCTGTAGTGTTACATTGCTGATGAGACTAAAAACAATTTTCTAAAATATTTTCTGTAATATCCTGAATAAATAAACTGGATAAAGGTTTGAATCTTTTCCAAGTTGCTTCTTGAGGCAGCAGTGAGTGTTTGTATGCCTTTTCCTTCAGTAGCAGCTGGATGACAGTGATGCTGCTTTCTGATGACCTTAAATAGCTTATTGATTTCTGCAGGAGCAGGAATGGACAGACTGCAGGGTTTTCTTCGCTGCCCACCTCCTTTTGTGTTTTTTCTCTTCCAAGCCATTGGAATTATCAGGGTCAGATTTATTGTGCTATAAAAATACTTGTTTACTCACTCTGCCTTCTGCTGAAAATAAAAACAAGAACTACACACATAAACAACCCTTGCTATGGTGTGTGTCTGCTGTGCGTGAGTGTTTAAGGGCAGCCGTGGAGTTACTTATCCCAAAGGGTCAAAGGCATAATGGCTTATAATCTCCTTGTGGATAACCTTCACATCTAACAACACTGCTACTTGTAACAAAGAGCTTGGCCTCGGCCCTCAGCTGCCGCTTCCCCTCCTTGGCTTCCACCATCAGACCTTTAGACGACTGGTCCATTGTCGTACAGCCTATCGGCTTGTTAGATGAATTAAAATTTCACATGTCAATTAAATGAGTGTTGCCCTGGTGATTAGCAGATCCCACTAATTGTCACTCCCTCGCTCCCTCCTCCTCTTTCCTCCACTTTTTTTTTGCCTCCTTCCCCTCCTCCTCTTGCTCTCCTGCCATTTTCCACATGGAGGAGCAGGGAATGGGGCTTTGTGCCGTCGGACCCAATGCCCCATGTCAAAGATGGCTCCTCAGCCTCTTCTCCAGCCACGCTCCTCCTCTGAGACTCCCAGATCCCCTTTCTCAACTTTAGGTAGAAGGAAATGGTGGAAATAAAGTGTGTGTGTGTGTGTGTGTGTGTGTGTGTGTGTGTGTGTGTGTGTGTGTGTGAGTGTAACTGTGTGTAGGGGGCACATATAGATCACACAAGCATGAAGAAGTATATAGGCTTGAGTGGACATGCATTTCATCCTGTTTGGGGCTACAGCATCAGGATGCTGGATGGGATGCTCAGAAACATCCAGCACTGAAATCCCACATGCACCTCACACACGAGCACAGGGACGCAGTTGCTGTGACACTCACTCCCACACGTGCACCCTGGCAGATAATTACCCCAACAGCCTCCGGAGAGCAGAACGCCCATGTGGGCCCCATAACCGCTTTAGACAAGGGCCATGGCACACCCAAGAACCTCCTTCTTTGTCTATCTCCCAAGCCATGTGTTTGTTTTGCTTGACTCAGTGAACTTGATCTGTGGATCTTCACAGCATTGTGTTCCCCATGCATGTCAGTGATGTTAGAAAATCAAACCATGGACGAGTCTGAATGTGCAATATGCAAAGGCCCCTCCCCTCTGAAATGTATGAGATATTCCATATTTGCTTTTTTTAGGTGCACCCCTCTTGTGTTTTCACCTCCAAGAAAATGATATACTTTCACTTTTATTTATTGTATAACAGCACAAATTCACACTTAGTGAAAGTAGGTGGGGAAATATCATAATAGAAAATGTTAAAGCTATACGATGCATGAATTGTCAGCTGCTGACTGTAAACAGTCTCACCAGCAAAAGTGAAAGCCGACCCCATGTTCACTAAATATGCTTTTTTTCAGCTTTGTATCTGCGTCTTTCATAGCTTCCTTTTCCTTCCTGTTGGCTCCTTTTAACAACCAAATCACCAGTAAAAATATTCGGACTGTACGTTTATACGTGTATATTTGGGACAGGCGTCTGTATGGGACAGGCCTTTAATTCCTTTCACTCAAAACTGTTGCTCAATAAAGATAGGAAACACAATCAAATTATTTATTTAAAGCAGTATGAATAATACTTGCCTAAAAATTAGGCTTTAGGTAATATATCAATCATGATCTGAGGACCCTTGCCGACTAAAGGAGTATGAATAACTTTCAGCGTAATCGAGGAATGGACACATAATTTGAGGTGGCCAGCAACCTGGTTTTATACATAGGAAGAAAAGAAAGAACTGCTTAGCAACCAGACCAGGCCTCTGATTGAGACAGGCTTTTATTTGTCAAAATATGTAGCCACACCAGGCCAGTAAAAAGGACTAGGCGTTTAATTGGGACGAGGCTTTTAATTGAAGTTTTACAATATATTACATTTATACATTATTTCATAGCTGATACACTGAAACTTATTGTTTCTCAACAACACTAAAAATCATCAAAATCACTTGGTTGTGGTTCGGAAAAGATCACATCTTGGCTTAAAACACCAAAGTTCGGTGGCTCAAACGCTGCTGGGAAACACCACAATGTGTCAGTGAAAAACACGCAGGTACTATTCCCTCTACCTCCTGATGACAAAACTCAGCTTATCTGTTGCGTCAGATTAGATAGTTGATATAATACATATGAAACATGCAAATGTAACATATTTGTAGTTTGCACAAAGGTACAATGCAAACATTTTATTACGGCGACTGCTTTTTATAAAGTCCCGACCTGTGAATTAGAAGAGACAGGCAGGAGGCAGAGTCTGTGCAGATAAATACACCACCTTACACTTCCAGTGGGTAATAAGTGATGATTGAGAGGGATTACTTTTGCCTGTACATTGTTTTTAAGGAAAATCCTGCACAATATACCTTTAAGTAAAAGTATACTTAATTTGTAATCCAATGCACAACATTTTTTTCCTAAAAAGTACAGGTACACACTATTTGATAATATTTCCATACTTCACTGCTCAGGAATGTTTCACTCCGCGATCAAATGAACTCTTAAGGTCACATTCAAGTAGTTGTTTGCTTCCAGCTTGGCTTACTCAAATTCTAGGAGTACAAAATCTTCATGAAATTATTGCATATTCAGTGAGTCACCCTTTTCATTTCCAGCGTGAGTAGTTACTGCAGGTGTTGGATGAATGCATTGAAGTAAAAACTGGGCTATTTCCCACATGAACATCAATACACCCACACACATATGCCCTGCTCTGATCACTTTGACAAGTGTGTCATGTTGGCGCTGTCAGAGAACTCTACAATATTGGGATTTTAAAACCTTTGAAAGCAAGCAAGACAGAAAACTCTCCTCCAGTCTTAAGCAGAGCTCTAATCATCCCTCATCACAATTAAACACAGCGGACAGCAGCTCCAAACACAGGGTGACATCTTAAAACTGTGTGAATGGTCCCTACCCCCAGCAGCAGCCCCCCCGCCCCCCCCTCCCTCCCAATCACCCAGTGTTCAACACTAACCAAGCATCACACAGACCTACATTCACAGCTACAATGAAAAACACTGCAGCAGGCCAGTGCGGCCCAGACGGTTTCGTTTGCACTTTATCAGACCATACAAAACAGCAACGCCTCATTGAGCCACAATTTGCTGCTAGTTTCCTACAAGAAGCAAAACAAAGAATGGGGCGGCTTGGCCTTCCTTTTTGTGCCAAAGCAGCGGACCAGAGAACACACACACACACACACACACACACACACACACACACACACACACACACATATATCCACACACGCACACACTCATATACACACAGCCAGAGTAAGAGAAGTACAGACAGAGAGAAAAAAGTGAGAGCAGCAGAACAACACGCTCCAGAACACGTCTGTCACATCCTTCAAAGCACAACATGAGTAAGCTGCGAAGCTGTGCAGCCTTTAAAGATGTACTATGCAGGATTCTCCTAAAAAAACAATGTATAGACTCATACAGAAGTAATCCCTCTCAATCATCCCTTTTGACCTGCTAGAAATGTTCTGCGGTGTATTTATCTGCAGAGACTCTGCCCTCTGCTTGCATGTTCTTATTTTCTTCATACTTTCTGTGTTCAGGATGTTTGTGGGCATGTACTCCCACATGGCTCAGGTGAGGTTGAGGCTTTATGAACAGGTAGCGACCAGGGGCCAGACTGTAAGCAGCAGGCAGTTAAGAGACACAGCATCGAAAAAAGGCAAATATAGTCAAGGCAAAACCAACACATTCTCCACGTCTGCATGCGAGGTGCAAGGTACCCTGGGTGCATTGGTTGCTGACGTTCTGGGACGCCGTGTCAAGTTCTGCCTGTTACATGCATCATCTTCTTTCAAAATACACTTGTTTTCACAGGAAATGTACCGTTTACATACTGTCTCTTACGAAATAAACTTATTACGTCGGTTCAACACTACAAATTGACGTTTATTAACAAAAAAACTTAACAAAAACACGTGGTTAAGTTTAGGAAAAAATAACAAGGTTTCACTTTAGAATCTTATCGGACCCATCCACCCCTTTCACTGCCTTAACTTTCATCCTTGTCTTGCCACGTTTTCCCCTGACGCCGTCGGGTCCCGTTAAACTATAATGGCAACCAGCCGTGTATCATGCCGTCGTTAAAGGATGCCTTTTTTCGTTAGTTTCTGACGCCACAAGTCATTCCCAAAGCACTGGATTTTGGCGACTTCGGAGTCAGACTGGGCTCGCAAAACACCAAATAAGAGTGAATCTGGGGCTATCTTTTATTTGACGTTAGCTGGCGAGCGTCAATCCTCCATAGTATACCTTTAAACAGCCACTAAAAGTAAAAACAGTGACACTGCACACCTGCAACACAAACAACAAACCTATAATTTTGTTGTTATCAATGCACAAAGTATGTGCAGAACAGACTTTGCATAAAAAAATGCATGTCTTCACTTTAAAACCTGAAACTTTCATTTATTGCACCGGCCTTGCTACAGCAGCCGTGGCAGCTAAGAATGGCTTGTCCTCATGACTGGGTCATGGACATGGCAGCGTTTAAAAACCGCTTGGGGATAAAATACTTCTGTTGGGACAATCGCTCTCCTTTTCCCTCCCTCTGCCCCCCCTCCACCCCCCACCCTGTCTCTGTCCCTCTTCCTCCCTCGTTGTCTCTCTCACTCTTCCTCTCTAGTTTTACTACCATGATAATTCCTGAGTGAGTAAGCGAGTGTGTTTTGTGTGCGTGAGCCAGTTGGGGCTGAAGTCCTGTTTGTGCATTTGTGTAGTCATGCGAAAGCGCGTGTGAATGAGTGTGTTGCTCGTGGATGAGTGCTGCGGCAGCGAGTGTGCTGAGGGAGACAGAAGTCTGCAAAGCCAGAGGGGCTTACAGTCAGGCTATCAAACAGGCAAAAAAACACAGTTAGGAGTTTGGCTGTGTCTGCCCCTACACACACACACACACACACACACACGCACACAACATGAGCAAATTATAAGAAACCCCGCAACCGCTGCAATTATCTTTGGAATGAGGGTAATGCAAATGACACAATAATGTCTGAAGGATAAAGGCTCCACACATCTAAATAAACAAAGGCAAAGAGTTGCTTTACAATGCATACATAAGACTAGATTCATTAGCATACAAACTGAGATCAAAAGGCTTTCTCAAGTTCAGTACATCATAGCCTTCTCCTCAAAGAATTCCTTATCAGAGTACAGTCAAGTGCAGCCCCCCTCCTCCCTTTACTTCCAACCACCACCAGCATTACAGTGCAATTTGAAACAGAGAACAACAGCCCTCTGGAGGAGAAAATTACGTCGCCATGACAACCCTGAAGAAGTTCAACTACTGACAAGACGGTGCAGATGATGTGCTGATTGTGCCTTGTGTGTGTGTGTGTGTGTGTGTGTGTGTGTGTGTGTGTGTGTGTGTGTGTGTTGGTCTCCGTTGTTCTACCTTGCCCCACCCCACCCCTGCTATACCCTCCTCTAGCTGGCAGCTGTTGGTCCTGCCACAGGATGGGCGTGTGATGTTGTGTCTGCCCGCGTGTGGATAAATAAATGATGAGAGTGTTGGGTCTTCAGGACAGGGCTAGGCCGCTGGTCTGTCCTGCTGCAGCTTTTCCGTCCTGTCAACAAGGTGAAAAAAGGCTCCGAGATGACCGCTAATTGGATGTGGCGAGGTGATCTGATGACACTGCGGGGATACTTTGGTTTGTCACAACGTGTAAAGGCCATCGCATTTCAAGGGTGGCTGCTTTCAAGGAGGAGTTAATCAATGCACAGCTTAACGCAGACGACTCAGGACAGAGCGCAGTTGCTGTTCCCGGGGTAACTGAGGTTAAAATCGGGCGAGACATTTCAGGCAGACACTTACTTCCCCCGCTGACTTTGAAGCCATTACAACACAGGAACTGCAGTTTTAGCAATACATCACACGAGAAACTGCGCCAATATATTATGTCAACACTGTCATCTACGGCAGACAAGCTCCTGATGTTGGTATTTTACCTCAGCCATAACTGGATAGCAGACAGCACCACATCCTGCAGACAGCCATGATAGAGAGCCTGTAAGAGAGAAGATAAAAATGCATAAGCTCGGAGCATCAATCATGGTCAGAAAAAAGTGATTCCATACACAATCAATTTCCATGGTATCTTCACTCCCTACAGCACATATGATACTATTTCCCAACGACTTTCTTCACACTCACGAAGACATTTGATATGGGGCACAGGAAGATGGAGGGGGAAAAAAAAGACGTGTGTGTCTGGGGTTGATGCCTGCGCCCAAACATGTCATATGTTTACATCTAATTCCCCTCTAAAGTAAAGAGCGTCAGACGTTACATCTATGACTAAACCCTCTCTCCGTTTTCCTTTTTCACTTACTCTCTCTCGCTCACTCACACACATGCACATTAACCGCCAGCCTTTACGGTGCGCTACACTGACTTGTAAAGTTGTGATTTACACTTGTGTACTAAAAACAGCTTGAGACAAACAAACACATTAAAATCACAAATGCTGAGGTCTTCAAAGTGTGCCAGCAGTTGGGCTAATTTATTGAGGCACCCCTAAATGTAATAGTGAGGCAAAAAGTAGTTGTTAAAAGCTTGTGCACCAAACAACAGTTGTTGTTTTTTCACATAATACACTCAAACTACGAGGAGAAGTCTTAGAGTTAGCCAACTTTTCCTTGAACCCTCTATCATACATGAAACCCGGGTCTCCTGTACGTGCTCCCAGACCACCTTTGGTGCATCCCCTGGTGAAATTAAGATCTTTAGAAACCAATCTGCATTGTAAACACACCACGCAAATCTTGTTTACCATGTTGGGGGTCTGAAGGCACGGTGATGGTTGCAGGTCTGAGGATGCAGATCAAGGGAATCTCCCTGGACCACCACACAGACATGAACACACACCCTGCACCCACTGACTGCATGCCCCCCCTGGGGAGAGCGCCCACCTCCTGACCTCCTCCAACAGGGGGGTCAAAGGGAATTTAACACAAGGGTCCCACATTCCTCCAAGGTGATAATTGATGTAGCTGCTGGCAGGGGGTCACCAGGCGCAGGGTAAACAAGCAATGACTTTCTATGTGCCCCCCTCCAATTCCCACCCTGCTAAATAGTATGCATGGCTGTGACCTGGGTAAATTATGCCTTCAAGCCTGGCGTGACAGCGTGTCACCCGTTACATTGAGCTGCTTGGTGTGTGAGCACCCAGGTGTTTCGGTTAACTATAGCTGAACCATCAGCCAGACAAGCCACTTTACACATACTGACAAATACAAGCTAGAGGCTAAAGGCTAGCTGCATTAAAATCCACTCAGAACAACAGCTACGTGACAAAAAAACATCAGTGTAGCCTAATCACACCTCTCCGTCTTCTCTAGCTCTGCAAACCTGGGAGCAGGTAGGAAGAGCGATGGATGACGGCAGTGAAACAGTGAGGTCTACTTTGCTCCAGACTCTGTTTTCCTCCTGCTCTCTGTTACATGAGGCCACAGACCAATATGTTTCAGGAGGAGCTCACATCTTTTTATTTAGCCAAGGGCATAGGTTTAATTTTAACACAGGGGGAAACACATATGAAGCGGGGGATGTGGGGGTCCTCTGCCAGTAAATTTTGAGCATCAAACACTTAATATCCTGCATTCTGGTTATTTTCTAATTAACCAATTTGTGTCTTTTCTGCACCAATTTATGGTGGAAATGTCTTTATTTTCGTTTTCTGGTACTTTCATGTTTTTATTGAGGGAGGCGAATGCACGTGTTCTAAATATTGAGCGGGATGTGTCCTCTACATCCTCCTTGAAACCTACTGCTACAAATTTTACAGTTCAAATTCATATTTTTCTTATTTCTTAATGTTAATAAATCTCATTTAAAACAAAAATGATTACTAATCCCACTAAGTATAGTTTTCTGTGTAGCCAAATCCTGATACATCCCATTCCTCTGTGCCATGAAGACCTCCAGTGTTGCCCAAAAACTATTAAAAGCACATCAGAGCCCCACCACTGCACTGGGTTACATGTGCCATGGTTACGCTAAAAAACAAATCAAGCAGCAGTGAACTACGGCTCGCTGCAATAACTACATTTTCCTGCAGCTGGGTGGCATGTTCGTGTGTTTCAGGCAGGAACAAAGTCTTTGTAACATGGGTCAACATGTCACAGGAGTTACAGGACTCTGTTAACTGATTGGCTATGGGTATTATCTGGCTGCAATTCACCGCCAAAATTTAAACTATCCCCAACATTTAGTTTGGCCACACTGTGCAGCAGAATCAAATTGCCACAAAGTTCCATGGACATTGTATGACCTCCTGCTGCAGGCCACAATAGATGTGTTTTCGGCATGACAGTGAATATGGACACTGTAGTTTTTATTTGGAGTCCCATGCATGCCATCCTGCTGCTATAAATACTGACACGAAATGCACCAAATGTGTGTTAACCTATGGCTGAAAATAGTTCCCCAAAAATTCAGTTTCCTTTTGTTTGAACAAGGTTTGCTGAAACTGTTGAAACTGAATTTTTTTAGCCCTTTTTTGTAAAAGTAAAACTATATATTTGTGAATCTTGTTGAAAGATTTACAGTACATCACCAGTAGGACTGAATGGGCTTAAGACTAGGAGCCAGAGAGACAGACTGACATGTTGTTGTAGGTTTTGGTCTATGAAAATGGGTTTCCAGCATTACAGAATAACATTTTTGGTAACATAGTTATTTTAAAAACTTAAAAAAGAGATGATATATGCGCTGGTGTCATGAGCATTTTAGTGGTGGTTAGTTTAGATAAGGGGAGGGCCTGGCGGTGTGGTTATTTCCTGGTCTCTGCCCACATGTGGTTCCCCCCCCAGCCGCACACTAAGGCTTGGGGAGGTTATAAAAGCCGAGGGGGTGATTAAGAAGCAGGAATAATGGCCTCCACAAAACTAGGAATGTGTTTAACAGCTACAACGGCTCCGGAATCGTTCTAAATCGGACTGCCGCCGTTAATATCAGGCATTATTCTGCTGCTCTCGGGCAGGGAACGTTACAGGGGTTTTAACATGATGTTCAAAGGAGCTGGCCCTGGGAAAACATGAGAAGCATGGGCAGGATGTACAGTAGGTTTATGATTTATGTCTGAGGGTGACCCGGGAGGATTTAGGGTGGGTATATCTTGAGCTGTGCCGACCTACCCACCAGTTCTGCATTGTTGGAGTTTGGTGGATCCTTCTAAATCCAGGATTAGAAAAGTCAAATATACAAACACCTCCACCTCTCATCTCTTTCTCACATACAGGCACACCAAGAAGAGAGAGAGAGAGAGGTAGAAAGAGTTAAGGTTGGCTGCTACCTGCCTGCTAAGCATGCCCAAACCCCAAACCCCATCACTTTCCTCATTACTGGAGCTTCATGGCTTTTTAGGGCTCTGTGCTTTATCTGGGATTTCACATTTCCCAGCCTGCCACTTGACATGGCTCACCCAGCTGCCAGCAATCAAGTAGCAGAGGGCAGCAGTGGGGCCGGCTGAGTCTTCAGGCTGCACCTTGATTTGAGAATTGCACATCACAGCCACTGGCCCTGCTAAGCTTCGGTAATTACAGGCCACACATCCCATCATGCCTCCAACCCTATTTCTACCCCACATCATACACTGACCTGGTATAATGGGTGGAGGGGAAGGGGGGTGCATACAGGGAGATAGAGATGGTCACGGGTCAGGGGTGGATTCTAAGGATGTGGATCTGTGCCTCAAAAGGCATAAAGTGTGTGACAGTGTTGGAAAAAGGAGTGAAAATGTGCTCCATTAAGCATCCATGCTGTCAATCTTAGATTGTTGTGTGTATAAAACGTCGCTGTATGCGTTTTTCTGCGTGCATGTACATGTGCGCTTGCATCTACAGTACACACATTGTATGTGTGTGTGCCTAATTGAGAGGTAAGCAAAAAAGTTGCCTTTAAAGTTGCCAATAAATATCCTGCCAGTAATGTTAAACACCTGCCCGTAAAGCCCAGAGGAATGCTAAATGAAACCAAGTTGCAGAGCCTGTCTCCTGTCTGGGGTCTCAAGTCAAGACAGCAGGATTTGTAATGGCTGTATCCAGGATTATTGAGTTCAAGCAGAACAGCCAGGAAGCAAGAAAAAAAATTACATGGTCGGCAACACTGCTTTTCCTCCTTCTCTAACGGCCAGTGCAACAACTCATGTGTCCCCTGAGCAGCACAGAAGAGTCCAGATTATTCTTCGATGTAATTGCACGGCAGAATCAATGCTACAACTTTTGGCATCAAAAACATGTCAAAACACATCATGGCAGGATTTTTTTCACCACCACCCTCACAGCTGAGTGATCAAAGCTCCGCATGGACTGTTGTATAATACTAGTGGACATATGGGTGTTTTAACAAAAAGTGTTCCCAGTGTTCTTTGTGTGAGTGTGAGTTAGATAAACTAAGACAGATGATTACCGCAACTCAAAACATGGCCCCCTGATCTTCTCGCCCCGGTGTCACACACCCATAAAACACCCCATACATCCACACGTTTAAGCACACATGCCTGTACACGCACAAAGATAACCATGCACACATGCACTAATGCACATATATTCACAACCATACAATGTCAGGGCAGGAAGAGGCTCTCGCTGTGTTTTGGAGCCTCCAGGGGTGAAAGGGAGCATCTGACCCCAGCAGCCAGAGATGCTGCCGTTTGGCCTCTTCTCTGGTTTCGATTCCCTACACTCCTGACGCCTTCCTCCCGCTGCACCTGTCGAGCGCCAATAGACCCCCTGCTCAGACCCTTTCACCACAGAGAATATATGGCCCTGCTCCCTGGTCCAGTCTGGCTAATTGCTACTGGCCTCAAACTGGCCCCAAACGCCACGACGGAATGGGGCGTTTAGCTGCTGTTGCCACCCTGAGGGCCAGCTCAGCAGTCCTCCCTCTTTCTGGTAGCCCTCCGTTCCTCAACAAGGGCCAGATAGGGCTGACCGAGCACAAGCATTTACTTCCAGAGTCACAAGCTGCCCCATTCAACTTGGAGATTAAGCACTGCTGTCTACACGCAACCATGAATAATGAAGCTATCACTCCAGACAGGCAGGCAACAGCAGCGTGAGTTATATACACCAGTAATCCCATAGGCTGCTGCACACACGTGCCAAACGTATACAGTAGCAGCACAGCACTGTACAGCTCATACATTATTTCACATTGCAGAACACTCGCTTAGAGCCAATTAAACATCTTGAATGTCAGGTCCTCAACTTAGCTTTGCGAACATCTTAAAAAAGGACAATTCACTGACATAAAAAAGCCAAGGGGCCCAGGTGCAAAGTTTTAGTCATGGCCCCATTCCACACTGTTTTTGCACAAGTGCCTTTGGAAACTACTTCAAGTAACAGCATGCTTTATACTCGCAGCCTACACAAACAGAGATTCGTTTGTTGCTATCCTTGCAGACAGCAGTCAGCTCTGACATGTAGCATGGTTGTATTGTAGGACATCAACTTCTCCAGCAACCGGATATACAGCAACATTGAAAACCAATGCATGTACATATGTAACAACCAGGGAAGGGGGGAGCAGGGTGCCACATACAGTGAGCTGAAACAACAGTAGATACTGGAATAGTGGAGTACATTGACACAATATATCTGGTGAAACATATAAATTTACTTTTGATTGCATCAAAGTTTTAGTTCAACTGTTACATTTAAGCTGGTTATCTGAAAATGTGGAGTATAGGGAGAAAGGTAACACCTGTCAGTAGCCTAGCACTGATATAGAGTGCTGCAGAGAGGATATTCATTTGTGGGCCAGCACAGCAGTTAACATCACGCTGCTTCTCTTGTCAAAAAGCCAATGGGATTTTTCCATTGGATTCTGGATTATTGCAAAAACTAAGCTCTTGTTTAGCAAGATAATTTTCTCAATTGGACACCACTTTTATC
Organism: Epinephelus fuscoguttatus; assembly: GCF_011397635.1. Lineage (NCBI taxonomy): Eukaryota > Metazoa > Chordata > Actinopteri > Perciformes > Serranidae > Epinephelus > Epinephelus fuscoguttatus. The sequence goes on along the minus strand of NC_064760.1, from coordinate 18,531,556 downwards.
ATTTTTGAAGCTTAGATGTAATCGGCATAAGTGTAAGTCAACCTTAGGCTATAAATGAACTATACCACACTCACATGACTTCACCGTCAGGACCACAATCAGGCTGTAAAGCCGTGTTTGGCACGGTTCAGCGTGATGACGCTCTGTAGTCTCATTTAGCTGCTTCTTAGCAACCATCTTTTATAAGACACGTAAAAAAAAATTCTCGAGTGGGGTATTTACTGACGTATTTCATGACAACCACAGACCTTCTTTCAGGCATCTAACCAAAAACCCATCGACTTCGAGACAAGTGAACCAGGAGTGCTAAAATGTTAATTCATTCCCAGGTTTTAGCACTCATCCCTGCAGCACTCTATTAATTTGACACAAGGTGATTGCTAGATATAGTTGACGGTGTGTCTGTGTATTATCATAAATTATTATCTCTATGGCAAGCTGTGACCTTCCCACCTCATGTCAGGCTATGTCCTGGCAGTCAGGACAGCAGGTGGTGAGCTGATGGAGGCTGCCTGTTCATCATCTTCAAAAATAATATCCATCTGTCCGTCTTTCTTTGACAGGCAGGTTATTTTATAATGAGACATCGAAGCTGGAATTATGAATCGAGACTTTAAAGGTAGGGGGGTCGTAGACTTTATGTGCGGTCAGGTGTAGTGTTGCCTAGTGTTGTATATTCAGCAATAAAAATATTTTCTTTTTTACAGTATTTGGATTATCACTGTGGATATTACATTGCTGTTTGTATTATACATTTTTTTAATTTCTTTTAAATCACATTGTTATCATGGTATAACATTTTATTTAATTTGCCCACAATTTCCTAAACATATTTCTAGTATTTAATTGAGGAACAAAACCCTCCCTCACGCTGCCTCCTCACAGCAGTAGGCTGTACCTGACGTGAGGGTGGATAATAGCAGACACCACGTGACTGCAGCACTTTCCGTCTGGACGCACGACAGGGTCTGTCAGAGCCTCCCTGGTGAGGACGACACACACGCACTGGACGGATAAAAATAGACGCCATTCATGCTTTGAGAGGACGCTTACAAAGCTACACGGTACATACCCAACTTGGTAAACTTCACCACAACCTATTGTTTTTATTAATGTTCACCCATCATCACAAATCGGCCTTTAAACAATCTGTTTATTGTGTCAAAATGCGCAAAAGCGCACAGACCGATCAGCCCCGCACGGATTTCACTCCTCCCTCCTGCACTTGCCATTCAAGTCAAAACAGTGGTGGTTTCTGTTCCATCGCGCACACAACTCACACACAGACACACACCTCACACCGTCTCACAAGAGCGACACCGACACAATTCCTTCATTCACACAACAAGTCTTATCGCCTCTGCCATGAACTGCGTCACCGGCTTCAGAGAGGGGCAAAGTATGGCACCATATCTGAACTTGCATGAATGAAAGTGACGGCATTACAGCACTCAGTCAGCAGGCGACTCACTCAGCCTCCAGTGCGTCTGTCTGTCTCGCCTGTGTGGCGCTCTCCTGCATCCTTCAGTGAGCATCACTTTGTGGAGCCGGTGCGAGCCATCCTTCTGCACAAACACCGGTCCTGGACATCCTAGACAGCCCGTCCTGCGACATATTTTTAGTTTGGACCCGTTGATGTCACTTCCTGCTTGGGTAATAGCCTGTACAAATGAGCACAAGGATGTGGAGGGGTGTTCGGGGAGCCGTTAGAGGGAAATTTCGAGGTCACGCGGCAGGCGAGTTCACAAGGTCATGCAGAGGCGAGATTTCCGGAGGCAGACAAGAAGCGCGTTAGTCTTTAAAATGACAGCCATCATCCCATCTGGCTCATTCCAACTGTGCCCTATACTTTTATATAACCAGTCACATCCACATCATCCTACCCCCCTGTGATGCGCCGGCGAGTTTCATTTCCTGGTACGCTGTGCGCATTTACGGCCACGGTTATGCAACGATGAAGGCGGCATCATCACTATGGCTGTTTTGACTATGCATCACAGCCGGTGTGAACACGATAAACACATATGGCTTTCTATCAGCTATAGTTTAGCACAAAGTCACGGGACACCTGTTGAAGTTAAATTAAAATGATTTTGAAAAAGACTCATGAAGGTAAATTCAAGTTTCCTGCTTGTTGTGTTTAAAATGAGCTCACGGCCTGTTTGGACTTTATTCATCACCTCTGTATTTAAGCTCTAAGACACATTGCTTTGAGAAGCATGAATGTTGTTTGAAACACATTCAAAATAACCTGGAAGAGTCATAATGAGCACACACATTTCTGCTTTGGATGCCTGGGGAAGACTGATTGCTCTTGTCTGATGAGAGCTAGGCACACTGAGGTGATCTGCAGGATGGGTGATGGAAGCCACTCTGAGAATCATCTCCTGCTAAGAGCGCTATCCTCTTTCCTCGCCCAGGTCGCTCCTCTTTACCTTTGAACCTGGGCCCAGCAGCCCATCTCTGATCTACAGACAGTCTCCTCTTACCCACGTCCCCTTCGCAGGCCCCCATGATAGATGACCATCAGCATGCCAATACTGCACAATATTTCAATTTCCTGCCCAGGAAGAGGAATTTAGGGGGTTGAGTGAAGTTCAGAGGCACAGTGTGGTGCCTCCAGCTCACAACCAGCCCCCCAGCCTCGTGCCGAAGACCCGAGATCCAAACATTCGGCCGAGAACATTCCAGAAACCAGGTCCTCACTGTGTCAACAAAACAACCCCTGCTGCCATCGTCCTGCCTGACGGACAGCGGTGTAGAGGACACTGACGGGAGACCCAGCAGCCTCTGAGAGTGCAACATAACAGAGAGAAGAGCTGGTTTTATTCAAAAGTGAATATCCTGTCTGCAGGGTCAGGCCCATGTTGCCCTGGTGCTGGCCTGTTGTGCTACTCTCTGCTGATATGAACGGTTTCAAAGGCTTCTGGGAAATAATAAATTCTGAATTACAAGTATTTTTTGGAAAATTGTAAAAGTCAAGCTGCTAAATATTTTTTTGAATATTTGGAGTCAGTCACAAAAACATTTGGTAGGTCCTATAAATTCCCACCCAACTATTTAACCTTGAACAATTTATGCTTTATGTGATGGCTGTGGACTCACATGGTTAATATTGTAATTTTAACTGCCACTTCTGAATTACTGAAACACCAAACAAGAATGTTTTGGTATTAAATGTATTAGTTGGGTGTGAACGTTCATTCTTATCCTTCAAAACAACAGTTTGACAAAAATATAAATAACTAATCTAAATAAATCCATACTCCAGGTCCTCTTACTAGCTTTTGCTGGAGCTTACAACTACTTTGTATAAAATACTTAATAAAATAAAATACTTAAAAGAAAATATTAAATTTTTTTCTTGTGATAACATGCACCTTTTTTATTTTCTCCTCTTTTTATATACTGTGACAATATTCTGAAAGAAAAACATACACATACTGTACTACAAACACATGGATAATGACGCTGTGTTTGCCTTTATGTGGATTAGTTATATTTATATGCCACGGTGATTCAAACAAACAGGATTATGTACATTGTACCAATATGAGTAAGGCGGGCGGATATCCAGTATATGTAGGACTGTGTACGGTGCATGCAGCCTGTACACAAGTATACATGGCATGTGTGTAGTGTAGTATTTTTTGATAGGAAGCCGCTCTCATGTGGCTCTGTTGTAAAGGTCTGCCATTGGTTGGAGTAGTCAGAGGGCTGTGGCAAGCAGGAGGAGAGGCTGCGAGGCAGGCAGTGCGACCTAGTGGTGGAAGAGGGGCGTGTGGTGCAGAGGGGAGTGCACTTCGGATCACATGGATACACTCACATATACACACACTTCCTTTTGCCCGTAGAAACACACCGACGCACAAACACACACTCGCAATCAAACCCACATGTTTTGTTAATTTGCTGTATAGTAATTTATCTCTTTGAAACACATGCTCTTAACCTCTAACCCATGTATTTGATCTAATGTCCCCAATACTCAACGTGGTGTTCCAGGTTTAAAAATACCAGATAATTCCCCACAACCCACCCACATACACGACTTAATGCTCTGTAACCAGGTTTGTACGCATTTGTTATGTCAGCCCACCCTCCTAGCTCCTCCACCTTGCACCCTCTCCCTCCCTGCTCATACTTCCATCCTCCCACAGCCAAGCCCTGCTCTTGAATCAAATGGCAGTGATGACAACTTCAAAGTCAGGAGCTGTGTGACTACCCAGCCTTCAAACCGAAACATCCCTTTGCCATTGCTGTGGAATATTAGGGAAGTACAACCATACCAGCTGACTGTACAGTGGTGTCAATCAACCAGCTGACACTCGCCTGTTTTGGAGATGTTCGGCCTAGGATCACACTTCCCCAACCCCCCCTCCAAAAAATGACAGATTACCCCACCCTTCCAGATGTGTTTTTGCAGAGATTGAGGGGGCAGAGGGAGGAGCTTTGATAAAGAGGGGGCAGGGTAGCTGGGTGGGTGGAGCTGGTCACCAATTTTGGGAGAAAGAAGAGTACATCATGGACAAGTAAAGTCCCCAAAGCAGGGTTTAGTAGGGGCCCATCTCTACCGGAGCCACGGCCCATTTTTCCTTGAAGGGGATTAATAATGAATTAAGGCACTCCCACCCCCCTTCTAAAAAGATATTCATGCATGCTAATGCATCCATTATTTATAGTGTGCATAGAGGCTGGCTAGTGGTGGCCACATGCAAGTGGGAGGGATGTAAGGATGAAGTGAGGAGGTGGGGGTCTCTTCCCCCCGAATGAAGCTCCGAGGCTCTGGAAGCAACATCCGCCCATTGTGGCTGGGCTGGAGCTGGGTGGGGATGGGATGGGGACTGGATATGGACAAGTAGGAGGAGGTGGGGGAACGAGGGGGCCTCGTTGCCAGACAGGCAGCTCGTGCATAGTGAGAGGGCCGCCAAGTGTTGTGGGGGGAGGGGTGGATTAAACAAATAAATACATGATAAGAAATAATCATGCCAGGGAGGGAGAGCGAGACGGAGACAAAGAGGCTAAGAGGGATGAGGCGGGGAGGTTATTTAAGTCAGACAGGATTTACTGTCTGGATGGGCCCACTCTTGACCAAAAAATGATGTGGAAGGCATGACAACTTTTCACGATGTTCTTTTGATTTCACTGCTTGGTTTGTTAGTTCGTACTGATGATGCTCTCAAAGAAAAGCTAACGAAAGCTTTTTTTTTTTTAAATTTTGTCAGGATGTCAGGAAATGAAATAAACTGAATAAATCTCATTGAGCCCTTCCTGTGATTTCAATGCCGGGTCTAGCACATACAGTAATACAGTAAGGCAGCACTGGGTGATAATTTAATAAAGCTTTGCAGAAGTTGATGCAGTGAAAGCAAAAGTTGAAAAGTAGAAATGTGAAATAGAGGAAAAGTGTGAAGGTGAGAGATGGAGGGAGAGTGAGAAGAGGCTGCGCTCTTTTCATGTGCGCAGCATGCCAGGTATGTGGTGATGCAGTGAAGAAAGGAGCAGGCGAGGAGAGTGATAAGATAAAGCGAAAGCACGAGCCAGATGAGCTTTCTACCCTACTGATCCCCATATTAGCATAGATACAGTCATCAGCATAGCAGGGGACTGGTGTTGTAGAGGTGACACCAGGGCCACGACACCCCAAGCTCATCTCCATAGATATGACTGGAGCCATGCAAGTAAATCATACATCAGGCTTATCTAAGATATGTCTGTAGTGCATGACTTTCTGCCAACAAGCTGCCACCTTAAGTTTCAGTAATCCTCGTATTCTTTCCTAATACTGCTTCAGTTGTCCCCAAATGCAGAAATGAAACACACCTTAAAAATCTTGGTGACGCTCCTTCAGAGTTCAGTGTTTCTGTTTCTGTCCTTGACTCTTGCGTGCATGAATGCACATCTGCTCGAGATGTGGTGATATCTGGGGTAAGAGGTTATCAGTGGGGTTTGCAAAACCTGTTTCAAGAGGATTGCCCTCCCATTTCTAAGTGTTGGTCTGGCATTATACCCATGACATGCTAGGGGACAAAATCCCCCAGCAGTTATGAATTGTTGTACCATAAATGCATCACATATTGTCACATGAACTGTATGATTCGGGAACAATGCAGGTAACAGCCAAACATCCGTTAATGGCAGACATGCAACATGTTTCTCAACAAGTAGCACCGGAGGCAAGACCTCCCAGAAGTGACAATCTGCATTGTGCAAACATTGCAACCTTTGTTCCCCCAACAAACACAAGGTGAGGCACTTAAGTGTTTTTTTTTAATACCGAAACCTCAACCACACACAGGAAAATCCATAAACATTGGAATGATGTCAAAACAACATTGTGAGGTTTGACGGTTTTAATTTTCCACTGCTCAAAGTAAAAAATGGCTCCTGCAACATTTCCTGCACCCCCGGTGATTTTTATGACAAATACAACAGCAGCTTAATTATACATGCGACCACCGCCATAAAAGCAAAACCATTAACTACCATCTTGTTAACACAGAGGACCTGCCTTGAAAGTGCTGGAGTCGCATTTTAAAATCTTTTCACTCAGCGCCTGTCTGTTGTGGCAGATTGGCACTATTTAGAGGAAATATAAAAATGAACGTGGCAGTGTGTACACGCCTCTTACATGGGTATCTGGTTTAAATGAGCAGGATAGTGACCACTGGAGGTAATTTTGCAGGCTGTTTTTATGCACTGTTTGTATGTATATCTAAAAGTAATGCAGCACAATTCGTATGTAATCATGAGCCTGTGACCCACATAGTCAGGAAGGCTGCTATCACGTGACCAAAGCGCTGACAGAACAACACATTCTCACTCCGACCTCTGTCACATATTGACGTTTTGGTCATGGACTTTCCACGTCCAGATATAACGTGCAAGGTATCCTGGGTGCATTGGCTGTTGAAATTCTGGGACACAGTGTCAAGTTCTCTTCTTTCAAGATACACTTCCGTTTTCACAGGAAATTTAACATTTACAGAAAAATAAAAAAGTCAAAATAACAACTTCGTCAGTACAACACCGCAAATTGATATTTTTTTCCTTCAACAACTAACGCACATTGTTAGGTTTCAGCAACAAAAACACATTGTTAGGTTTAGGCAACAAAAGCACTTGGTTACGTTCAGGCAACAAAAACACAGTTAGGTTTAGGCAACAAAAGTAAGTGGTTAGGTGTAGGAAAAAAGAACAGGGTTTGGCTTTAGAATCTTACTGGACGGGTTTGTTGGACCCATCCACCACTATTCCCGCCCGCCCCACTTGGACTTTGGTCACCTTAACTTTCAACCTTGTCCCGCTGTGTTTCCCCCTGACACCACCGGGCTCCGTTAAATCATAACGCCAACCGACCGCATATCATGCCGACGTTAAAGGAAGCCCTTTTTCGTTGATTTCTGATGCTGCAAGTCACTGCCCAAGCGACGGGTTTTGACGACTTCGAAGTGAGACTATGCTCGACAGAAGCAAGACAGGAAGTCCACGTAAGGAGCCAAGTTGGGGTGGTAAATGGGTCAAACAAACACAGTAACTTTCCCCTAGGAAACCAGCATTTGCGAATGTGTTTGGGACCATGTAAAACCAAGTAGACTTTGAGTCATTTTAAGGTAAATCATCTCCATATTTCTCTTCCTACATCTAACTTACAAAACTTAATGTTAAGTACATAACTTCAGAAGACGAGCAAAATGTAGAGAACGAATTATACTTGACATTACGTATGCAACGTGACGACGCCATTCATGGGCCACTAATTTGTTAGATACAATATGAACCGATGTATGAGGAATCCAACAAACACAGGACTTTCCCACAGGAAACTGATGTTTGAGAACATGTTTGGGACCATGTGAAACCACATAAACTTTGAGTTATTTTAAGTCTCTTTATATTTCTCCCCCTAAATCAAAGGAATCAAATAAATACAGGACTTTCACCCAGAAAACCAGTGTTTGTAACGCTGTGAAAACCAAGTGAGTTATTTTAAGGTAAATCGTCACCATGTTTCTTTTCCTGACTCTAATCTATGTAACTTTGCTTACCTAAACCTTACCTAGGCAACTTTACATTAAGTATGTAACTTTACATTAAGTACCCAATTTTACATTAAGTATTTAACTTTACGTTAAGCATGTAACATTACATTAACTACATTACTTCATATTAGTATGTAATGTAACAATGTTATTCATGGGGCACTAATTTGGTAGATATCATACACACCGTTGTGTGAGGATACATTGAATTTTAATGACCTATTCTTGAGTCTTGATGTACTGGCTGTTAGTTGAATACCATCTAGACATATTCAAAGAGAAAAATTAGGACACAGATACTTTCCCTGACTTTGAAATCATCCCACAGCCACACAGATGCAGGAAGAAAGGTGGCTCCTGGTGTCCCTGACCTACCCCAGTGTGTCCAAGGAGAAATCTTTGGAGTCTCCAAATAAGAGTGAACTTCCCACCTCTTCCTCTGGTTAAGTTTCAAAGTCTTCCTGGTTTTAGGTTACTGGCCAAACACGCCCCAGCTGTACACAAAGTGGCCACTCTCAATGAGACCCTATGGAGGCAGAGGGAGATCAGACACCCCGTGACGTAGCCAAACATCCCAGTTAAAAGCGAAGCGAACAGAGGGCGTTCCATTGATGTTATTGCTTTCTTAAACAGGTCAACGTTCACTCATGGCAAGTGTGATATTACAGAAAGTAATATCATACTTGTGGGCAATGGTTCAAGCCCAGAGGCCTCTACAAAGAGAATCCAAAGTTTGTCACTGTCATGAAGTAGAGCGGTCATCTGAATATTTCATACACGCTCCTTTAATCTACCTTATCCTTGAAACGTCCATATGGACTTCATAGAATGTGTCAATCTCTTGAGTGATAGAATGTAAAACCCACAAAACACCCCCTAAGGGCAATCCCATCAAGCAGCATTCACCGTGGGATGTATAGACCTATGTTAAGCAAATGGGCAGAGAAATGGTGACCCACTGAATCCATTATTTCTCCTCCTATATCTATTGTCTTAAAGCCTGCCTTATGTCCCCAAAGTGCCTTTAAAGACATGTTAAGAGAAAAGAGCTCTCTGCCTTGGAATGAGCTAACTCAATTATCATAGCAACTGGCAGTGCTCTTTAACATGTCAATGGTACTTGGCCTGCATGCATAATTTTGCTGTGTTATTGTGGTGGCCTCTACGTTTTTCACTGACAAAAAAACCCAAACCACAGGCACGGGGGCCTATTGTCATGGGCGCATCCATCTGGATCAAGGCCATTAGAGGATATTTGCACTTCCTCTGTGGCTCCTGGCTCTTTTTGACATGCGGCAGAAGGAGCAGGCATCACCCACCAGTGCACGGCCAATTGAGGTGCAGATTGACCAGAGGGACAGTGAAGAAGGGCAGCCAGCAGGGCAGCGCTCCTGTCAAATCCAGTGATGGACACCCACGTGGGGGCTGCTAGTTGGCCTGCGGTTTCTGAGGTCCTATAGCAATTGATGGGACATGACGAGGCAGGCGCCCTGGTTTCATTCCTTTGTCCCTTGGGATGTTGTAGGGTGTATCAGAGTGTCAGAGGCTCTTGGCTACAGCACACTTCTGGTGTCAACTGCCTACGATATACAACTGCCCCTTGCCTGCCCACACATACACCGATAAGAAGAAAGATATTCAAGCGGCTGTGATGTGTGACAGGTATACGCTGCTTTAGAAAATCAAAAAAGGGTAATTTTCTCTTTTTTATTCAACCTCAATATATAAATAAAACATGAATGTATAGAACCTATATGCTGTGAATGGAGCACAAACAATCTGAACACAAATGCATAAATGATACCCTTTGAAGCTGTGGAAACATGCTGATAAGGCACACAGATGGGCCTGATGTGGTTAACACCACAGCATTTACAGGGACCTTGGCTGTTCCTCCACATGTGTATGCATGCGTGTGTGTGTGTGTGTGTGTGTGTGTGTGTGTGTGTGTGTGTGTGTGTGAGTGTGCTTGTGTGCCCAGGTGAGCCGATTAATCGTAAAAGCACAGATCTCTATACACACACGGGAAAGCGGCTTTCAGACATATCAAATAGAACCAATTCAGATCCAACACATAAACACCTCAGCTGTCAATCCATATCCCCCCACATGTAACTTATACGCTTGTCGCTGCACACGCAGCCCCTCTGAGCTGTGTTGGAATGCTGACAGCACAGAGATATGGATCTTGATTTGATTAAGAGTCGGAGTTGAGGCTCTAAACACTGGAGCCAATACCAATTCGGGCGGGTGGGCAGGGAGACTGTTGCGAAGGAGGTGAGATGGAGGGGAAGGGGCAGAGTGTGATGGCAAGGGGTGGGGTGGGGGGGTGGGGGGTTACCTGTGGCCCTGGCTCCAACTGGGAGTAATTTGGAACAGACTGCTCCCAATGTGTTCATTAGGTTGTGATTGGGCTGAGCGCAGGTGGGGAGGGCCTGCCCTGCCCGACGCTGAATAGTCCTGATTGTGCCCAGCATAAAACGCCATCTGTTTCAATGAGGGAATGAGGGGGAGAGAGAGAGAGAGAGACAGGCATGAGGAAGGAGGAGGGAGTTACCGGTGAAAAGTCATGTTTTATGATGTCTGGTTAATTTTGTGAACTAACAAGGGGACAAAAATTAAATGGAGGAAAAACCCCGGCGACATTTGCAACTCTCTCGTTTGTCTTAAAATTCACAATGAGTAGAATAAAAAAACTCAGCAATTCTTTTCTATCCAAAAATGTTTAAGTCTATAAAGTAAATCAATGACTTGGTGTGAAAATTATTGCCATGTAAGCACACTTTGTGTAAAAACACAAATAGCAACTTATTGTAGACAAGAGGTAAAATGGCGTCCATCTCCGGCTTAAATGGCAGGTTTCAGTCTAGCTGTGGCTTGCCACTGTGAGCAGACGGCTGAAGAGACAAGGGGATTGGAGATGGGGCAGCAGAGTTTATTTATGGGCCCTCTGCTTCAAAGCTGGGATGTTTTTGGTTAATCCTGTACTCATACCAAAAGCAGACATACAAATGTTAATCTAGATGTTTACACCCGCATTTAGGCTGACTACTTTGCCGTAGACACAACATTACCCAAAATCACATTCGTAAGTCTCGTGTGGGTAAAAACACAGAAGCCAAAAATATCTTTTTACTCAGTCAGCCTTTCTTTCTGTCTCTTTTTTTCCCCTCTCTGTCACTGCAAGGTCCTGGGAAGAAAAAGAAGAGAGCCGAGGAGAAGAAGGCCACTGTTTGCTGCTCGACTTTTGAAGCGTCTTTATCGGGCTTGGCAGCGTGGTCCTGCGTGTCCAAGCCTCGTCGTGCTTTTCATCCTTTGTGCTGTCCAAGGTGTGTCCAATGCACTGGGGCTTTGTGTGGGGAGGGAGACGACACATCACATTCTGTCTTCTGTCCCGAGCTGGGGGATGGGGGGATAGGGGGGTGGGCTGTACAACAGAGGGGGGACAAAAAGCAAACTTATAGAGGGCCACGGCTCTTCAAAGCCGCGATGCACAAAGGCTTATAAAGCGTTACTTCATGTAGAGTTGTGCCAGATGTAATTGCGGGGTTCCTGGAGATAGAGAATCACATGCAATGCTTAGCCCCGCCCCTGACATCATGAAAGGGCTGTGAAGCTTCAATTGCAAAGGGGGGGTGACCAGAAAAGTTTACTTCACTTTGATGCACAATAAACAAGTGAGTAAATAAGTTATCTTAAAGGTCCTGGTACAAATCCGCCACTCACTGCCTCGGAAAGGGTAATTTCATGCACGGAGCTTGATGGATGCAGGAGGACTGGCTGTCCCCATTAGAAATCAGGAAGGGTGGAATCTGCACTGAGCGACAAGTGATCCCCCTCCCCTTTTTTGCTCCGCCATCAGCTTCGTGATATAGGCTCTCTCAAGTGTGAACACTGCTTTCTACAGAAAATTATGTTGATTCATTGTTAATAAGCCCAGAGGTTGGCAGTGTGAGCACGGTGCATGGCAAGTACAGGTAGGCTGTGGTTTTCCTGATCAACCTGACTAGTCCTCATCTGTTTCCTGTGACCTCCTGCTGGGATGGTGCGGGTGTCAAGTGTGCATTGTTAAATATGTTCCAGGGCACAAACGCTGCCTCTGTCAGGTACATATGCACAGCCTGCTCCCTGTTTGTGTGTGCGCAGGTGGGTTTGTGCATGTGTGTGTTTGTCTTTCTGACAGTGAATGGTGATGGGTGTGGAGGAAAGGGTGGTGCTATCACTTTAGGCCTGCAGATGGGGTTCCCAGAGGAGGGACACGCCCCGGTGTTTTCTGAGACAGCGACGAAGGCAAACATGGCGGCAGATCCATTTTTGCATCTTAAAGGTTCAGCAGACACTTCTATAGCCAGAGAACAGTAAGTTCTTGTTGTCTCTTCATGTGTCATGTCCAAAGGCCTCCTGCTAGGGCTGTGGAAACTGCGGCGTCTGTATCCACAAGGTCAAGGCTTAGATGTCTTGCACAAAGATTTTCTTTAGCGGGCTTCATTTTAAATGTAACAGAGTAAACTAAATCATGTAGAGCTTCATCAAGGTGACAGAGTGTGAGCACAATAATAGCATATAAATGCAGCCCATCTTTGGAGGACAGGTTTACTCAGGGACCGGTGTTTGTTTTACAGACATCTTTGCCGCTATAGATCAGAACTCAAGTTTACTTTATGTCTCCATCGCAGTAAAAGGGCCTGTGTTTGCTCTATACTGGCTGAATTACAATGGCAGTTCATGGCAGAGTGAAACCTTGCCCGTGATTAGAGTGGAAATGAAGGATCTTGTGTATATCCAAGTGATATTAAATGGCACCTGGCAGAGCAGGGGCGCTAAAGCCTCAGCTGGTACGCCTTTGCATATCAATAAGTAGACGCTCCCATGAAATGGAATAATTCAACCATGCGTGTATCGGACTACAAGAATTATGTTTGATGAAGGAGCCACAACTTGCATGTAAAGCCAGCACGGATCAAATATATGAAATAATCATCAAAAAAATTAAATTAATCACAAGTAGAAGTGGAGAAGAGCATCCACCGTGTTGTAATGGATATCATTAGCACAGACTGCAGTAAATAACATTAAATGTTAAATGCAAATACAAATAAATATATTGACACAACGATAACGCCGCTATAAAGTGGGCATACGTCGGTGTTAAAGTGCAGCATTCATTTGGTGATTCACCACTGCAACGTGTGTCCAGATGAAACTTTTGGATTAGCTGTAAGCTGGCCGGTACCTCTCCACATGTACGCACCATTCTCAGGTCACAGAACAAAGCACAAGGGCCAGCGAGCAGGTGTCAGGGGTCATGGTATCCCAAGGGGACCTTGAGTCTCATCCCAAAACCTCTAACATTTTTCAAAGCCCTCCTGCAGCCCAGGCCCTCATCAGCGAGTGCCCCCGATGGCCCCGTGCACATATGCACCACCCCAAACACCTCTCTGCCGGGTGAAGGGGGAACCTGAGTGCATCACCTGGAGCCTCAAGTACGTGACGAACAGGCACAGTCTGTCCAAAACCAGCCTGAGACCCGGTAGGGGGGGCAGTAATGATGTTGAGGGGGCAGGAACACGTACAGGGGGCAGATTTCATTTTCTCCATGTTTCACAAAGGCTTTTCGCACATCCTTGTTGGACTCAAAGCCTAGCTAGAGAGGGTTTCACCCCATGAGAGATAATTACTCATAACCCACATGGCCCTGTTAGCTTGGGTTCATATACACATTCACTCAAATTTCAGATGCTCTATCACCTTAGGTTTACTCAAGCAGAGCAACAATAAAACATCTCAGTTTACTTAGAGTTTAGAGTGGTCTTTCCTTACTTACGTTTCCAACTTTTGACTGTAGACAGTGACATATAAATACACCAAACTTTAACCAGCTTTGAGAACGAGGACAACAAAGGAGGATCATTTAAAAAAGATAGGCACTTCTCGTGCTAATCCTGCATTAATTTGATACGTCTGTGAAAGTGTCCATTGGGCCTTGATGAAGTGATGTGGTTAAAACCGTTGATGCAGCAAATCTAAACCCACATCCCCTTGTCTGCCCAATCAACCATCAATAAAATCTGTCCTCGTCACTACTGCGGACAACTACAACACAGGCCATGCCCTACCTTCCATAGGAAAAGAGACTCAGCATGTCACATGCAAGAGGCTGAGAAAAAATTAAGGTGCTCTATCTCTCAGCAGATTATACTTTATCCGAGATGAAGGGTTGAAAAAGAGCGAGTGTAGTTCAGTCAAACTAGCTAAACGGGTGAGAATTAAGATGTTGTAGCGTGGGATGAGGCAGTTATGCATACATAACATGTTGAGGCTGGGACCCCCTACTGGGGAGAGGCACGACAAAGCCTCTCAAACAGCAATACCTCTGGGACAGCTAATGATTAATTAGCTTGTGTCATTAAGTGAGGCAAATGTCACCCGAGCTTCCTGGGGAAGCTGTCACACCATGTGTAGGCTACTCACAAGTTTCCCCCTCAGGTGTTGGTGAAGGGTGGGGGGGTGGGGGGGGAGGGGGTGAGTGCACTGTTACTAGGCAAATCCTGACATCTAGTGGTCAAATGGAAAACTGCATCAGTCTCCAGCTGCCATACTAAAGGCAAAGTCTAGTCAGAAAACTTATTTACACCTTTATTAACCCCTAAATTCATTTTTTTAATGTTATTTTTTACACATTACACACACACACGCCTGTTACACACACATATGCACAAACAGGACCAATACACATGCATTAATGGAAAGATGTCTGAGCCTTTTTCCTTTGTCTTAGGTAGTGCATCTTAATAATACAGACAAAATGTAAACTTGTACACATATAACTGCAGCCTAAGATCTCTAACAATAGGTCATCAACAAAGAGGTTATCCAGATTCAGCTTTGGGATTACTCCCTGATCTCTGATCCCTGATCACTAAATTGGGTGAGGTGACCTCTGACCTTTTAGTGTCATTCACCTCATTGACCATGGCACATGACGTCAAAATTAAAGCGCTGATGTTTCCTCACAAAGCACGTTTCTAAGGAGGAGTGACCTGACATGTGGGCATGCTTGGCGCCACAGACATGTTTTTTTAATTGCAAAACCTGGCATCACACAAACATTTTAGATACAGCTTGCCCAAAATTAACGTTAAAAAACTGGATAAAATAGTAAATAATTTCAAAAGTAGACAATTAAAATGTTCTTACCAAACATCCAAGATGCAAGCTGGGATTGACGACTTTCTCGCACAGTTTGGATGGAACTAATCCAGACAAGAGAGGCCGCCGAAATGTTTGTAAGAATCAAGTGGCTTACTTTAGTTGCGACTTAAATGCTATTTTTTCCATCAGCTACCTCTGACTTTTCACCGCACACATGCTCATGCATTATTTTTTTCTGTCTCTTCATCTCAGGATCAGTTAGTCTAAATCTTACGAAGGTCAGCACTGAATCCTGGCCTGCTGTAAGACCAGACCACGAAGAAGTGAGAAGGCCCCTCTCTTCACCAGGGAGTGGCAGCGCAACGTGGAGAGGCTTAACACGCTCTCAAACGCACACACATATACACCTCACGTCTGTGTTTATTCACGTCCACAAGCGCACGTGCACACACACGCACACACACGCACACAATCTGCCTCACCCTCACATAGACATACGCATACAAAAGCACACCTGTCAGGGCCTTTCCACTGTGTGAGCAAAAGCAAAGAAGTCTGGCCCCCCCTCTGTCTCTCTGTATGTGGTATCCCATGTCTGTTATATTAAAGCAAATCCATTCAGTTCCCACTTTCTCATCTGAAATAATGGCATGAGCAATTTTCACATTTAGGCAAGCAAGGACACATGCAGTCTCTCTGTCTCGCTCTCTCTCTGCTTAATGAATGGAATCGGATCCGGGCCCCTGTGGCTGCGGTTTAATCTGCCTTTGAAGATTTCTACAATTTCCCGATAAAAAAATAAACCTGCACCTTCTTACACAGATGTATTCTTTTGCAAAATACACTGGGAAATAAGACATCTACTCACACCTACTTATACATTTACTCATATCTACATGTGCATGTGATTTCTGCGTTATTTACCTCAGCTAAAAAGGGCCCGGGGCCTTGCTACGAGCCTCCCAATTGTGCCAGTCTACTGGTGTGTGACGTCCATTTGAAGGGGGAATCTGTCCAATAGAATGATTGAATTAAAGTGCACTTTGGTCCGGAGTGCTCTCTCTTTGCCACTTTGCACCATAACATGTCTTGTCCTAAAATAATTAGATTGAGGCCTTGGGTGGTGGAGTGGCCGGATCCTCAATGGTCAAAAGAAGGAACGGTCTGGCTTTGAATGGAAGCCTCCCATCTTAAAAAAACACTTTATTTCTTTACACTTGAGGTTTGTTGTCTTTTGTGACTATTATCCCCATTCACCATTTGCTTTCATGCAGCTGTGCCCCTCTTAAAAAAGTCTTTGTGCCGGCACCATGAATACAGGGAATGTGTCCATGGCAGGTAGCCCTTATTGCAAGTTAATCTCCTGAAAGAGCCTCATACAAGTACTTTTAAATTCTCCCCGAGCCACAGAGGGCTCATCATCAATCGAGCACTTCTCCCCTTTGTAGGGCTGATGAGTGTGGTGCCCGGCCGGTGACAATGGCTGCCAAGTGTGGCAAAGTAATCACCTTCTGGGGAAAACACTAGTAATTACTTCTAAACTGTTTGGGCTTCGGAGACAACTGCTATTGTGCAATAAAATGAAAGGCTCCCTTTAGAGAGGTGCTGTGATGGCTGCTCTCGATCTTTTTGTCATCTGTTTGTTTACAGAGATTTCTCTTTGCTGTTGCCCACTGCAATGCTTTATCATATATGTGTGTGTGAGCATGCGATTTAGTTTCTGTGTGTCCCATGCCTCATGCGCTTCTATGCCTGAACACATCAACATTTATCATGCTTACAAAATGACACTGTGCACTGTATACGTCTATATGTTAAGAAGAGTCTCTTAGTTTCAGTCACACAATTTAACAAGTGTAATGTTCCCTCCATTTCTCAAGAGTATGTTAATTAAGCACATTCCTGCATTCAACCAGACCTGTTATTCACCCTCTGTTGGGCTCCGAATAATAGCGACAGAAGAATGTCTTCGACTATTTCCTGAGCTGCGCTGATGAGATAATAAAGTTTTTGTTGAGCAGGCATATAGGTGTCTATAGGTCTGCTATCACATGACATTACATTTTGACTCATTATGGGAGAGAGTCGGAGAACAGGAGAAGATTTTATAAAGTATGAATTCTGAAACAGCCTTCAAAATTACAAAATTCATTTCGCAGTCTAATAAATGTTTATCTCTGTAGCTGGATTATAATTTTATGTTTTGTAGAAACGTCTTCAAAAGAGTACAGGCTGCTTTATTCATGCTCCCTCTTTTTGCGTGATTTTCAGTGACACTGACAGGCACCTCTATCGCATTTTTGATGGCTTTAATCACTTTAATGCTTACTTAAAACTGCCATAGACAGGAATATATCAAGGTATGCGTCTAATTTTGTTTTCACAAGAGCTACAGTGAAGATTTATCATACCAGGTCCAAAACAGGTAGATCAGCAGAAAGCTTAGATAAAATCCAACAGTATGGCAACACTGAAAATTATCACAGCATTTATGCACATGTACATGGACTTTAGTTTAAGATTTTGGTTTGCTGGCTTTGCGATATGCAATAAACAAAAATATCAGGAATTACAAAATTTATTAGTAAGTCCCTCTTCTGTTTTATTCACCTCATTTCTACAGTCAGTTTAAAGCATTAAGAAATATATTAGTGCACGTAATGCCACAGATTTTCTCAGAGTCTCTTAGGGCAAACACTGATTTTAAGTGACATTATCGGTTAAAAGTAGCAGCCAGTGTTGATTTTAATAATATCTCGTTGACCTTTTTTTCTATGCCTCGTTAAAGAGTGCTCCACCAGCGAAATCATTTGATTTGCCACTAATCAGACATCTGTTTATTGCATCAGTAAAGAAAATTGTTGAAACTGCCGTGACAGAGATGCTGAGACATAATCTTTGTAAACTCTAACACTGTTTCTATGACAACAAGAAAATGGTTCTAATGGCACGAGACCTTAATTTTCCTTGCAATCTCTTTAATGTCAAATATCAAACACTTCAACCCATATTCACGTGTGTTAGACTCTATGTGTGGGAGACAGAGATTATCAATTAATACAGACAAGTATTTCAGAGACAACCACGGTTTCAGGAAAGTAACTTTGATTTCACTGTTAAAGGCAGATTTAGAAATAAACAACAACCTCACTCACCTCAGCTTCACCATTAGCTCATCTCTTCCATTTAACGCAGCCATGTGGAGCCTGACTGGAAAGGCACGCAGGACTTCTCAAGCTATAAGGGACAAGAAATAATTAAACACAACAATTGGATTTTTTAATAATTTTTAAATTCTTACTTACATCATTCAATCTATCTTACAAGGCAGAGGAATTTGTGGCCAAATTTTTAAAAGATAATTATATTACAAAGTAGTTGGCTGCTGTAAATATTATGTTCTTAGTTAAGACACAGAGGACAAGCAGAGTGTTTTTGCTATTGCATATTACTAAAAAAGTGTCTAAAATATGAAAACTAAGCTGTAAGAAGCAGGTTTGTGTCATGCTGTTAAAATACAGAAACAACAAAAATATCTGTATCTTTAGCATCTTCACCTGCAATCAGGCAAGAGAGAATAGAGCTGTATAATGACACCACTGTAAATTAAATGTACAGAATGCAGTATGTGTGAGAGATGTGATTTTAAGGTATATACACAGATGTTGTATTTTCAATGTCATTTAATCCTATTATTGTTAATCATTGGTTAATCAATGTTTGGCTCATGTTTGCTCTCATTTTTATTGTCATATTGCTTTTTATGTTGTGCCACGTGCTTGGTTGAGCAACAATGATTGATACTAATGCATGCTAATACAGAGACACCCTTTAAGGCCCTTTTTCACCTGCAACAATGCTGGGTGTTGTTATCTGGGTGTATGGTAGCCTTATTTCTTTATATTGTTTATACTGACAGCTATTACTGACATAAGCAATGACAATGATGGTTATTGGTTATGGAAGTGAATAAGAATCCTTCACTCAAGCTCAACCTGTCATGGAAAACCTTTAAAGCTGCATAAGTCTAGTTTGGGCCAGCAGAGGGCAGAAACCATTAGAACAAACTGACAGCACGATCAACAAAAGGCAGACTGACAGTGTTCATGTAGAGAAAAGAAAATTTAGCACAGTGACACTCAACTTTCGGTTAGCGGGCCAAATTTGACTTAAGATAGGGTGCTGGGTGGCCCACTGATAAGATAAAGATTGATAAATCCCAATATCACTAATCACAGTTTGCTTAAGAGGACTTTACAACATATGCCACCCCTCTGTCCTTGGACCTTTACAGCGCATAAGGAAAAACTCGCCCCCCAAAAAACCCTCAATGAGCAAAAAAATGGTAGAAACCTTAGGAAGGCCAACCGAATCCCCCCTTTCAAGATGAACAGATGTGCAGTAGCCTAAACGTTGTGTGTACAGAAGATCAACATAATAAAATCACAGCAATCTAAATCACAAAATAAATGAATACACAATGAAAATAAATTGAGTCACACTGGGATTTTTTGTATTTTGTATGTCAATATAGTACCACAATGAATAAATAACCATCAAAATAGAGCTTATTTCTTAAAAAAAAAAAAAAAAGTGCCAGGGGAGGATTCCCCCAGACCCCTGACCCCTGGGATGACGTCTCTCTGTAGGCCCATGTGGAAGTTAGCATCACACTGGTTCCCTCATCAAAAAAGCCTATGGAATTTTTTCCATGGGATTTTGGATGATTGCCGAAAATAAGCTCAGTGGCAAACAAACGCTCATGATTACTGATATGTTTTGTTCAGTAAGATCATGATTATTTAAGTCTGATAAGTCTGCAGCTGTCAGTAGAAAACTAATGTTACAATATATACAAACTACACTATGGTTGCACAAACTAACATCACCACCAGAACAAAACTGTAAAGCCATGTGTGACGCTCTGTCGTCTCATTTTAGCCACTTGTTTGCAACTGCCTTTTTTGAGATACATAGAAGCTTCAAAGTTCACAAGTGGGGTGTTTATTGATGTACTTTATGTTGTATAACACAAGGTAAAACTCTCGTAAACTTGTGTTAACAACATATCTCAGGCATCTAACCAAAAACTCGTTCAATAAACCATTAACGTAGAGATAAGGGAACCAGGGGTGATATAATGCTAACTCTTATTCAGGTCTTAGGACTTAGTCCTGGGGCACTTTACAGACAATTGCTTGTGAACATGCCAGCCACAATTTTCTCCCCAGTGGCTTAAAACTGAATAATGCAAACATTTAAAAGTAACATGTTAGCAAATAAAAGCCTGTTCACATCTAGAAGTCATGAAGCAACATTTTTATGCATTACGTTACTACCTACCATACAGCAGACAGACTTTAGCAAAGAAAGTAAGAGCATCTATGTTAGCAAGTAAGCAACCCAGATACTGTTTCTCAGGAGCAAGTAATTTTAGGTAGTGACTAACAGACAATTGTGTGCTTACATATCAGCCATAACATTTTTATTTGGTGTATTAGAGCTGTAACTATAAGCTTCCTGTGCAGTTCATCTGCTCCGTGGTGGCCAAAAATCAGATAAGCTAAAATTCAAAATGGCTGACATGCTAGCAAACAATTTCCAGAACATTCACATGCAGGGGACACTTTGTAATGTTAGCATTACTTTGGTATCCTGTTTCTGGCCACTTGAAGAACATAGGTTAAATATTTACTCACCTTATTGCTATGTTTTTGTTTCCGTCACCTCCAACTGACAAAAATGTCTCTTTAGCTTACGCGATACTAGTTGCTGTGTTTACCGTGGGTAACTTTGTCTGCTATTTGGTGCTGGGTTGGTAGGAGCATATGGTGAGTTAAAGCTTCTTTGCTGCCTTCATTCGTAAACAGCAGCTGCAACAGGTGAGGAAATACGGAAATAATAAGGAAATATGTCATTTTTGTGTAACTGTCAGCTTATTAGCTAGTTGTTCTGCTCACAAGTGACCAAAAACCACAACATGCAAGAATGTAAAATGGCTAACATGCTAGAAAACACTTGCCATACAAAGCATTAGCATTAGCGTTCATTTTAGCATTTTCAGGCTATTTGATAAATCTAAATAATCTAAATTCAACATTTACTCACCTTTTAGCTCTGTTTTGGTCTCTGTCACCTCCAACTGACGTTTTAGCTCAGTAGATACTAGTAGCCTAGCTGTGTTTACCATGGGTAACTGTCTGCCATTTTGTGCTAGGTTGGTAGCTAGCATTAGGTGAGTTAAAGCTTTTTGCTGCCCTTTTAATAACAGCAGCAACAACAAGGTGTTTTCAGCAACCTCTGCTACTGTGCACGAACGAAACAGCAGGCACACAGTGTTAGTTATCAAAGGAAGAGAGGGTTAAGAGCTAGCAGGTTATTTTGTGACAGTGAGCAATAGGCCTTTTCACCAGCCTCATCACAGGAGGAAAAGCACAGGTGCAAATAATGAAATTAAATGGCTGAGTCCCGTTTAGCTGCTTTGATTTCAGATTCCTGGGCCCAATTCCAATCCAGCCCCTAAAGACTCAAGCCCTGAACCCTCACTGACTTAACTGACGTCAGCTGTAAGTGATTGAGTGTGAGAGTCTGAAAGGGCTCCGGATGCTATAAATAGGAATGGGACAGCACTTATCCCCCTCTCTACAAAATGTTGTTAACACTGGCGGCTCTGGGCATGATCATTTATTGGTTATTGTCAGCACGCACAAGGCGTGTGAGGGATAGACTCCCTGATTAGTCAATCCTTATCCAAACACTTGCGTTGCAAAATGGGCAAGAGGTAAGTTTGAAATAATGAATTTACTGTGTTTTTACCATATGCATGTTTTTTCTAAACTAGCATCAAAAGAATTGTAAGTGATATAGTGATATCTATCTTATATCTATATCTATATCGTTACCGTTTGCAGATCTGCCAACCGTGTTTATTTGTTTACGGGGTTTTTTTTTTTTGATTTTTTTTACACTTCCGGTGTTCCAAGGGCAACCCCTGTATTTGACGTCACAACACTATGAACTGTGGGTAATTTCCTTACCATAAGTCCGCATCGATGCTGACCTATGTTAAGGGGGCATAAAGGGCTCACTCAGTGACTCACTGACTTGACGATTTGACAATGGGACAGCCCTCACACATTCACGCACTTCACATGAACGGGCTCCTAAGTCTGTAAGGGATCGGATTGGAATTGGGCCCTGGTGTTGTGCATGCTGGCTCTCTGTGACTCTCAATGGACCTTTTTCACAGCAGACATTTTGACTTGTGTCAGTAGAAAAAACACAAGTGAAATTGATAACATTAAGGATGGCTGAGTTCCATTCAGTGTCCCAGTAAGCTAGTAACATATAGCCAACATGGACAATACCAGGGTCTCCCCTAAGTGGAACGCAGCTGTCATTTGTGTCATTGAACACACCTGTGTTGCTCCTACTCTGACGTGTCAAAATGTCTGCCGTGAAAAAGGTCTATGGAGCACTTGAATGCAGCAGGGCCATCGTTAGAGTTATTAGCAACACCTGTGCTTTACCTGCAATGACAAATCACATCTGACTTAATACTGTGACTGTTTGTGTTTCACAGGGAACAAGTAGTGGTTCTGAACGCCGACAACCTTTATTAACATGAACATCAGATTCGAAATTTCAGTGAGGAAATGCAGCTGTGGTCATGAACTGGATGGTGCAAACTAGACAATAACAAAAAAAAAGACATTTGCCTTATGGAACAGAAAACAGGAAACTACAAACTACTTGGTACAGCATGCTGGGAAATGTGGGCACCGCTACAGTCCATTTTTGAAGCAATATGTCAGGGTTGTATATCTGTATCAACATATTTTGTTTGTTTTCTGCTTGCTTGTGGCAGAAAATTAACAAATTTGAAATTTCAAAATACACTTTTTTGGAGAAATTAACCACAACACCAAGCTGATCTAAAACAAGTCCATCAGTCTCTTTAAACACTGTCAGACTTTATCTTATCAAAGACCTAAAGTAAGCCCCAAAAATACAAGCTAATGGTGATCTCTTTTAGATTTCATAAATTTATGTTAAATCTTAAGAGGGAGATGTAGATTGTGCTGGTCATCAAGGGGGCAGCTGTGATAAAGATGCCAGTTTGTGAAGGGTAAACAGCTAGAGAGCGATTTTAAGAAATTCAAAATGCCCACTTTAGATTCAGCTTTTGTCCAAGTTAGAAAAAGGAAACTGTGTCAGTGCTGCAAGGTTTTTATTTAAGTAAATACGGTTCTTATCTATAATGTATAGTTTCTCTTCTTCTTTTTTAGTACATTAATAGACTCTTGCATTATTAATCTGACAACATTGTACATTTCCCCTATTAACTTAAAGATGAACTAAATTGGAAATAGACCCAGAGATAAACAGCAGAGAGAATATAGAAACAGAAAGAGAAAATAGGTTATGTACAAGTTCTGGGCTTGCAGAGCTCCTGTCCAATGTGTGTTTGATTTTATTGGCCCATAGGTGTCAGTGAATGACAGTGAATGAGTGCTGTGAAAACTGCATGACAGAGACGAGCACCTGAGGCCACTGTGAACATTCACACTGTATTAACAGTCTAATAATCCCATGAGGCAGCAGGCCTGTGGGTCTCCCTTTGAACCACAGTCCATTTGACAAAAGAAGAGGGAAACATCTCCCCCTTTGCAGTCACTGGCATTTCATTTGCAATCTAAATCTAAAACACAGGGTGCTCGAGAGTCACATCAAAGGGCTTTTTGATAGCTCGGTTAGAGCAAAGACTTGAAATAAAATGGCTAATTACGAGCGTTGATTAGTAGGCCACGTAAGCTACAGACTAATTGGGTTGCACAATGTAGAGCTGCTTTTGTTTTCTTTGCATCTTAATGACGTCTTTTTGCTAGAAAGGCTGAAACGTTGAAGCAATTTTTATAAAAATGGTGGCTTATACTAATGTGTATATTCTACGAGCATTCACAGGCAAGAGGTTGTGGTTATTTGATCAAAACTGAGCTATCCACATATTCATAAACACTGAATGTGAAAGGTTTTTTTTGTGTCAATAGAGCCGTCTGAAGTCCCATGTAAATACATTTCAGCTCAGTACAATGGGGCTCTATTTATCTATTCAGTCTCTGTTATATTTAGAACGAACTGAGGTCTAGTTTTCAGCTTCATCCCGTCAGAGGTTGAATAATGACGCCTGAAAGAGTTTCAATAATGGAACACATTCGGTTCATTTTCTTTTTACATTAGTAAATAAAGATTTTAAAGGTAAAACTAATTGCTTGTTTAGCAAACAAATAATTCACTTTAAGTGTGTTTTAAAAGGTTGTACTGATGTAGCAAGTCTGGTGCAGATCAGACGTAGCTGCAACTGAGTATAAAAGCAAATATGGAGTTTAAGATATGATATTAATTATCCTCTGGTTCTTTGGGATTGTTCCTGTGAAACTATAGATCAAATAAACTAGTGCAAAACTAAAACTGGTAGTGTAATTCTGTCAGCTATGTTTTGTCTATGAATCCTCTGGGAAAGAAGCAGGAGAGCTGATCAGAGGTGGCGCAGAAAGAAAGACGAAATCAGCATGAAAATAGCCGATGAAGATGAAGTTAGTGAGAGTGAAAGCAGCAGAGCAGCTACTGAATGTAAATTGTTTTCTCAAATGCTGTGTTCCAAAGTCAAGAATGAACTCTGAAGGTCAGTATTTTAAAGGATTACTTCACCCCCCAAATGACTATTTCAATTACTCACTACATGCTATGTTGAATTTGTTAAGAACAGCTTTTGTGCACGCCTTCAGTGAACGTAGAATCCAAAAACAGCAAGCACTGTTATTAAATGGAAGTCACTGGTGATCACGTTGAGCAACAGCAAAACTACATTAAATTACAAACTCTCAAGCAGCTCATGTGATATAATACAAGTCTCATATATTCAGTCATATGCTCAGCACCTCCTATACACATCACATGTTTAGGAGGTTTCACTTTCAGTTGCCCTTGGAAAGTGCCAGCTACAAGATAATGTGATGTGTTTGGGGAAGTACTGAGCAGTGAGCACATGACTAGATAAGAGACTTGATTTTACTGCATAAGCTGTGTGTGAACTTGCTATAAATGGATGTTTTATTATATTTTTTTCTGTTGTTTAATGTGTTCCCGTTTTACTTCAGTTCATTAACAGTATTTGCCAGTTTTGTATTCTTCATTCACCTGAGGCACACAAGAAAAATGTTTTCTTCACAAATCCAAAGGAACACAGACTGAATAGCCTTATTGATATAAAAATGGTATTTCAGGGAGGTGATGTCTTCCTTAGATGTTGCCAAAGCTTATTGAGGGGGTCACAAGGCCTTCTTGACTTTAAAGGGTGTAAGAAAGCTTTTTTTAATATACAGTTGGTCTGCATCTCAGCATTTCATTAATTTCTGTGAAGAAAACTTAATGAAATTGTGATATTTTTTCTCAGTCTTACAGGATAAGGACACGGTGAAGACTTGAACAGTGTCCAAGCATCAGGGAGAATAAAACTCTGAATTTATCAAATAAGACGCCTATGAAGTATGTAAGATTTTTTTTTTTAATTTAAAATATGTATAGTCTACATGAGGGGCGGCACGGTGGTGTGGTGGTCGCCTCTGTTGGCAATGGTTCAATCCAGGTTGTGGGAGCCCTTCTGTGCGGGGTTTGCATGTTCTCTCTGTGTCAGCGTGGGTTTCCTCCAGGTACTCCAGCTTCCTCCCACAGTCCAAAGCAGGTTAATTGGTGACTCTAAATTGTCCGTAGGTGTGAATGTGAGTGTGAATGGTTGTCTGTCTCTATGTGTCAGCCCTGTGATAGTCTGGTGACCTGTCCAGGGTGTACCCTGCCTCTCGCCCAATGTCAGCTGGGATAGGCTCCAGCCCCCCCACAACCCTCAAGAGCATAAGCGGTTAGAAAATGGATGGGTGGATAGTCTACATGATATGGATATACAATTGTATAAAAACATCCATAAAGATAACAGAAAAAAAAATCATGTCTGAAGAAATATTCACACAAAATTATCTGCTCAAAATTCACCCACCCCCTTTTTACACAAACTTACTGCAGTTATTGTATTCACTATTTGGAATAATTGTACAGTTTACCAGTTGACCTGTACTATTGTTGTTATGCACTGAATATGATAAAAATATCCATAAAATATGCCACTTACTCATGGGTCATCAGTTTCACTAAATGATAGAAAAGAGGTCCCCTAAGGAAAAAGGTTGGGAAACACTGACAACATGGACATTAAAGTGACTCTGGCTCTGGTGGTCATTAGAGTGCCCTTGGGAAGAAAAATGACATTTGAACATCTACAACTTCTGGTGACAACTGTACAAACTACGTATACTAATAAAGATAATGTAAAATGATCAATAGCTTCAGGAGGAGTTGTAGTAATTTGACCCTAATGTGAGATTAAAAATGGGCTAATATTAATTATGGTGTGTCAGAACTCTTTCAAAGAAAGAAAATGCTCTGAACAATCCAGTTTGTATTATAGTTTTGATATTTTGCTTTCATAACGCCATAAGGAACCATCACGTTTCACCACATAACAGATGCACCAACTGGGATGATAAAACACTGGTACTAAGTTTGGATACTGGGTGATGTCAGCTCAGTTAACATGACTCATCATAAGAGGTATTTTATTCTGCTTGCAAACACTGCAGCTAAAAATGTATATTGAAAAACTGGAAATCTGAAAATTACCCAGCACAGAAACACTGGATCAATAAACTTGTATCATATAGTGATCCTGAGAAACTACTGTATTCTGTCTGGGAAAAGAGCCACTAACTTTGACTGTATCTTGATATCTTACCACTGTTAGACCCAATTGATTGACCCATGTACTTAGATTAATTATTCCTGGACTTTATAATTTTCTATTTACTAAATAATGTGGTATTTCTACCTTTTTTTAAAACCACATGATTTTGAATGATGTACACCGTACATGGGGTCCAGGTCAGGTCATGTATTTGTGTTTTTGTTTCTTATTTTTTTGACTGTTATGATAAAAAAGGGAATGTGTTACTTCTAGTGCTCTTTTATATTCTGTATATTCCCAATAACTATATCAGTACAAAAAATGTTGATACTTAAAAGGGAACACCACCCAAATAGAGAATTCCAATATGTTATTTCCATGGCTGGAAACTTCAATCAGTGTTTGTGAACGTGAGCTTCTCTCTCTCAAAGCCAGAAATATGATGTCATAGGGTATAAAGTCTGGAGCTGCTCCACTGACAGTGAATGGGAGCCTGATTTTGTAGACCACCAAAATGATTTTCCTTTTTATACCTCTTTCTTTTTTGCTGCTACGTTTCTACCGGTTCTGGATTATGGTGATTTGTCGTACATGAATGCATCTGCACATTGATTGCACGTGTTAGGTATTGCATATCATACTGCACTGAGAGAGCTACAGTCTGAGATCTCAAGATTTAGTTTTGTTGTCTGTTCCTAGTGCACGGACTGAGCTGGGAAAGAAAGCTCTTATCTGCTCTGCTGAAACAATGTGAACTGGTCTGTCTGCTCTAATATTTGTTATATATATTATTAATATATATTAATATATCTGTGTTCTAATATTTCTACATGTTACTAGGTATCTTTTATGTTTTTCATTGTGTGACTGTTTGGCTGTTACATTTTGTGTGCTGCTGTCTTGACCAGTTCACCCTTGTAAAAGAGATTGTTGATCTTTACGGGACTTACCTGGTTAAATATGGGTTAAATAACATTTATGAAAAACTGGGGTGTTGGTCAGAACAGGAGACAGGATGTAGATTTGACCGTGTAGTGGCTTATTAACACTGCACAGCCGTACAGTAGACTCAGTTCAGCATATTTCAAATGTAGGTGTGTGTGGTCTGAAACACACAGGAAATAAAACATAAATGCATCAGATTATTCTACGAACAATTAACTAGGCTTTGCTGATAATAAATGTAGAGGTAGATAGATACAGAGCTTACCAATAATTGTAATTTGAGTTATGACACTGCTATGGTTACTAACAGGGGAAAAATTAAAACAATAATAATCAAACCAATAATCCCATTAATATCAATGCTACCCAAAACATACTCATAACGTCCTATCAGTGCCCAAAGTATCAACATCAAACACCCGCTGACCATGTGGCTGGGTCATGCTTCAGTACAGTGCCGACAATTAACAACTACACAACAACCTTAATGAACAGAGGCAAGATTACAACATTTCCTCCTGAGACCCTGTGTCCCCATATAAGGACATCACGTTTAAGGTTTACTTGACCTTATACTTTAATCTACCTAACTTAAACCTGTTGTCCTCCTTCGTCGACACTTTTTCGTGCCATCTAGCGGTAGTTTGAGAACAGTACACTAATCCGTGTAAAAACAAGATGGCAGCCACTTCTGCCAAGTCAGTAGACCTGTTTAGACAGGAATTGTGCAGGAAAGCCCAATCAGTCTTCGTTCAGCATTGGCAATATAAAAACAAAATCGGGGAGTGTGGCAAAATGCAGCCTACCTACTTTTGTTTATACAGAATGCGCCTTTTTTGGGGCAATGGGGGGCGTGAGCAAGTAACAAAACGTGTAGCTCAGTGTGTGACGTAAACCGTGATGTGGGAGGGAAGCCGCAGCTGGTCAGTCCTTCGGTGATTCTCTAGTAAGTTGGCCCATTCTTCACCGTCCCCGTCATCTGACAGCTAATGGCCTCTTCGGTTGCGAGGGCAAGGAGGGTGCACAATTCCTTGTCTCCCCAGTTGCTCATCTTTACAGTGTCTTTCAGGTTTGCGTTTCCCTCTTGCTACTAGTGTTAGCTGCTCATTCCTGCTATCAGCTGTTTCCTGTTTATCCACCGCCAGTGGGTTGCACGTGCGGCGTCATCAACAGCTCCTCCAACAAGTCTTCAACAGCCCCTCCTATCTGTTTAAACTAAAAGGGTTCCGCCAATATGACTACCCTATACGAGGCGGAAAAATTCGGCACCTTGGATCAACTCACCAGTCCGGCTCTGTGAGTCTAAATGCTTGCAGTTTGCCGGCAAAACGGCCCAACATTCGTAGAAAATCTGGCAGTGTAAAAGGGGCTAGTCTGTGGCTGATCCTGACACAAAAGTGGACAAGGTCCAAAACCTGATCACATTTTATGGTTAAAACTTGTTATAGTCTGATTAATAATGTTTATAGTTTGATATGGCAACAAATTCGACCAAATTTAGCAACAGCAACAAGCTAAGACACTGCTAATTAGGAAGTAGTCATTTGAAGACGTAAGGACGTTATCATCGTATCGTTTGAGGACACTGGGACTAAACAATTGTTTACAATGTTTCGTCTTTTATATCCAGGCTACTACTGATCCCGAATAGCTAGGAGAAATTAAAAAAGCATACCACACAAACGTTTAGGTCTCAGGAGGATATGTATATGTAGTCAGGTGTTTGAACTGGCTTATCATCAATACGTGTTTAAACAGTGTTAAACAAGCAGAGGTGCGATAAGCCAAAGTTTAAACACGCTAATGTAGTCTGTTAACTCCCGTGGGAGTTTATCAATTAACACAGAGTCGAGCAAAAGTCCGTTTTCAGTCTCAATATTGGTGAAGAGGCATAGAGCTTACTGGTTGGACATTGGCGCATGCAGGAAAAGGCGAGGAAACATGCCAGTTAACCAAAGCGAAGTCCGTACAGAATGGGGAATGGAGAGTCTTGCAGCAGTGACTCGGTGTGAGCACTTGCCCCTGTCCGAAGCTTGCTCAGGTGCACCAGACCTTACCAGTTTTGGGCTTTATTCTCAGGTCTGAAACAGAAAAAGAGCCCATATACTCAGAACATTTGCCTGGCTGCTCTCCGTGTTACCTAGAACATCATTCACCAGTCATTGACAGTGGAGCAGCTCCAGACTTTATACCCTATGACATCACAAATTTGAATTTTAGTGCTCTAGTTTTTGGATTTGGGAGGGAGTTGTTCAGGTTTACTTACATTTGTGGACTGTCATAGACCATAGGAATGACATGTATGAATTTTGAAATGGGCATATAGCTCCCCTTTAATATTATAACTCCACACCTTGCTGTGCAGAGATGCCTGCAATGAAGGCTGACTTCTGTTCTGCTCTCCACCCTGACAGATACACATAAACAGCCACCTGAGTGAATCACTTGTTGTTACTAAGGAGATCTGTGAGGCTAAATGTAAAATTAGGCTCTTTATTGTGGGGTGTAAACATATTTCTTGTGCACTGATTTCTATAATGATCCATAGAAACAGGACTGTAGCCTACATGGTGCTTAAAGGGACATATTAATGCAGGCTGTATGCGCAGCTCTGTGATGTTGTGACATATTCAACGCAATGAAAAATTGAGATTTTATATCTTATGACTGCACCATGTAAAACAGGTGTCAGACAGCATCGCGAAACGCACTCGCACATCCACAACAAAAAGGGAAAAAGCGGATGGGGGGGTGTCGGTGTGGTGACAGGCTCCAGCGGGGGGAGATCTCAGCGCAGGTGTCCTTGGTTCCTTTTTTATTTTTTATTTCCTCCTGACACCTCGGAAGACAGGACCCGACCGTAAGTAGCCTAAGACTGTTGAGGAGGAATCAAAGCTGATAAAATAATAAATGTTTGATCTGCCATGAAATCCGAGCAGGAGCAGCGAGAGGAGAAAGATAGGCTCGTCTGGATGAGAGACCCCCGCTGGGTGAAGACACGCAGCGTATGTTAGCTGAGCCGTGAAAGCTCGCTGCCATTGACTGGAGCTGAGGGCTGAAATGGGAGCAAAGCGATGAAAGGCGAGCGCAGGAGACTGAGCATCCTCGCGCACGGCGTCGCATCACTGATCATTTCGAGGTATTATACATCATTTACAGATCCGCGATAGTCGCCACTGTGTGGACATCGTCTGTCGATGCTGACAGGTTGAACGGCGGCATTTATGGTCGCCAGGCAAATTCCATTTTTCCCTCTGCAGATGTGCGCTGCGAGAAGAATAAGGCCTGTGAAGGGATTAATCGCTTATCACGATGAACAGCATCTCAAGCATCACACCACGGATGAGTCGACTGTTTTCACATGTAATGGCTGATGTTTAGATGAGACATGCATGTTGAATCCTGCACCTGAATAAGGACATCCATTGTTTTGACATCCTGAAAAGCAAACAAACCCGAGCTGGTTTTCTCTCCTGACATTCTGCTAAAGCAAGATGGGACTAACCTGACTGTGTGTCAACACTCTGCCTGGGTGTGAGTCCACACATGCACCCACTAGCTCTGGTGTTGGGTGAACAATGCCAAGCTCTCAGGCGCCCGATGTGGGCACGAATTTCACTGACATTCCCTGGGAGCCTGGTTTCACCGGCTCCAGTCATGACCAGCTGTGGTCCTCCACCGTTAACAGCGTGTTGAAGATGGTGTTCATATCTCTCATTGTGTGCGTGTCCTTGTTTGGGAATGTGGTGGTTCTGCTGGTGTTCCAGAGGAAGCCTCAGCTCCTTCATGTGGCCAACCGCTTCGTCCTCAACCTCCTCTTGGCAGACCTTCTCCAGACCATACTAGTCATGCCCTTTGCCATCGCAGCCACCGTGCCAGGTGTGTGGCCCCTGGACGCCCGACTGTGCCAGGCTCTGGTGGTGCTCATGCACCTTTTCGCATTTGCAGGGGTCAACACCATTATAGTTGTCTCAGTGGATCGCTACCTGGCCATCATCCACCCTCTGTCCTATCCCACCCGCATGACCCCTCACCTGGGCACCAACCTCATCATCTGCACCTGGGTGCTCAGTTTCCTGCAGAGCACGCCTCCTCTCTACGGCTGGGGGGCCATTGACTTTGACCGCCATCACAACGTGTGCTCGGTGGTGTGGTCCTCCAGCCTGTCCTACTCTGCTGTGGTGTCCACCTTCTCCTTCTGGCTGCCTGTGCTCATCATGCTCGGATGTTACTGGATGGTGTTCAGAGCGGCTCGGAGGCAGAACGCACTTGTGCACCCCATACAGACACAGTCCTACTCCCAGCCCTGCCCGCAGGACTTCCAGGGACCTAGCAGTCCACAGCCCCAGCCCCAGCCCCAGCAGGCCAGCTCACCTGACGGCCCCTACTCAGCCAGGGGGTACCCTGTTCGAGTTCGACAGAGACGCTTCCACTACCACTGCAAGGCTGCTCGTGTAGTTTTCGTGATCATGGCCTCGTATATCCTCAGCATGGGGCCTTACAGTATACTGAACACTATATCTATGAGTGCCAGAGCAGCCGTCCCGCCCTGGCTGTCCTCCCTTGCCCTTGTGCTCTTCTTTTTGCAGTGCTGCCTCCACCCATACATTTACGGTTACATGCATCGCAGTGTGAGGAAGGAGTTCCTCGCCCTGCTCTGTGGCTTGTTCTGCAAACAGGGCCGCCCCAGCCAGAGCTCTGCGGTGGAGAGCTGCTTCACAACTACAGAGGGACGATTAGGTGCTCACTCTCACCTGCCCAGCCTGACTGCAAGAGTCTTCCCTCTGCGGACATGGGAAGAGTGCACGACATCCTCCTCTCCCACTTTCGAGAGGAAGTCGAGGGACAGTCGTAAAGAGACCACGTCCACCAGCGTCAGCTCTGAGAGGGAGCTCACAGTCCACAGCAAACGAAGCACATGAACCGCTTCATCGGAAAGACCATGTTTGCTCTTAGTTGATGAGCTTGTCACACAGTGTGTTCACACATAAGCTAATATGCCTTCTTAACAACAGGGTCATTCATTCTGAAGTTGCCGGCATTAGGAATATGGTTGATCCCCAACATTATAATCTTTAATCACTTTGTCATAAGCTTGATTAAATGATTCACTTGAGATTGAATACATCTCTTGGACAGAAAATGATTTATTGTTGGATTATGAATATACAATATACTGTTAGAGTGAGAGAGATCCTAAACAGTGACTATTACTTTTGATCAAAGTTTGAAAGTTTTATATGTAAACACAGTTTTAGAGTTACCACAGGTGTGTGCAGCTATTATTTATGTATCTTTATGTTGTATTGTGTTTTGTCTCTACAAACAGTTGTTTTTAATGTATGCAAGTATTGTACAAGCTACTGTTAAATCAAACGGGCATTTGAGTCAAAATTTCAAAAGATTCACACTAAAGTAAAACCAGAAATCACATTTAATTTGTATTTTACGCCCTTACCTGCAGGTCTGTTATAAAAGACACTGTTATTTTTTTAACCTGGACTTGCCATGCCAATATAGAAATTGTTATGTTGCATCAAAGTGGTTGTAGTTAGGACCACTTTGCCGTAATCACAGACCACAGATGTCTCTGAAAAGGCACTGAACTTCTGCACAACTACTCAATCTCCTTTAAACTCTCTGTGTGTTGTATTCTGTGATCACGCCTGCGGGCACAGGATGTACTGTCCTTGTGTTTGTGCACGCAAGCTTCGCCTGCAACTAATGAACTCAGGGTATGCTTGTGGAAAAGTGTGTAGTGCCCGTATCTGTTCTTGAATCTTGTAGAGCAAGTGAACATAGGTGTGTGTACGTCCCTGTCCCTGTCTCTGTCGCCGTAACTGTTCTTAGTCTCAAAGCGCCTTTTCAGTAAATGAGTAGAGTAATGATTTTTTTTTGTGCTTGCCAGTTACAGAACATGCAAGAGTTGGTGACTCCTCCCTGATGGGAAGGCCACAACTCTTTGTTTCCTTTATCTCCTTTAACCTTTAGCTCAACCTGTGGAGGTGGAGGTGGAGATTTTGCGTCTTACTGCAGTGGGCCACTGTATATTTGGATTCAGCATTTTCTGCCTTTGTATCAGCCTTTCTTTGAGGAAGTACAATATTTTTTGTTAAAAAAAAAAAAAGAGAGCAGGGTACGATAAAAACATCACTCCAGTGGACTTGTTGAACTAGTTATTTATCGTAGGCTGCATGCCGCAAGATCTTATGTAACAGATGTCTTATACTCCTCTGAATACATGTAGATTTGTAAAGATACCTCCTGACATTTGTAATGGAAAAACCTGTCTTGCTTAAAGAGGGTGGATGCTTCTGTAAGTGTTTTATGCTTGCAGTGACTCATCGAGATAAAAGTTGATAGGTTAGATGTGTTGCCAAAGGATGTCACACGTGCATCACGACATTATGTGCATTATCTGACAAGTGTAGTCCCAAGTTTGTCCAGTTTTTTTTAACCTTTTGTTAAAGAGAAAAAACAATCGCAGATGAGTCAGGGTGCTCTCAGTGTGTTAATATTATATGTTTTATTAGACTGCAGTTGTTTTTTCTGGGAACAATGCCTAATTTATTGAACCTGACTGGACTGGTATGGAGTTGAGTCTCGGTGAACTGAAAATATCCGTACTATAGTATTTTAAATGACAATCAAACTTGTATTATAAGTTTGTCCAAGTGTTGCTTTGTAAAAAGCAAAGGGGTACAGTACAGTATGTAACAAAATGTATTATCGAACAAGAGAAAATAATGTTTTTAAGTGCTTTAAAACTACATATTTTTGTGATTTCTATTGTGCTTTTGTATTATTTCTGGTTTCATTATTCAACATCTAAAGTTGTCTGTTGTTTAATAAAGGTGAACTAATTGTAGTGGTGCCAAGTTTTTTTCCATATCAAACATTTGCCTGAGACTAAGTCGACCACAGGTGTGTGTGTCTGCTCTCATCAATCAAAGCCTGGCTTCAGATATAATGAACCAGATCTTTAAAATACTACTAACGTATAAGTCTGTGCAGTCAGGTCTTTGCATTACACATGAGGCAAAGGAACATTCTGTATAACAAGTGAGGTAAAATGAGGTACGTGACATTTTGGCAAACCTGTTCACCTGTCATTCATGCCAGTAAAGCTCATTGTAATTGAAATTCCAGAAATTAAACTGACACTAATTGTCCACTAATCAGAAGATCTGATATTCAATCCTCGGCTTCTCCAGCCTGCATGTCGGAGCATCCTTGGGCAAGATTCTGAACCCCAAACTGCTCCGAGGGCTGTTCCATCAGTGTGTGAGAGGATGTGAATGGTTACTGAATAGCAGGCGGCACCTTGTACAGTAGCCTCAGCCACCAGTGTGAATGGGTGAATGTGACATGTAGTGTAAAAAGTGCTTTGAGTGGTTGGAAAACTAGGAAAGTGCTACACAAGTGCAGTCCATTTACCATTTGAAGGAGGGACAGTTTTGAATCCTATGCTAAATAAAAGAAAACCTGCACAGCACTTTAAAATACTTGCCAGAAATAGATTGTTTTGAACAAAAACCAGAAGATTAAAAGGTTTTTTGTACATTTATAGTGTTTTACATTTTTAAAAATCAGAACAAAAAGAAGTATAAGATGTAGGAAATGTTTACCTGCAAATGTTGAAGGTTTCTTTATATAACTTATCTCCACACAGATGCAAAGACAGTGCTGAACACTGAATCATTTATTTTCTGTAACTGCTTATCCTTCTGGGGGTCGCTGGAGCCTTTCCCAGCTGGGTCTGGTGAAAGGTGGGGTACACCCTGGACAGGTTGCCCACTATCACAGGTCTGACTCATAGAGACAGACAACCATTCACACTCACATTCACACCTACGGCCAGGTTAGAGTCACCAATTAACCTGCATGTCTTTGGATTGTGGGAGGAAGTACCCGGAGAAAACCCACACTGACACGGGGAGAAGGGCACAGAGGGCTCCCCCACCCTGGGTTCGAACCAGAATCCCTCTTACTGTGTCGACACTGCTAACCACTGCATCACCGTGCTGCCTGAATCCCATAGTGGCTCTAGGGGAAAAAAAACATGTGGCCTTCATTTTGAATTAATTGCATTTATTTGTAAAAATGTTATCACCTTGGGTGATGTCCACCACACTGCTCGAAGCAAAAGGCAGCAGTGTTTTATGTCGTTACAATTCAGCAAACTGCTCAGTCAAATCTACACGGGTGCATCTCAACGGTGCCTATGCACTGAATCAGTAAATTCATGGACTGCGTTATGGTAACCAGGTGAGAATCTCTCCTGTGGCCAAACACCTCAGGCATGTCATTGAGAGGTCATCCTTCATGTGCAACACACTGTAGCATATGCGTCTGATACATATGTGCTTCTAAACCAAGTGTACCCTTTGTGTCTATGCAGACTTAAACGAAGCCATCAAAAACAAGAGAATGGACATGTGTCATAGCAATGTCAGTGTTTTATATAATTTCTGAACTACAATACAGGCTGATATTTAAGGATGTATAGCCCCATCTTCACCTTAAAAAAAAAAAAATGAAAAGGAAACTCCTACAGATGATTCAATAATGGTGACAATCTTTAAGTAGCATTTTCTCGCTCACTCTCTATACAGTATATGTACACACATTTTTTTTTTCCATCATTACAATACAGGTAATGAAAACCAAAACATTTAGTCATAAGGGAATAGAAAAGCAAAATACAGAACATTTTACTTTCTGTAGAAAATTAAAATACAAACATTTCAGCTTTTCTTGTTAAACCCACCAAAAACAAACTGCTCACTATGACAGCTAGATAGATCATTGGAACCTACACTGATTTTCAAGGCGCCACTCAAAATATTACTGGTCAACAGTGAAGACAAAATTATATATATTAAAAAAAAAAAGAAAAAAAAAGAAAAACAATAGCAACGTAGGTTTAAAGCACAAAAGAGGACGGGCTCTGCTCTTCGGGTCTTTTCTATGATAAGTGATGGTTTCAGTTCAGGGCCATTCAGACCACTTGATCACCCGGCCAGCACTGAGGAGGGCAGTACTGCAACAGGAAGGAGTCAGTCTTTCCCACAGTCCTCTAGTCCACCTTGACCACACTGTAGATCTTATTTACAAACCAGAAGCAGGCGAAGAAGCCAATTGTACCTGAGAAGAAAAGACAGGTTAGAGGGAGGACTTGATAAATGTTATTACAAAAGATATTAAAAAAACAAAACAAAACAAAACAAAACATTGAAGCCAAACTTAAAGGTCCAGCTTGTATGATTTGGGGGCATCTATTGGCAGAAAGAGTGTATTGATATAACACTTCTTTACCCAAAAATAAAAAGACAAAAACTTGTCTCACGGATGTTTAAAAATAAAATAATCTTCTCTTTAAAATGATGACAATAGCGGCATATTTAAAAAATTAGTCTAATTTCCACATCACTGTTGTGTCAGATGTTTGTTTAGAAAGTACTAGACCTCCTATTCAAAAGGATTGCTGTGACACATGAATTGATCTAATCACAATATCATAGCACTGGACAATCAATATTTTTACTTAAGTAGTTTACTTAAAAATTTAAAGGGTTATGACATGGATTTATTTCATCAAGGAACAAGGAAAGTAACAAACAATTTACAGACTACATTAATCATTCACTGTAACAACAGTCACATGTTAAAGTACACAGAAAATATACAACAGCCAAATAACAACAGTAAATGGAGCATGGAGGTGTAATGTTGGCAGGGGTGGAGAAAGTTTAAGTGACTACTACTAACAGAAACACAATCCACGTGTTGATAATCCCTATATGTTACACTCAGGTAGGGACAAAAAGTAAACAGGATAGAGTTGTCTGCCACCATCTTAACAAAGTGCTCCAGTATCATTGCTTTTACTTTGAGTGTCTGCGCGCTGCAGATGCACTACTGTGAGACGTCATATTATACTTTGTAGGCGAGATTTTTGGCTGCAGCTCGTTCTCCAGATAAATCCATGCTTTGACTGAGTGTATCTGCTTTTAAGTTGGCATACATTTTTCATTTGATGTATTTTTGCAACTGATGCGACGTTTGGTAGTCTTCTAGAACACTAAAATCAATTGTTTTCCAGTTCACTAGATAGATTTTTCTGCAATAAAAATGATTCGTGTAAGATGAGCACACTGAAAGTTTTATCAAAACAGATGTCAATAAAGATTTCCTTTGAGGACATGATTTGTAGCTGAAAAAAGGTAATTAATCACAATATTTTGCAATATACATTACATTATAATGATACTCAGCATATTGCAAGTCGTTTAAAATTGTGATAATATTGTATTGTGAGGTCTCTGGTGATTCCCACCCCTACTACTTAGAATGACCCATTAATCATCCACTGAGGCCACCATGTTGTTTCTACAGTAGCCCAGAACAGACAAACCAAAAACTGGCTTTAGACAGGGCTATTTATGTTTTCGCTTGGCATGTGGGAGAAGTTTCAGTTCTACAACCTCATCGCTTAATTCCTCTAAATCCTGCACACTGGACCGTTAAAACACCTGATTGGGACTACTAGCTCCCTTTGGGACAAACATAAGGACACAATTAACAAAAGGCCACAAGGTTCTCAAATAAGGCTGGGCGAGATGCAGAAAATCGGATATCATAATATTTTTGACCGTATTTCTTGATATTGATATCGTGATGATATTGTAGGGTTGACTATTGGTGCTTTCACAAAATATCTACACAGATTTTTGATAGAGCTGGGTTGAAAAAAATCGATTTAATCGATTCGAATCGATTTTCCTTTAAATGGCACAATATCGATTCATTAATTAAAAAAATCGATCTTTTACTATAACTATTTTCCTCCGTGGACGTGTTGTACAGCCGGTAGCAGACTGCAGCAGCCTGCAGTACTATCAACCCAGGTAGTCTTGCGAGATCAGCATTTAGCACCTGAGGTCATGTCGAGAGATCTCGCGAGACGATCGGACATTGAATGAAGACAGAGCAGCAAACAATGGTGGGAGCAAGTCCACTGAAGGCATGGGTCTACGGTGCGAGTATTTTCACTCGCATTTTCCCCTAAAAATATAACGCTAATAATGTACGAATGTTTATTAAATGCACATTAGTTTCACAGAAAAGATTAAGAAATACCACTAAGCATCAGCACACTGCTAACTGTAGCCTCAGTTTGTACCTCGTAACGTTACAGATCTGCTGGTAAGCGTTAGCAAGCGTGATGAAAGACGGCAGAGAGGCGACGCTGTGCAAATAAACCAAAGATTTATTATTTTCTGTAGCAGTAAACACATGGGCCGATAACAAATGTGTTAACTACGCTAAAGCTTTACAAGCTATTCAGGGCTGACGACAATAACGTTAACATGACAAACAGCAAGGCTAACGTTACGGCTAACAAGCTAACGTACTGACGCTCCTCACTCAGACACACACACACACATACCGGACAGCCTCTCAGCCCTTAGCCGCTAACGTTAGCTCATGTACAACACAGGTACCACACAGAAACTTTTACAAAGGGTCATAATGTGCTTCTAGTGACTGTCAAATCGCCAGCGAAAGTTGTTTATACTACGGACACGGAGAGCAGCGTGCCTGCACTCATGGGACAAAGATTCTCTGAGAAGAAAGACAGTTCACTCTGCTCTGCCGTCAGGAACAAACTGGGAGGCAAAGATCCTCTCTGAGGAAGAGGGTTCACTTTGCTGCAGGGTTCACCTACGTATATTGTTTCTCTTCTGATACAGTCAATGTGTGCATCACAACCACTGTAGTGTATTGCACAAAAGCTTTATAAGACGGTTACAGGCAGCAAACTTGTGGATGTCCTTTGTTTACATTTTTTGTAGCCACTTCATTTAAATTGTCTGCCTTGTGATTAGATTTAATTTAAAATATTTATTTTGTATGTGTTGGTCAGGTAATGTTAAATAAAAGTACATGATGACTAATGTACTGCTTTGGGGTCAATTCTTAATGTAAACAGTATTTTTAATAGTAATGCACCAGGTCAGAGGATTCCTTGTTAAATATACTTCGCTAGTTCTCAGAAAATATCTTAATATCCAAGCAAATTTTGTATCGTATTTGTATTGAAATATACTTGACTGAATCGATATAGAATTGAATTGAATTGAATCGAATCGAATCGTGAATCGGATCGAACTGAGTCCTTGAAAATCGAATTGAATCGATCTGGAAAATCTGAATCTATACCCAGCCCTAATTTTTAATAAATATTAATCAATAATGTGGATATAAATGCCTTAACTGGGTAAAGACAAAGAACAGCTAGAACAGTCTGGTAAGATCAGAAAATTGAAAACACTTCACTGTAATGCAGCCTTTAAAAGCAGGAAAAGACAACACTTAAGATATTATAATATCCAAAATATAGAAGACATCTAGTCTCATATCACAATATCACATAATATTGATACATTCCCAGCTATATCCTGAAATTAAAGTTCTTCAGCGACACAGGCACGAAAAGTCCCAAACTGTATAGCCAACTTGCTGTCTCAAGTTCTATCCACTAAAAGCTTGAAACATAACTTTTGACAGTCGGGACTGCAATCTCCACCAGACTGCGAAAACACCAGCACCTCATTTTGTCACAGAGAGAGCATATACTCCAGATTGGTCAAAATCCTGGATCAACTCAAGTGGGTATAAAAGTCCTATCTGACTGCGCAACAGGGGCCACGCAGCCCAATCCCGAATTAAACTGTGATCAAAGTTGGGACGAGGTTAAAAAGACAGACAAAAAAATAAAAAGTTAAAGATGGGGAGTGAGAGAGATTAGGATTATTTAGATCAAAACTGGAAGCAAGGAGGGAAACTGATAATCTTTTCCTTGAATCCTTGGATTATTTCTTAGTGATAATCTTTTGACATCTCGTCCCCTCGCTACTTACAGCTCTGTCTTAAGATAGTGTCAAGCACTACTACGGTGACGAGCAGGGCTACAGGCTAACTTTTATCTGGCCTCATGACAGAGTATCACCAGGAAAAAAAAAAGCCATCATGTGACATCATGGTGGGCGGTATATTTCTGGGTGACATAGAGACTAGGCTGTTATCTAGTCCTGTATATTATCCTTTTTCCCGCACACAGCCCTGGTCTCATCTGAGTTGGTGTGTACAGGAGCTGGACAGGGCTGGAGAGTGCTGTTACCATGTCAACACGTGTCAATCCTTGTCTCCTTTAAAATGGAGACAAAAGCGGCAGCAGTGTTCTGTTCATCCTCACTCTGTGATAACCCCTGTGCTACATAAATCTGCACAACCTCAGTCACACGGCTGGATTTATTAGTCCAGAGAAACGCAGCGATGGTCAGGAATCCTGAGTGTGTATGGACTCATTATCATCCATGGCAGCAAGTCAAAGTGGTGCCTGTATCTTTTGATCTACAGAAAAAAAAACCCTCCCTGATAAAACTAGGCGCCGGCTTGTCAAACAGCGAACCACAGACAGTAAAACTGACCCAAATAAGTCTACAAAACTAGATCTGACCAAGAGGGACTTTGAACATTCTCGTTTTATTTCCCACAGTCTCTCTGATTTTCATTAAACATTAAACAAAAAAAATGACTCAAATGGCACCCTTGCAAATAACACTCTTTAACTTCACGTGACACAGTGACTCTGTACTGCCAGTGCAGAAATAAAAAGACCAAGGGTTGGCTTTTACTATATGACAAAGAAAAAAGAAAAAAGTTGCATAATGGTGTGTTTACTTCCTGGTGTTTAATGTCATACGAACAGGATCAACATCCTTCATCTTGACAGCACAGTTGACCTGACACTGAGCAAACATCACCACACATCCACACCTACACACGACACACCCATTTATGCCTGGCATGCCATAAACTATGAGCTTACTCACCCGTCACTGACAAAATTAAGATTGCAGTTAAACAAGATCTAATGGTTTGTATTGTATTGTAAGGATATTATTGAAACTAATATCAATACTAATATTGCCTATTGATATCTATACTATTTATCAATAGTTATAGTTATTATCAATACTTCTCTCTATAATTTGGTGCAAAAAATAACAACATGACATAAAAAGATGGGAAAAGATGTAACAGTTATTTCATTATTGCTTTTTAGCAGAATTAAGTTATATTTATTCCTGAGTTTCCTGTATTCCAGTATTCCTACACCTTAGCGCAAGCTACATTTAAGACTTTTACGACTTTTTAGAGCCACTAGGAATTATATTGAAGACCAATTTTACGATACCCAAAACTGAAGGAAAAAAAAAAAAATTTAACAAACATCAGTTAACTTGAGTTAGGGACAGTTTGGCCCAAGTGATCATTGTAACATAAAACATGATAATTTTTTTTGTTGGTTAAGTTAAATAGTGCTGAAAATTGTATTGTTATTGTATTACAAAAGTATCCATTTGGTTTGCCTTGACAAACCTTTTTCATTTGTAATTTGATTTAATGTTATATATGTATGCAGTGGTGTTTGTTTCTCTATCCTGATCTGTGTGGCGTAAATGTGAGAGGCATTCATTACCAATTATTTTGAGATGTTACAATACAACTTCAGAAAAGAAAAATCCTACTTCCAATATTTTAGCATTTTTAAGACTTTTTAAAAAATTGATTAAAGCCATTTTGAACCAATTAACCACATTTTTTGATTCATAAATGCAATGTCTTTAAAGACTTTATAATGATGCGCAGGAACCCTGTGTATATATAATGAGGGAGAAGCAATTGCTACAAATGTCTGGTGGTAATGTGCCTCACTGATGCTTCACTACCAGAAGCTAAACTTGTACCATATTACAAATTACCAAGGAACGATTAGTCCTTAAAGTGAGCTGACACTTGTGAACATTTTGCCCTGTCAGCCATAATTGGACATCACTGAATGAAGCATGCAGTTACACAATGCCAGACGTAATTGTCTGATGCCAGCAGCTTCGTCATCATTGGGAGAGGTTAGGAATGTGAAAATGCCAGCTATTTTAGAATGAACTCTGTCTAACACTACGAAACCTTGTTATATCTTACTGTGGTAGTTTCTGTTATTGTTGCGATAACATGTTGTGTTGTCTTGCTGTTGTTATTGCTGAAGCCGTTGTGTCATGCATATGTCCTATTTTGTAATTGTGTTTTTTACACGTTAGTGTCTTTCAGCAGAGACATTATTCCCTGTTTCCTGCCCCACGGACTACAGATGAAAATTAGCTTACAGCTGAGTCTGGTGCAGTAAAGTAGCTCTGCACTGTCCCTGTTAAATAAATTAAATAAATAAATATTACCATTACATAAATACCAAAAGCAGCACTCTCTGTCCAGGAGCTTACTAATGTTTCTGTACTGATTAAATGTACTAATTTTGTACCAGGTCTCAATACCCATCTCTATCATGCAGTGTACTAGATAATCATTTGTCACATTTATAAACTGAGCTCACCAATAAAAGAAACCGATTGCGACATGATATCCAGGTATCATTGCAATGTGTCAGGGCAATAAAGAAATCACTGTGCCTGCTTAAAGTGGTCACATGTCGCTTATCTCAAAGCCTCACCTGTGAAGAGGAAGAAGATGAGAACCATAATCATGGTGTATCCAAAGTAGAGGATGGTGCTGGCAGCTCCAATTATTTGCAGCTTGGAGAAGAAGTAATGCACGGCGTAGACGAACAGATAGACCGCTGTGAAACCGCTGGTCAGGAAGGAACGCC
This sequence comes from Epinephelus fuscoguttatus, assembly GCF_011397635.1. Classification (NCBI taxonomy): domain Eukaryota; kingdom Metazoa; phylum Chordata; class Actinopteri; order Perciformes; family Serranidae; genus Epinephelus; species Epinephelus fuscoguttatus. Next base: position 18,487,890 of record NC_064760.1, on the reverse strand, counting down.
ACCACCAGTGGTAGTCCTAGAAACACATTACAAAAGATGACATGCGAGGTCATGTCAACTGAAATTGCCCTATGCAAAAATATTATCAGCATGTCGTGTAGTCAGGGCTGTGTGATGGCATAACAACTAATATATTCAAAGGCAAAACCTAGAGGAAGCTGCTTTAGATATTTGCATTTTTTTTCTTCCTCTTTGACACAAGTGTAGTGCGTTCTATAAACAGTGAAGTCATTGTGAAGTGGAAGTACTTAATTTTCCCAGACCCAAGTCTGATTAAGGAGACAAAATTCTCTGAACACTGAGGTACCTCAGCACATAGGTGGAAGTAGCAGAGCAGGATTGTTGCCTCAGAGCACGTGATGAGTAGAATGATAAAAACCAGGAACAGGAATCCGAACATGTAGTACATCTGATGAGACCTAGCGAAAGGGAGGCAACAAGTGTCAAAAATCCAAAAACCTCCTTGAGATTACAGAGTTCAAAACTGGAATTGCAGACCAACCAGGAGAGGCAGCATTCCTGCCTGCTTACCAGATGCTGTTGAGAATAAAGAAAAGCTGAATGAAGATGCAGCCAAAGGGCAGGATGCCGCCCATCACGATACCAGGAATAGGCTTTGTGAAGAATGACTGCTCAGGGATTTGACGGGGGATTTGGTTTGTTCGCACTGGTTGCTCAATTGCCTGCACAGGAGCAGAAAGAGAGGGAATTATATAACAAACTCACAAATACGTGCACATTTCATCTAAAATCAATACTATGATAAACTAGAGGGCCTAACTCACAGCTTTTTTGAATCCAAAATAGGCACCAACAAAGGTGAGGGGCACGGAGATTCCAAACCACAGAGCCAAAATGGCCACCAGAGTGCCAAAGGGGATTGCTGCTGAGGAGCCCTCCACCCAAAGGATCAGGTTCATCAGGAAGAAGTCTGCAAACACAATACTGGGGAAGACACAATGACAGAGAAAGACAATACATGTTAGATTCAAAAAAGGTGGTGTGTAAGACAAAATACTAGTATACACAGCATAACGTCACCCCTGCACTCCGGGGCAGAATTTAAGTACAAAAATGAGACAAATGAACAAAAAGCTGCGCAAATGAAGTCTGAGAACTCACCCTGGGCACAGGAGCGCCGTCAGCAACACGTTTGTCTTCCATTTTTCGCCTCCAAAAGCTGAGAGCAGAAACAGAGTTGGATGAGGACATTGTGATGAGAAAGATTTCACTGACTGCAACGACTCAGAACACTGAACTCAGATTTTCACTGGACTCTTACTTTTGTAAAGGCGTGCAGACACATAGCCAGCAGGTGTGCCTAGCAGAACCCAGAGCACCACAGCACATGTCATGAGAGCCCCTCTGTTGGCCGGTGACAGGAAACCCAGACAGGCCAGGACTAGAGTGGACAAACAGTCATTAGTGCACTCAGTCAGACAAAACAGCATCACTGTAAATCAAGCACTGAAACATGGATACAAAGACTGCTTTAAATGCTACTCCTTTCTCCACTGCCCAAATTCAGACTGTGAAACCTAAAACTGGCTTCACAATGTATATGCCTTTAAATGTTTCTTCTTCTCGACTGATAAAGCTCTTCATTATATTTCAGAGGCTTCCACAGACGGGCCTTTATCCTTGTTATGAACATCTACAGTGGAAATATTTTGACTTAAATTGTTCTGTTGCCTCTCAGGCTGCAGGGGTGCTGTTTCCATGATGGCACAATAAATCTTTGCTAAGGGAAATAAACAGAGTATGTTTGGGGAGATAACCAGCTGCGTTTTGTGATGTGATTTTAGTGGTGGACACAAAGGAAAAGTGAAACTAATGATAATCATAAACAGAGGATGTGTGTAACTATTACTGGTATTACAAATTACAGCCTAACATAAAACAGTGCTTACAGAGAGTGATGAAGGTCATGATGAAGATCTGGGTGCCCTGTCCGAGGAACACAGACAGCAGCATGCCTTTCCTGGGAGGACGGAAAACGTCCCCGTGCACCTGCTTCCACCCCGACTCCTCCTGCGCGTCCTCCTGGGAAGGAAGGCAGAAAGCAACACGGCAACAGTCACAATCAAGGAAGCAGCTGACATTTGCAAATGATAAAAGGTTAAAGGTTAACCCGCCACCAAGCAGTGAACACTACCTCACCTGTTAGCAAAGAAAAATAAGGTGAAGACTGAGAAAATGTGGTTTACTAAAAGCTGTAAAATGTGGTGTGACAAACTCTTCAGTCAATCCATTAGTGTAAGTCCTTTTCTTGAAGATTTCACACGAAAATACACACCATATTTTACATTCTGCTCTAATGTGCCGGTTTGCCTTAATCACACACCCAAACACCTGATTTCACAACCATAAAAGATTCTGTTAAAACTGCTTTCAATAAGCTTACGTAGAGTACAGAGCCTTTTTCCTTGGTCGATGGAAGCTTTATCAAGTCTGCCTGTGAAATGTAAAAAATTTGTGTGCTGGGTGGTCTTTCACAGTACAGAATTAATTAAAGCATTAGCCATGTAACTAGGATAAAGATGACCAGTAACCATGCACTTACTGGTGAAAACCTCAACCTCTGATATATTTGTGAGTGAAATGTTTTAGCGCAAACCTAATAATTTTACTTTCTACTGTGAGATAAGACAAATCTACAACCACAGACACCAATGACCCTTTAATCTCCCAAAACAAGGCTGCTCTTCAATGTTCCCAAAAAGCTGTTGGCTTGTGAGATTTTCACTGCAGTTGTATCATCTGCTTTGAATAGTTCATTTGCATGGCGTCAACATGATTCCTAGAAACACCCCTGCGTTCACCTAACCTGCATGGGGCTGCTTCGACTGGATTTGCCTCTTGGCAAAAATGAGTGAGGACAGCAAACATTCAAGGTTGAAAAAAGGCAATTCATTTATTATATATACTTAAAAAATATTATTAATATTTGTTTGTTAACAGGCACCAGGCCTCCTATCATTTTAGAAAAGTGGTCCATGGGTAAATCAAGTTGAGTATCCCTGATATAACCTGTTTTTTGTTTGTTTCTATCAACTGCATCTTCAAGAAATGTTCACTTCACTATATCAACTTCAAATCTGGATCAGCTCCAGCTACGGGAGAGTTAGACAATGCTTTTACCTGGTCCACCTGGTTGTATCGGGCAATGTCCTTGTGCAGAGTTCTCAGCATGATCATGGCAACCATGCCAGACAGGAAGAGGACAATGACCAAGGAGTTCATGATGCTGGAAGAACACACAAGTCACACAATAGCATCAGCTGACAAGCACTGAGGCCATGAGAGTTTTCAGGAGAGAGTGTGTGTGAAAAGTATATTCATACCTAAACCACTGGATGTTGGTGTGAGGCATAGAGACCAGGATGTAGTCCCACCTGGAGGCCCACTTGATAGAGTTGTCTTCCTGTAAAACAGCAGTAAAATAATTGCAAAAAACATTACACACAACATTACTTTTTTAATTCTTGTTATATATTAGTATTGTTCGAGATATAATTGGTCTTATAGTTTAGAAGCCTACCTTAAAAGCGACAGAGTAGGTGTAAGTGATCGCCACATCATTATCAAACTCCCCAGGGACCTCCATTGGGCTGCCTCCGTCACAAACTGGGTTCTTTTCATCGAGCTGTTTGATACTGTTGCGCACAAAACAAACAAAATCCTCAGTGTAAGATTATTCAAACATAAAGTGTTGGTTTTGAATGGTGCGTTGCCATTCAGTTGCAACATGTTGAGACAGATTAGATCTAAATTGAGATATGTTGTCATCATGACAATTAACTACCAACCACAATTACCTCCTTGGCTCCAGAGTCGCAGCGACCAGCCGAGCGCCTCTCCATCCTTCTGACGCTCCGCTGTGGTAGGTGATCTTGATGTCCACATGGTTGAAGACATAAAAGGTGTTCTTCTTGTTGAACTCAGACTGAAATAGAAAAAAATTCTATTTAATATCAGGTACATTCCTCAGGTTAGGATTTGTTAACAAACATCTGTAAATTGTTGAGCATCTTCTACACTGTAATGATCTTATTCAAACATCACTTCCACTTCACCTCTATCTCACGTACGTCAGTTGTACTATTCTGTGTCTGTGTGGACTGAAACCCCTCAGTTCAGATAATGTCATATGTTTGATTACATTAGTAACTTCAATAATTATATTAAAGATTGTTACATGGTGTTTTTTGTAAGTATTATCAAATACTTAATGACAGTTAATTCTAAATTAAAGGCTACTTTATTGTTCTAACACAAGAATCTAATGTGAAAAACACTAAATTAATATATTTTTCTGAGACCTCAGATCCTGGGTAACTCAATATATCTGAATGAGGACCGCGTCACAAGCACGCGTTAAGCAGAGCACACGTTCGGAGAGAAATCACAACTCACATTGATAACACAGGCATCTTTAGCTCGGCCATCTGCAGTCACGAGGCAGCCAATGGGGAAGCCCGGGTTGCAGTACTTCTGACCATCTTCCACGTCATAGCACCATGTCACCGGCATGTTGTCAATGATCCTGAAAAAATAATTGGTTCACCTTAACAAGCATCTTGCTAAATTAAATCTGTGCTCGTGTGTGTTTGCTTAACTGCTGTTGTTCATCTTTCAAACAGTGCCTCTCCACTGCAAAAACTCATGCACAATGAAAGACAGTGCAGTTAGGTAAATTAAATACAAACCAGTGGTGCTGGTAGTTGAGCTGCATTCCCATCTTAAGAAAATCCAGTTTGGTTGCGTCACTCTGTTCCCCTTTCTTGTAGTTTTTGGTGCACACCGTGCTGCATTTAACATCTTTTTTGAAGGTGACCTGTAAAAGGCAAACGATCAATAAAATACACTTAAACTGATTCTAACATAAGCAACACCACAAACACCACACAAGCTTAGATGTTTCTGTTTAACACCCACCTTGTATGGTGAAGACTCAATTCGCTCACCAAACAGCACCTGTCCGAGGTTCTCTGAAGGCCTCATTTCCTTGGCATCTTTGCAAAAGTCAAACCTTTACACACACAATGAGAAGGTGTCACTGAGCTGGAAAACATACCCGGTCATTACACAAATGACATCAAGGAGAAATGAAACGTTACTTACACATCATACTCATAAGGCAGGACTGACTCCACTGAGTCCAATCGATTGACAAACAGCTGGACCACTGTCTGTAAAGGAGCAGAAACAGTTTGTCTCTCAGTCTGTGTTTGTTTAACTGAAAAAAAATGGCTCCCTCAGGCCACTGGTTGTCCATGTTCCGGGTTCCGTCATAAAACTAATATTAATATGGAGTAAATGACTCAGTTATAAGCAAAGATTAAGTTGTGGTAAATCTGTGTGCTTGATCAGTCTCTCAAAGGGTTGAGTGATTTACTAGATCCCATCGTTTTTGGCGAGTCCAAGCCCACCTGTTCTTTGAGAGGTAATGTTAGCAGAGCATTGACCGGTCAACACAAGTATAATGATAACAATTATCTATCATAATTCATTATCTGCATCAGTGTTAATATGCTAACAGTCTCATGTTAGGCTGGTGACACCCCCGAGACGCCAGCTACATTATATACTCCCTTGGTAATGACAGGAAGTGCCATTAAAATCAATTAACAATACACTGGAATATTATGCCAGTGCCCCGGTTCCAGGTATTAGCCGGGGCCTAAGGACAGTGTTGCCTAGCTAGCAACACTGAGGAAGCTAACAAATTGAAATTGATAAAACGACTCCAGCTACATCACAAAACCTTCAGCAATACACAAGAGATGTGAGTCTCGTGAATTTGACATACCTGGCAATCTTCACTACCTTTGCCTTCTTCACAAAAACTCACAGGGGCTAAACCCGGAAGATAAAACGCCGAGCACGAACAGAAATACGAGACTAGCAACAAAACCAGCACAGAACTAAAGTGTATCCGCCTCTTCATTTTAACGCGGACACGGTTCTTCTAGTATTCTGTGTTCTTATGTGAAAGGAGAGTGGTCCTTCTTCTTCAGAAAAGGGGATGTTAGCTAGCTGTTCGCTGTTAGCTGGCTACGTCTTTCTACACGGGACGCAGTCACTGAGCTGACCTGTCTGGCGCTGGCGCAACCAGCATCGGTGACGTTTCGCTCCGTCAAACCAAACTACGTAGAAGCGACAGGAACAGGACCGGAAGTCAGACGATTTTATCTTCAAAACAAAAGATCTATAAGACGTAATCTGTTCATTACTCATGTTCATTACATTTATTACACGTTTATAGCTGACGTTGATATACACACGGCGTTCTCAGTGGGAGATTTACCATATTAATACCATTTAAAACAATTATGTTTTCAAAGTGAGCAACAAATGCTTTTAATTTGACAGGACAAAAAACGGACGTCCCATTTCTTATTGAATTGCTTGACACCGTGGAAGTAACACTGACGTTGCTTATCAATTCCTCCATAAACATCCTTGTTTTCTCCGCAGTAACAATACTGTGCTTTATACTCCACATGAATTAGAAAATACTTTTTGAAAGAATAGCTTAAAAAAGACAATGGCGGTAGTACAAAATAAGAAAGAACTGTGAGAGAAAAAAGAGGGGGGACTACATTTTGAATATACATGAGGCTAACAATTACTCATAGAGACCATTGTATGACACGACTGACAAGAAAAACCGGAACGCGGGCATGTTGCAAGAATCTCGGGCTGAAAATAACTTAGCGCATTTGAACTTAACTACTGCACACGAGTACAATTTTAAAGTATTTGAAGGCTACTTTACTGAAGTATACCAATTTGATGCTTCAATATATGTGTAGGCAACTGCACTACAGTTTTTAGAAAAAATGTACTTTTGACTCCATTACGTTTTGTTGAGAACGTAAGTTACTTTGCAGAATCAGATTTTACATACCAAACACAGATCAACAAACAAAGTGTGATGCATTGTTAAAGGATAAACTACTTAAAGGACAACTTCGGTATTTTTCAACCTGGGCTCTATTTCCCCATGTGTATGTGTGCGTATGATTCATGGGTACCACTCGTTCTAAAATTGGTTCAGTATTGAGCCGCAAAACGAGCTAAAACGGTAATGGGGGCAAATGTGTCCCATATAAAACTGCTTTTTTTCGCCACTGACGGGTTCAGATCGCCAGTGCTATCTCTGTAAATAGCATATGGTAGCGGCCCTGGGGCAGTGGTGAGTGTGAATGAGTGGAGTCAGCTGTCAGTCAGTGTTGGAGCAGAAAGGCGGAAGTTGTCCCCGCTCGGTATTGTAAATGAGTATGTGTGTGTGTGAAGTGTGTGTTTTTTCGCCACTGACCGGTTCAGATCGCCAGTGGTAACGAGTGGTACCCATGAATCATACGCACACATACACATGAGGAAATAGAACCCAGGTTGAAAAATACCGACGTTGTCCTTTAACAGTATATAAAGTAGGCTATTAAATATTAGCTCCGGCCACCAGCTACATTAAAGGGCTGGGCTGTTTGTACTTTTGATATTGTTTTCTGTTAATACTTATTTTACACAAGCAAATATTTGAATGCAGGACTTTTTACACTTAATGTTGAGCAGTATATTGATGTGGTATCCTGTGTTGCGCGTCCATAAAAGTCCAAGAGGGTTCACTATTGGATGTTCAGATACTGAACCAGTTTTGCATGTTCATAGATGTCCAAGAGAATCCCTACCCAGATATTCAGACACTGAACCTGTCTTGCATGTCCATAGACATCCAAAAGGGGTCCTAGTAAGACAATCAGAGACTGGATCCATGTTGCACGTCCGCATTCAGATCATGAACCTGTTTTGCACGTCCATAGATGTCCAAGAGAATCCCTACCCAGACATTCAGACACTGAACATGTCTTTAATGTCCATAGATGTCTAGAAGGGGTCCTTGTTGGACAATCAGTTATTGAACCTGTTTTGCACATCCATTGATGTACAAGAGGGCCCGCAGTCAGACATTCAAATATTAAAATCCCATCTTATGTGTCCATAGACGTCCCAAAGGGGTCCTAGTCAGACATTCAGATTTCTTTTGCACTTCCATAGACAAAAAAGAGGGTCCCTAGTCAGACATTCAAATTTTGATCCAACTTGTATGTCCATTGACATCCAAAAGGGTCCTAGCCAGATGTTCAGATATTGAACCCAAATTGCACATCCACCAGGTGTACAAAAGGGGGTCTGGACCAACTGACATCATACAGACATCATCAGAAAGTCCCCCTGATGTCGCATGTTTGCTGGGCACAAGCCCTAATAAAGAATCTGAGTACTTCCACCAATGGTGGTCAGTAAATAGTTTCTCAAATCATCATCATTATCCCAACACCAAATGTGTCCATTCCAGATGGGGGAAACACAACCTGATGCCCAACTGCAAAAAAGGGACTTATTTCACCAAACTGATACTTGTTAATGTCTGAGCCGATCACGTTGAGACTAAGGAACTGGCGTCTGACCGACGGACAAAAAACAACAAAATAGTGCACCAAAGTTGGGCTGCAAGAAACCAATGAGCACTGGTGAACTTAGATGTAGGCCTATTGAAAAAATATTTAAGAAGAGGGTGTTTCCATCTTTTCTTTAAAAATCATGCAACATAAAAAATATAAACTTAGAACTTCCATCTACTTAGAAATGTATTTGGTTTATCGTTGCTTCCCTTGGATGTTTGACCCCCTCTGTACCCTGTGATGTGTGCGCAGACTTTGACACCAGAAGGCTGTTTTTATAAAGTTATCTGCTGGGGAAAATCTAACTTTAAATTTGAGTTTAAGTCTGACACAGTATGACTTTGTGACATCACAACTCAAGTTAGTTTGGAGGGCAATCATTATCCAATATCCAAACATGTGATTTGGAAACCGTGGAGGACATTTTAATGTTTTTGTCTGCAAAACAAATTTGAAGGGGGATCTTTATGTCGAGGATTGCTGTGAATGTGATCATGCCATACAGCCAGTCTGTAACAAGGAGAAAAAGGAAAGTAACCCAGTTTCCCTGTTTTAGAGAGTGGGTGGTCTTAATTTTCTCTTGATACGCCCTTATGCTGTTGGCAAACTTCCTATCAAACTCTCCAACGTTCATAAGCAAGCTCTTCTATGTTGGTCCCTCCTTTATGGCATCATATCCTTATCACGCTGCAATTCAAATATATATGACAATAGTACTATAACCAATTACAGCATTACCATGGATGGAATCTCAATTTTTGACAAAATAATTCATCAGTACTGAATGTGAATTAGACATTAACTTATTCCGAGAACAGTACCACCTGCTGAATATAAATGGACAGACCAGATTCTTGATGGTGAGACGTGGAAAACTGTATTTACCCTGCCTTACAAATGTTCGCTGCCCAACAAAATCAAAGAGATGCTTTTTAAAATTATACGTAGATATCATCCAGTGAGCTCTATTATTTATAGATACATTCATGAGATGACTGACAAATGCACTTTCTGTAACAATATGGTAGAAAAAGCCATTTCTATTTGTCTTTTATTGAGAGCCTCCTGTGTTTTTCATTTATCTGCTGGATTCACAGCCTCACATTCAAAGACACAAACAGTCTAAATGGCATCGTAAAAATCCACTCTGAGACCACAGGAGTGACGCAATGGGTTTTTGCAATCAACAAATCCTCCAGAGAGCCACAACTATTTTAGCTTCTTCTGGGCATGTTCTTGCAGGCGAATTTCCACTGCTGCTGTCAGGGTGTTGTTATATTTTACCTGCTTTTAAATCTAACCAGTATTCAAAATCTTGTATTCCCTCTGCTATTCATCTTTAAAATTCTCTGTAAATTTTTGTTTTTATAGTTTTTATTGTTTTTTTTTGTTTGTTTTCTTTTATGATAGCTTATCTAATCACTTTTATTAATAATAGATTCCTAAATTCCACTGAACTGCATGGCATATTTTTATTTCTATTTTTTATGGTTATTACTCATTTATTTATGTGTCCTCATATATGTTATGTTATAGTATGAGTGCAAGGCAAGCTGTTCAAACAAATTGCCCCTGGTGGGATTGATAAAATTGTCTGAATTTGAATCTCACATCTGAAAACATTAGAACACTTATTCTTTCAATGTGTATATGTGTGTTGAAGTTCAGTTGAATCTTTGAGGCCATTTTGACAAGGACATTTCACTCAAAGAACCTGACCTATTAATAATATTCAAAAATCCAAATTTCTCAAATAGCCTACTTAAAGACATTGCCCTTGTATCCTTCTTCCAAGAATTCAAATCTGGATCTATCCTCCTGAGACACTGTGTCTTCATATGAGGACATCACATTTTGGGTTTATTTGACCTTATACTTCATTTTACTTAACTTAGACCTGCTGTCCTCATTAATGGACACTTTTATGTGCCCCATCTAGTGGTAGTAAGAGCACAGTACACTAATCCATGTAAAAACAAGATGGCAGCAATCTCTGCCAAGTCAATCTGCAGCCGATCCCCACAGAAAAGTGGACATAGTCCGAAACCTGATGACATTTCTGCAGTTGAAACTTGTTTGTAGCTCGATAGGGCAACAAAATTGACCAATTTCAGCAACAGCAACAAGCAAGGACACTGTTAATGACGAAATGCT